>NW_010964048.1:65766-71819 GCF_000463585.1 Tarenaya hassleriana | reverse complement strand
CGGCCGGCGAGAGGTGGTCAGTTGTGTACTGGCTTCGCTCGACATAGTCGGTGGTGGCCTGGAGTAGGCACCTGGCGCTCCTGGGGGATAGAGCACGAAATCCTTTCCCAATCATATCAGCGTTCCGGGCCAGCCGAATGATTCGGAAGGGAGATGAGGCGTTTCTCGTGGTAGTGACAGCTATCAAGGAGTCTGAGGTGAGGTTGGATGAGACGCCTGTGGTTCGTGAATTCCCCGACGTCTTTCTGGAGGATTTGCCAGGGTTACCACCGGAGAGAGAGGTGGACTTCTGTATTGATGTGATTCCAGGTACGGAACCGGTATCTAAGACTCCGTACCGGATGGCTCCAACGGAGATGGCGGAATTGAAGAAGCAGTTGAATGAGTTGATGGAGAAGGGATTCATTCAGCCGAGTGTTTCGCCTTGGGGAGCGCCCGTGCTATTCGTCAAGAAGAAGGACAGTAGCATGCGATTGTGCATTGACTATCGAGGACTTAATTAGGTAACCTTAAGAATCGGTATCCATTGCCGAGGATTGATGAGTTACTTGATCAGTTGCAGGGTGCACAGTGGTTCTCGAAGATAGATTTGCGCTCGGGATACCATCAGATTTGTGTGAAGGCCGGGGATGTGCAGAAGACACTTTCCGTACACGGTATGGACATTTTGAGTTCGTCGTTATGCCTTTTGGACTGACGAACGCTCCTGCGGTATTTATGCAGTTGATGAACCGTGTATTTATGGAATACCTCGATGAGTTTGTCATCATCTTCATTGATGACATATTGATCTACTCACCGGATCGACGCAGCCATGAGAAACACTTGCGTATGGTATTGCAGCGCTTGAGGGAGCAGAAGTTGTATGCAAAGTTCAGCAAGTGTGCTTTCTGGTTGCAGGAAGTTGGATTTCTGAGCCATGTGATTTCGGCTCAGGGTGTGGAAGACGCCTACCAATGCCATGGAGATCCGCAGTTTCTTGGGACTGGCAGGGTACTACAGGAGATTTGTCGAGGGTTTCGCCAAGTTGGCAAAACCAATGACCAAGTTGACGGGGAAGAATATGCAGTTTGATTGGACAACAGAGTGTGAAGCGAGCTTTGCAGAGCTCAAGAGACGACTCACGACCGCACCCATACTGGCATTACCACGGCCAGGTTTTCTCTATGAGGTTTATACCGATGCGTCGAGACTAGGCTTGGGTTGCATATTGATGCAGGAAGGACATGTGATTGCCTACGCATCCCGACAGCTGAGGAAACATGAGGAGAATTATCCGACGCACGATTTGGAGCTGGCAACAGTGGTACATGCGTTGAAGATTTGGAGATCCTATCTATATGGAGAGAAGGTTAAGCTCAACACCGACCACAAGAGCTTAACCTATGTGATATCGCAGAAGGATCTGAATCTTCGACAGCGTAGATGGATTGAGTTAATAGCTGATTATGACTTGGAGATTGCATATCATCCGGGCAAGGCGAACGTGGTCGCAGATGCCTTGAGCCGGAAGAAGATCCTATCAGCTATTCAAGTACTCTCATCTTCGCAGGAGAACATAGCTGAATTATCCGCTATGTTAGGACATATGGAGATTGAGGAGGATCATGATTTGAGCTCGAGGAGACGTGTGATAGCGGGACAGAGTCATGATCCGGACTTGCAGAAGATTATTGATGAGATTAGCAGATATGGTGAGAAGGGGAATCAGATGGATGAGGAGCATGCCTTAAGGCTCCATCAGCGATTTTGTGTACCGGCAGATCTTGAGCTGAGACAGGACATCTTGCGAGAGGCTCATCAGTCTCGATTGGCTATACATCCGGGAGCCAGCAAGATGTATCAGGGTTTGAGACAGTGGTATACATGGCCAGGCATCAAGAGAGATGTCGCAGACTTTGTACCCCATTGCTTGGTCTGTCAGCAGGTGAAAGCGGAGCGACAGATGTCCAGTGGGAAGTTACAGCCGTTGGAGATTCCGGAATGGAAGTGGCACTCGATTGCGATGGATTTTATTGTTGGATTACCGACGACCCCAGCGAAGAAGAATGCTATTTGGGTGGTCGTCGATCGATTGACGAAGTCCGCACATTTCATTCCGATCCGACAGGAGTATACAGTGGAAAAGCTGGCACAGATATACATCGATGAGATTGTTCGTTTGCATGGGGTTCCGAGTGAGATCATTTCAGATCGTGATCCTCGGTTTACCGCGCGACTATGGGGCGCCATTCAGAGCGCGATGGGGACTCAGCTGAGGATGAGTACTGCTTAACATCCTCAGACAGACGGACAATCGGAGCGAACCATCCAGACGCTCGAGGATATGTTGAGAGCGTGCATTCTGGAATGGGGAGTTCCTTGGGATACGTACCTGACGTTGTGCGAGTTTGCGTACAACAACAGCTACCACGCCAGCATAGGTATGCCACCTTACGAGGCCTTATACAGGCGGCCTTGTAAGACACCTTTGTGTTGGACGGAGATCGGAGAGCGACATATCTTTGGACCTGAGATTGTGGAAGAGACGACAGAGGTTATCCGCAAGATCAAGGTCAATCTGAAGGTCGCACAGGATCGTCAGAAGTCTTATGCGGACCAGAGAAGAAGAGACTTTACAGTAGAGGTGGGCGATTTTGTATTCCTCCGAGTACAGGCGATTAGAGGGCATACGCGGTTTGGAAAGACGGGGAAGCTCAAGCCGCGTTACATTGGGTCGTATCCTGTGATTGCAAAGGTCGGGGTTGTAGCATACCGACTGGACTTACCTCCAGAGCTCGGTCGCATCCACGATGTATTCCATGTATCTATGTTGCGAAAGTACATCGCGGATCCTTCGCATATATTGCAGCCACAGGAGATTGAGCTTACCAGTGATCAGAATCCGCGAGATCAACCACTTCAGATCGTCGATCGAAAGATCAAGAGATTGCGGAACAAGGAGATTCCTTTGGTCAAAGTCGTTTGGAGCAGCCAAGGAGTCTCGGACATGACATGTGAGCCGGAACAAGAGATACGCGACCATTACCCACATCTCTTCGGTATGTATCTTCTCTCAACTCCCTTATTAGAATTCGAGACGAATTCATTTTAAGGGGGGTAGAATGTAATAACCCGTAAATTCGACTTTCAAATCGAATTTTAGAAAATCAAATATGAGCCATAAAAATGTCCCTAAAATATTGAATTAGACCCTAACCAAGTTGACCCGAAGGATTAGACCGAAACGAGCGAGAAAAACGGGCGGAAAGTTGGTCGGACCGTCCGGTCTGCCTAGCTAGACCGTCCGGTCTGAGGTCGCGGAATCGGATTCTCACGCGCCGCCACCTCCTACTTCGCCATGCAGCCGCCTCTCCCACCCTTGGCCACCTCCTGTTTCTTCTGGGACGCGAGAACTGCCCTAAGTTCGCCCATTTCGCAGTTCTTCGCCTCTCACTTCGCTCTCTCACTCCCCCACAAACTCTCTCAAATTCTGAATCTTCAATCCTTGATTGGAGCTTCGATTTCAGTCGAAATCAAACAAGGAACGCATAAATCAGCCCTACAGAACATCCCCAACGAAACCCCAAGCTCGAATTTCAGCTAAGTGAGTGTTTCGGATTATGCCCAAAAATGATAATCAAATTGAAAATGGAGATTTGCGTGGATTGAGTGCAAATTGCATGAAATTGATTGTAGATTTGAGTTCCTGATGTTACTAGGATCATTTTGGGGTATAGCGTGCTGAATTTGGTGCAAAAATGCGAAACTCGAAAATCTCTGGTTCGCCTAGACCGACCGGTCCAGGTCGGGATCGTCCGGTCTAGGGTTGCAGGTTCGCGAGGAAGAAGACGACCTCAGACCGTCCAGTCTAGGTCTCCAGACCGTCCGGTCTAGAACCCTCAGTCCGTTTGGACCAGAATCCACGGACCGTCCGAACCGAACCTTCAGTCCGTTCGGACCGGACTAGACAGTCCATCCGTTCCGGAACTCTATCTCCCCGTCTTGGCTCGTTTCTTCGGACCGTGCGGGATCCGATGCTACCGACCCCTATACGTGACCTACCCTGACCCATTCCTTACCCGTATTTCATGAAACTCGAATGAAACAACCTACGGTAAGTAAAACCTTCGGAACGAGTTGAATTGGTAATCTGAGATGGTCGGAACCCAATTTGATCGGATCGGAGGATAAAAGAATAGAATGAACGTAAAAGAATCGATATACCAGAAATGACAAGTAAGGACGTATGTATATATGATTAAAGTATAATGATATACGAGTGTATGTGATTGGGAAAATCGGGTAGTTGGCATGGCGTAAGACTTTATTCCGGAGGGCCGGGATAAGGTTGAGCGTGTGATTGCAGCGGGTTGATGTGATATTCCGATGATTTCATTGGCTGAGATCTCCTCTTTATGATCTCTGACCCGGGTCGGGTTTCATATTGAGGAGGCATGATTGTGATTGGTTTTCCACGGGCAGAGCTTAGAGCCGATGATACACGTGATAGTCTTGAGCGATTCGGCTATCACGGGGTTGAGGAAATCCTACGGTTACATTGTAACCGCGCCAACGTTCCACTAGCTATGGAGCGGGTTCGGGATTGAGTGATTCCCCCGACAGAGACTGGCAATACATTTACCCGTGACTCGGGATTGAGCGATTCTCCCGACGAGGTTATGCGAAGGAACTCAGAAAGACTTGAGCTCGGGTCCAATGAGTTTCTTCGTGGCGGACGGCCGGCGAGAGGTTGTCAGTTGTGTACTGGCTTCGCTCGACATAGTCGGTGGTGGCCTGGAGTAGGCACCTGGCGCTCTGGCATCGAGAAGTGACATCGATACCAGAGAGGATGATTGATGTGATATGTTTTACGAAGTGGGACACGGAGTTGATATGTTTTATTATTCCGGCGATGGCCGAGGAGAGCGGGGGATGTGCGTTGCACATGGAGCGTCCTTACCCACATGTGTGATGCACACATGGAGATGATTTGACGGGATTGATGATACTGATAGACCCGATGGGTCGAGCTTGGACTGGTATATTTGCCCTGATCTGGTGTCACCAGATCCTTGCTGTATCCTATGTGTGCGATGCACATAGAGATGATTTGACGGTTATGTCCGATGACTCGTCCTTCGGACTGAGTGTGTATGATAGTGATTACTTGTACCATTGAGTGAACCGTGTTTGATGGCATGTAGCGTGTATATATGTATACACCCATATTTACTGTGTGTATAATATTGGTTGTGTTTGGCCATTTGCAATTTGAGTATGATCTTCGGGTCTTACCCGAAGTACTCACTAAGCATGTAGCTTATGGACGTTGTTATGCAACGTTTCAGGCTCGGAGCAGTCTTGGCAACAGCAGAACGAGGGTACTGGTGACACGTGAGGAGTCCTCTGGATCATGTACTTTTCTTTTTTTGGACTTATGTTGGTTTGTACGGACGGTGACTATATTTTGTGTTATATTGGATTCGCCGTCTTTATGTTGGCGTGTATACTACCGTACGTGGGTTTGTTAAACATATATTGTTTTTTCGCTACATGTGTAATAAAGTAAAATGTTTTAAATTCCCGCTATAAACAGTACATCATAGAGCACTAAACCAACAGACGAAGCATCCTTTCAAGGGGAAAGGACAGAGAGCGACAGAGTTATTGGACTTGATACATAGTGATGTATGCAGACCAATGTGTTGGTTTAGTGCTCTATGATGTACTGTTATGCGAGCTTTACTTAGATACATTTGATGTATTGACACTTTCTATAGTTTATGGATGAGTGTTTGATTCATTACGTATTGTGCATGCTTTAATATGTTATGAAATCCATGTATTGTTATGAACAATACTAAACTCCCTAGTCATGTATCATTGTGGGAATAATGATATAACAAGACTAGTATGATGTGTGATTGATGATCATATAGATGATCATAGGTATTGGATACGATAGAACGGAATACTCGATGACCCGCATGAGATTGTCACATGGACTAGCGTCATGACTTGAATCTCATATGGCGGTTCCATGATTGGATCCTAAGACCTGAGATATCTAC
>NW_010964048.1:64052-65510 GCF_000463585.1 Tarenaya hassleriana | reverse complement strand
CGAATCAGATAAGGTGGCTTGTCCATGCCTTATATTCGACATATGATATCATGATACAAAAGGATCATCAACCGGAATCATCACTGGCGTTCGTAAGATCACGAACAAACTCTATTCAAAATAGGTAGTCATAGTGTCTTGCTAGAGACCGCCTATGACTTGTATATCCGGAATAGAGATTTCGGGTTATACTGCTATATCGGATGAGCTACAGGGTCACACACACATGAAGGGACAAATGCGCGAGAAGAGACGAGAAAATCCTGGTGGAGCAGAGGCCAGACCGACCGGTCTAGAAGGTCTAGACCGATCGGTCCATCCAACCCAGACCGATCGGTCCAGACACGTGGACCGGTCGGTCCGGAGATAACGTGTGACAGTCACACAGTCTGGAAAGTGTTCCAAACCGATCGGTCCGGACCTATGGACCGATCGGTCCAGACGTAAAAGCTCCAGACCGATTGGTCCAGGCCTAGACCGATCGGTCCAGGCCTGGACCGATCGGTCCAGACGTCAGGATTTCCTAAACTCGCTCTAATTAGGGTTTTAAGTGGGATAAACTTATGGAAACGCCTCAGAACTCTCTTGGCACGATTTTCAGACCCTATTGAGAGGTTTTGAGAGTAAAAAAAAAAACTAAGAGAAAGATCCCTGAAACCCTTGCGCAAAGAAGAAAGCGTTCTTCAGTCCTAGCAGACAAGTTCCAACCGTTGGAATCCTTTCCGCCGTGTGGATACGTGTAGAGGGCAAGGTATTCTTCCTGCCTACAGTGATCGGACGAACACATCAATTGATACAGGCCCCAGATCGATTGAGGTAAGCGTTCTAACGTTTCTACAAGATCATGCATGATAGGTTTTAGGGTTTCATCAAAAATTTTGTTTTACATCCACTGCGCAAACCCTAGAACTGATCTCTTAGGAATTAGATTCGCTCTTGAGATCCCAGGAAAACCCAACAGTGGTATCAGAGTCTGGTTGCTCTGCATGATTTTTGTTAGAACCCGATCACGCACGTTATAGGATTTGAATTGTTTGAATCTGTGTTTGCTTTGATGCTATGCATGATTTGATTTTGGATCTAGAGCTTCGAATTCTGAGTTTGCAGGCGAAAACGGAGTCGAATTCGGGTATAAAACGGGGCAGAAACGACGAAAACGAGATCTGATCACGTTTTCGCCTGGACCGATCGGTCTGGTCTTCTGGACCGATCGGTCTAGGGTTTCGCAAGTCGGTTGGACCGACAGGTCCGGACTGAACGGTCTGCATGCGTAGACCGATCGGTCTGGATCAAGACCGATCGGTCTGGACCATTCCGGACCGAAAGGTCTGGACCGAACTTGACTTGGAGACCGAGCCATGTAGACCGATCGGTCTAGGCCTAGACCGATCGGTCTGGGTCCCGAGCTCCACCAAAATTTGGTTTTTCGTTTCGGGATCTGTTTTGAGCAATCGTTGC
>NW_010964048.1:59688-63947 GCF_000463585.1 Tarenaya hassleriana | reverse complement strand
GATTGGGATTACATAATCGAATGGATGGTCTATTCAGATTATGTAATACATCTGATCAAGGAATAATTGTTGATCCTTGATATGTACAATCGTTGCACAGAAACCGGTTAGATCTAGGAGCTCTACGAGTAAAGCACTTGTCAAGGCCTCGATCGTACGTGTCATGGGCTATGCCAAAGCTGGGTGTGCCGTATTATCTTGGTGAGGCAAGATGGAGAAATGGTGGTTCTCATAGCTTGAAAGTAGATGTTTGATCTAAGTGTGGTTTCGAAAAATCCCTTGTTTATGTAATGCTAAGCGTGTACCTCCCACTACTAGAGCGCCTATCAAGACATCGATCGTCCGTAACACGGGTCATGCCAAAGCTGAGCGTGCCGGATTATCTTTGTGAGGCAGGGTGGGAAATCGTGGTTTCCACAGCTTGAATATGGTTTACCTTAGGTTAAGTTGTCAAGTTTGACTTGAGACTTAATGGTACAGATGAGACGAGTATGCAATGATATTCGATATCATAGTCTCATAAAAGATCTAAGAGTCACATTGGATGTGATTGACATTAGATGTCTACCTAAGTAGCGTAAGGCTGAGTGTAACAACTCATTCTTATGTGAAATACGGATCTTAGTCCCATAAATAGAATTATTGTAGGGTTATTTTTCTTTATGGGAATATAGCTTGTATATGCATCATGTTGTCATTGATTGGTGATGGACTAGCTGGTAGTAGATCATTAATGTATTGTCGGTGATTGATGATGGACTAGCTGGTAGTAGATCATTGATACAATCTGCAATTTTGTTTTGTTCGTTATGTTTTGTCTCTTTTTGTAGGACATGGCGTCAACCGGTAGCGTACCAAGTTTGACGATGCGATCTATCCTTGAGAAGGATAAGCTGACCGGGACGAACCTCTTGGACTGGTATCGTAACTTGAGAATTGTTCTTGATAACTCCTATTCTTCTCTATATTTTGATGAGAGTTTGTCTAGGTTTTATAGGATAATCACATGCATTCATAGGCATTCTAGGCGTGTTAGGATACAAAACCCGGTTGTGCTCTAGTTTTGCAGAGTTACAGGTTTCGGAGATGATTGGACTCGAAAAGGAGCTAATTGGAGCGTTAAAGGAGAAGTCCGGATGAGGTACTCATGTTGCGACAGCAATAACTTTCGCACAATATGATCAATCAGCTCAAGACCATGTTTGAGGAGCTAGCGCGTACTGAAAAGTACAAGACGCTGAAGGCTCTGGTGAAGACGGAGATGCCGAGAGGTAGCTCTGTCAACACCCACGTCCTCAATATGAGAGCTCATGTTAAAGAACTTGAGCATATGGGAATGAAGCTCGATGGTGACTTGGTTGCAGACTTGATCCTGATGTCATTGCCCGAGGACTATAACCAGTTCGTTATGCAGTACCATATGCACGGGATGACTAAGAGCTTAGTCGAACTGTATGGGATGCTGAAATCGGCCGAGCAGGATATCGTGGTGTCCAAGACTGTGCTTGATGTTGAGAACAACTCCAGCAAGAAGCGGCGGGACAAAGCCAAAAAGAAGGCGGCTGATAACACGTATTTTGGGTGACGTTTTGATATAGGATGTCTAGCGCATTTCACTCTATTTTACATATTTGTAGGCATTCTAGAGCACATTTGGCTTCGACATTGCATGGTTGTGTTCTTTGGTGTTTAAACAGATTTTCACGCATAAAAAGAGCAAAAGGAGTGGAAAACATGGACTACGGAACATCACGGACGAAACGGAAAATTTTGGAGTGTTTCCAGGGAAAACGTGAAGCTCAGAAAACGTCCGAATTTGCAAGTTCAATAACTTTCACTCCACAAGTCCAAAACATGCATTCTCTACATCACTGGAAAGCTCTTCTCAATATCTACGCATAGACATCAAGATCACTCAAATCCGATATCGGAGCAGGAAGTTATGAGCGAATTCGTGAAACCTGTCAAAACTGCTCAGAGACACGAAACGATCGTTTCGGGATGGACGAAACGATCGGTTCGGCATCGCAGAAGTTGGAAAATTGCTCAGAAAGTGAAACCGATCGGTTTGGCTTTGCCGAAACGATCAGTTTGACCCCCAGATTCAGGAAAACTTCCAATTTTGTCCAAACCGAAGGGAAATAAGAGGAGAAAGCCTCTAGGTCGAAATGAATTCAAGCTTTACACAGAGAACATACCAAGATCACAAGAAAAGGGGGCGTTTATCAGGAAGCAAGAGATCGGAGTAGAAGACGGAGATCACGAAGTCGAGAAATCGACTAAGCGTTCCTCTTTCCTTCTATTTTACGATGTTTTGTTGTATTGATATGAACCTTGACGTCTCGATGTTTAGGGAGTAATTCCTTTGCTGTAGGTTAGGGATTTGCTATGTAGAGATCTTTGGTTTCTAATTCCAGACTTTGTGGTTTTATTTATTCTATTCGGTTTATTGAGTTGCGTTTAATGCGTTTGATCTTGTTGGCCACTTGATTGAATGAACTTAGGGTTTCAATTCGCATAGACATATGGGATTCTAACCTGGAAATAACTCAATAAATAGAACAAGTATTGCATTGAGAGATGAATATTTGCCTAGGGATTATGATAGCATTCGTTCATGCATTCAGGGTTTTAGACTATTGAATCGAGAGATTAGTAGGATAAAGCCTGGATAGTGAGGTTAGACTCGAGAGAGTTAATCTCTACTTTAGAGCTTGAATTCCCTGAATCGGATAGATAAACCACTTAGTTTGCATCTTTTGAAAGATCCTTGCATGTAAAGCAATCCCGAAGCATGTAGTGTTTTGTCATTGATAGTTTATCGTTTGTTTTTATTATTTGCTTTTGATACATTCTCATCATCCTCATATTTTCTTTAGATTTAGATTTGGATTGGAATCTGATTCAGTTGTTTACTTGTCCCTGTTTTCGACCCTAGCTACTACAGACGATCCGTACACTTGCGGTTAATTGTTGAGTCTAGGTTACTATAACTTCATTGAATTTATTCGCCTAGATTTCTGACATCAAGTTTTTGGCGCCGTTGCCGGGGACAATTTAGACAATAGGATTATATCCTATCTAGTTTGAGTTTTTTTTCTTTTTCTTTTTCTTCTTCTTTTTTTTCCTCCGTCTCCTTTCTTCTTTGTTTTCTTTTGTGTGTGCAGGTACGTCCTTTTCAGATCATGAATAGAGAATTGAGGATATGAACTATTTCATGGATGATTCATACCCCGACCCTTATGATTCGGGTTGGACGCATTACCCTAATCTCTCCTACGATTCATATGCTTCGGATGCTCTGCAGTGGGATTTAAACTATCAACAGAACCAGGGATCCTATCAATTTCAAGAGTATCAGTCTATACCTTCGTATCATTACGATCAGGGCGATGGGAGATATTATTGTTTTGAAGGATCACCCCAGGAAGCATATACCCCTCCATCGTTTGCAACTAAGCAGGAGATAGATTTTGAGATAAAATCCTTACTCGTTCAGGCTTTGCAGGGACAAAAGGACCTCTCGAACTATATGCAATCACTACACGAGTCTCAATCCAACAGAACAGCTAAAATCGCCTCCCAGTGGAAAGAAACTTTTATGAAACAATCAGAAATGGACTCCAGGGAGTATCTTAACACCAGATCGATGAAAGACGTGGAGCAATCTGAGTTAGAGCTACCACAGGTCACAAAAAGGGGTGAGTGTTCTAATGCTTATTTGGATTGTACGCCAGACTTTTTGACCGCAGATGAGCATTCAAGGACGAACTACAAAGAGACAGAACCGATATATGTGCCTCCACCGCCAAAACCACCACCGGTTCCGTTCCCTTCATGCCTAAAGAAACACAATGAAGACGTTCAGTTTGATCAACCATGTTCACAAAAGCGAAAATTCGAGGTGAAATCACATAAGGTTGAACTGGTTGTTTACTCGTCTGAGACCATTCCCATCTCGGGTCGAGCAGTTCCCCAAACTGATATTCAAGGAGATCCACCACCTCTTCTATCGGACTTCCATCCTGACCCCCAATTACCACCATTCAATCTTCGGTCGCTCGATAAGGTAAATGAAGAACTACATCACATCGATCGAAGTCATACCAAGTCAGGTGAGTTTGTCCCATCTAATCTCATTCCACCTAAAACCATTCCTCCAAGAACCATTCCCCCTGAACCCCCTCCCACATGAGCAAGACGAGTCGAGCTAACGACCTTAAACAAGCGCTTCCGGGAAGCAACCCAAGTTCTTACTT
>NW_010964048.1:46628-51642 GCF_000463585.1 Tarenaya hassleriana | reverse complement strand
CGGAGTGTCGAGATGCTCACTATCTTTTTCTGCACATAAAGAAATAAGAATGCATTTGATAATAGACTTTACCGATTTTGGCAAACATGAGAACGGTTCTTATAGAAACTTTTCTACTTGGCTAGACAACATCGGTCCCATAGGTTCCAACCAACAATTTCTATCCCACAAGCCAATGAGCCTACAGGGTCACACACGCAGGGAAGGACGAATACACGAGAGAAAACGACGGAAAACCGAGTCGGACGGGTCGAGACCCGACGGTCCGGATGCGTGGTCCGTCCGTTCTGGGAAGCAGAACGGACGGTCCACGACAACACGCAGACCGTCCGTTCTATGAGGATAGAACGGACGGTCCGCACTAAACGTAGACGTAGACCGTCCGTTCTACGTGCTGGAACGGACGGTCCACGTGCAATTCTGGACCGTCCGTTCCGGGTTCCGGTTTTTCCGAAAATTAAACCGAAATTAGGGTTAAATCACTTTATAAGAAAGTGATTAGAACCCTAATTAAGGAGTGACGAAGAACAGCCGACTTTTGCAGAAAAGTGTGAGTTTTTGGAGATCCAAAAACGAGTTCTAAGTCTCGGGATTTCTCGGTGCACAAATCGATCAGAGATTCGAGTCCTAGCAGACAAGTTCCAATCGTTGGAATCCATCCCGAGGTGTGGATACGTGTAGAGGGCGAGGTAATCTTCCTGCCTTTCGTGATCAGAACGATTCATCGATAGAGACAGGCCCCGGATCGATTGAGGTAAGCGTTCTTAACGTTTCTACGATTTCAATAGCAGCATGGTTCTAGGGTTCTATAATTTTTGTTTTACATCCGCTGCGCAAACCCTAGAATCGATCTCTTAGGAATAGGATTCGCTCATGAGATCCCAGGAAACCCAACAACTTTTTCTTCCCTTTCTTTTTCTTTTTGCATCGGATATTGGTTTGTGTCTCTTATCACCAGGTTGAGTTCTAATGAGGAGCTATTGAGGAGGCAAAGAAGCTAGCTATGCGATAGACGTAGGCAAACTTAAGTGCGAGTGAACGAACATCGCGAGCTAAGTATTCTTTTCCCTTTTTAATTTACTTCTCTCTTGACTCATCTTATTAGTTGCCTGTACTAGATGAGAATGACACCGAGGACAGTGTCTAGTTCAAGTCTGGGGGAGGATTCGTCTAAAGCCAAACCATATCTATTTAGAGTAGTGTTGCGTGCATTGTTTTCCTTTTTCTTTTCACTTTTTAGTTGCATGTGCATATAGAATGTTCTAGGATCATATAGTTTGTTTTTAGGACTATGCATTTACATATAGTGTTTAGGACATATAAGATCACGTGCATAAAACCGTTTTGAGCATTGATGTGATGATCTATGGTATGAGAGAGTAGAAACGTCCTGAAAATATTGTGATCCGTTGAACGTGGTTATGTTTTGTTGAATTGATTGCTTGACCTTTAGGATTGTCTAGAATAGCTTGTGGGGTAGAAATCGTTGGTTGGAACCCATGGGACCGATGTTGTCTAGCCAAGTAGAAAAGTTTCTATAAGAACCGTTCTCATGTTTGCCAAAATCGGTAAAGTCTATTATCAAATGCATTCTTATTTCTTTATGTGCAGAAAAAGATAGTGAGCATCTCGACACTCCGCTGTCACTATCTCGTCAACAAAAATCGTTGGAGGACATGAGTGCATCGATTCGATGGTTTGGGTCTAAGTTGTGGGTCGGGCTATTCAATAAAAGAAATCGAAAAAAAAGATGAATAAGAACCCTTCAACTTCAACGTCCTAGGAACCCGAGATGCTAGCAAAAAAAAAAGAGAAAAATCTAGCTAGATGAAAGAAGAGAAAAAGAAAGAAAAAGAACGAATGTCGAAAGCGTAGACTAGATACGATTAGGTAGAATGGCGTAATAGGTTCGAGAAACATGCTTGATAGATGATTGAAGTCCTTAGAGTGGTTCTAGGTAACGGTATAGATCCCATGGCTAGGAAAGATTATCCTTTAGAGAGGGAGATCATACTAGACAGACTTGATCATTATTCACCGGGATCTCGGTCGGATAGAGGTTTCGCTCTCGAGTATCATTTTGAGTTATGTCATTGTCTCGCCCTCCTTTCAGGTTGTTTTTCACATAGTATTTGTTCGAGGACGAGCAAAGGTTTAAGTCTGGAGGAGTTTGATAACACGTATTTTGGGTGACGTTTTGATATAGGATGTCTAGCGCATTTCACTCTATTTTACATATTTGTAGGCATTCTAGAGCACATTTGGCTTCGACATTGCATGGTTGTGTTCTTTGGTGTTTAAACAGATTTTCACGCATAAAAAGAGCAAAAGGAGTGGAAAACATGGACTACGGAACATCACGGACGAAACGGAAACATTTGGAGTGTTTCCAGGGAAAACGTGAAGCTCAGAAAACGTTCGAATTTGCATGTTCAATAACTTTCACTCCACAAGCCCAAAACATGCATTCTCTACATAATTGGAAAGCTCTTCTCAATATCTACGCATAGACACCAAGATCACTCAAATCCGATATCGGAGCAGGAAGTTATGAGCGAATTCGTGAAACCTGTCGAAACTGCTCAGAGACACGAAACGATCGTTTCGGGATGGACGAAACGATCGGTTCGGCATCGCAGAAGTTGGAAAATTGCTCAGAAAGTGAAACCGATCGGTTTGGCTTTGCCGAAACGATCGGTTTGACCCCCAGATTCGGGAAAACTTCCAATTTTGTCCAAACCGAAGGGAAATAAGAGGGGAAAGCCTCTAGGTCGAAATGAATTCAAGCTTTACACAGAGAACAGACCAAGATCACAAGAAAAGGGGGCGATTATCAGGAAGCAAGAGATCGGAGCAGAAGACGGAGATCACGAAGCCGAGAAATCGACTAAGCGTTCCTCTTTCCTTCTATTTTACGATGTTTTGTTGTATTGATATGAACCTTGACGTCTCGATGTTTAGCGAGTAATTCCTTTGCTGTAGGTTAGGGATTTGCTATGTAGAGATCTTTGGTTTCTAATTCCAGACTTTGTGGTTTTATTTATTCTATTCGGTTTATTGAGTTGCGTTTAATGCGTTTGATCTTGTTGGCCACTTGATTGAATGAACTTAGGGTTTTAATTCGCATAGACATATGAGATTCTAACCTGGAAATAACTCAATAAATAGAACAGGTATTGCATTGAGAGATGAATATTTCCCTAGGGATTATGATAGCGTTCGTTTATGCATCCAGGGTTTTAGACTATTGAATCGAGAGATTAGTAGGATAAAGCCTGGATAGTGAGGTTAGACTCGAGAGAGTTAATCTCTACTTTAGAGCTTGAATTCCCTGAATCGGATAGATAAACCACTTAGTTTGCATCTTTTGAAAGATCCTTGCATGTAAAGCAATCCCGAAGCCTGCAGTGTTTTGTCATTGATAGTTTATCGTTTGTTTTTATTATTCGCTTTTGATACATTCTCATCATCCTCATATTTTCTTTAGATTTAGATTTGGATTGGAATCTGATTCAGTTGTTTACTTGTCCCTTTGTTCGACCCTAGCTACTACAGACGATCCGTATACTTGCGGTTAATTGTTGAGTCTAGGTTAGTATAACTTGATCGAATTTATTCGCCTAGATTTCTGACATCAGTGGCGAAGAAGGCAAAAGTTGCCTCTACGCCTAAGCCTAAGCCCGATAAGGGTGACTGTCATTACTGCAGAGTGTCTGGACACTGGAAGCGTAATTGTCACCTTTACTTGGAGGATCTGAAGGATAAGAAGCTTGGAGAAGCTTCTGTCTCAGGTATTCATGTTATAGAAGCTAACATCTGTACTACATCTTCGTGGGTATTGGATACTAGAAGTGCCTCACACATTTGTG
This sequence comes from Tarenaya hassleriana, assembly GCF_000463585.1. Lineage (NCBI taxonomy): Eukaryota > Viridiplantae > Streptophyta > Magnoliopsida > Brassicales > Cleomaceae > Tarenaya > Tarenaya hassleriana. The sequence continues at coordinate 47,773 of NW_010964048.1, read as the reverse complement.
GAAATGTGCAGGGACTAAGAAGAAGTAGGATGCTGGCTAAGGGAGAAGCGGATCTACGCGTCGGAAATGGAGCAAGAGTTGCTGCATTGTGTGTTGGCGTTTATGATTTGCATCTTCCCTTCTGGACTTGTTTTAGAATTAAGTAATTGTTACTATGTGCCTACGATTAGCAGAAACATTATTTCTATTTCATGTCTGGATTTGGATGGTTTTCGATTTGTGATTGAGAACTCGAGTTTGATGATTTATCGAGACGATATTTACTATGGTAATGGTTATCTAGTTTATGGTTTATACGTCTTGAATGATCAGCCTTCAAACTCAACATCATCCATCTATAGCATGAGTACGAAACGGTTTAAGCCGAACGACTTAAACCCAACCTTCCTCTGGCATTGTCGTCTAGGCCATATAAATGAGAAGCGCATTCAGAAACTTCATTCTGAAGGTCTTCTGGATTCATTTGACTTTGAGTCTCTTGAATCTTGCGAATCTTGTTTGATGGGAAAGATGACAAAACATCCTTTCAAGGGGAAAGGACATAGAGCGACAGAGTTATTGGATCTGATACATAGTGATGTATGCGGACCAATGAGCTGTCCAGCTAGAGGAGGTTATCTGTATTTCGTTACGTTCACTGATGATTTCAGTCGATACAGTTATGTCTATTTGATGAAACATAAGTCTGAAACACTTGAAATGTTCAAGGCTTTAAAAAACGAAGTACAGAACCAGCTTGGCAAGACGATCAAGAGTTCACTGACTATCTGGTTGATTGTGGTATTGTATCACAATTAACTCCTCCTGGAACGCCACAATGGAATGACGTGTCTGAACAGAGGAACCGAACACTGTTAGACATGGTTCGGTCGATGATGAGTCAGACAGATCTTCCGGAGTCCTTTTGGGGCTACGCTTTAGAGACCGCTGCTTATCTGCTGAACAGGAGTCCAACAAAGTCAGCTGAAACGACGCCATATGAGATATGGACGGGGAAGCGTCCCGTGTTGTCGTTTGTCAGAATTTGGGGTTGCGACGCTTACGTGAAGGGTCAGATGACTGATAAGTTATCCTCCAAGTCTGATAAGTGTTTATTTGTAGGCTACCCTAAGGAAACTAAGGGTTACTACTTCTACATTCCGGCA
>NW_010964048.1:45331-46405 GCF_000463585.1 Tarenaya hassleriana | reverse complement strand
AGAAATGGTGCGAGGCTATGAAGTCCGAGATGTAATCCATGTCAGACAACCAAGTATGGACTTTGGTTGATGCATCTGAAGGGATAAAACCCATCGGATGCAAGTGGATCTTCAAGAAGAAGACCGACATGGATGGCAACGTGCACACGTATAAGGCACGACTTGTGGCGAAAGGATTCCGTCAGATTCATGGTATTGACTATGATGAGATTTTTTCGCCCGTAGTTATGCTGAAGTCCATCTGGATCCTACTTGCCATAGCCGCATATTACGACTATGAGATATGGCAAATGGATGTCAAGACCGCGTTCCTTAACGGGAACTTGACTGAGGATGTGTACATGACACAACCAGAAGGTTTTGTCGATCCACCCGAGGATGGTGTGCAAGCTTCAGAGGTCCATTTATGGACTGAAGCGGGCTTCAAGAAGTTTGATGAGACAATCAAAAGGTTTGGTTTCTCACATAACGAAGGCGAGCCATGTGTTTACAAGAAGGCTAGTGGGAGCACAATTGTATTTCTAGTGCTGTACGTGGATGACATTCTCCTTATAGGGAATGACGTTCCTACCTTGCAAGACGTTAAGTCTTGGCTAGGAACGCAGTTTTCTATGAAGGACCTAGGAGAAGCGGCCTATATTCTAGGCATAAAGATCTATAGAGATAGATCGAGGCGTCTTCTAGGATTGTGTCAGAGCACTTACATCGATAAGGTCTTGAAACGGTTCAAGATGCAAGATTCCAATAAAGAAACCTTACCGATGAGCAGTGGCACAGTTCTCTATAAGAGTCAGTGTCCTACGACACCTGATGAGCGAGAACGCATGGATCGGATTCCATATGCTTCGGCAATTGGATCCATCATGTATACCATGCTTTGTACTTGACCGGATGTATCCTATGCATTGAGCATTACGAGTAGATACCAGTCAGATCTAGGTGAGTCGCACTGGATCGCCGTCAAGAACATCCTTAAGTACTTGAGAAGGACTAAGGATGTGTTCTTGGTGTACGGTGGGACGGAAGACGAGCTCGCTGTAAAGGGTTACACCGATGCTAGTTTCCAGTCAGACA
>NW_010964048.1:38870-45238 GCF_000463585.1 Tarenaya hassleriana | reverse complement strand
AGCAAGTGACCGTTGCAGATTCTACTACAGAAGCTGAGTATATTGCAGCGTCGGACGCAGCAAAGGAAGCTGTTTGGATCAGAAAGTTTGTTGGTGACTTGGGTGTCATTCCTAGTGCTGATAGCCCCATTGCTCTGTATTGTGACAACAATGGAGCGATCGCGTAAGCGAAAGAACCCAGATCCCATCAACGATCCAAACACATACTCAGACGATTTCACCTTATCAGGGAGATCATAGACAGAGAAGACGTGCACATTTGCAGAATGTCGACAGATGACAACATTGTCGATCCATTGACGAAGCCTCTCCCTTCGTCGAGGCATGAGGGTCATGTTAGGGATATGGGCATTAGATGTTTAGCAGTCCATGATTAGAGCAAGTGGGAGATTGTTGGTTTAGTGCTCTATGATGTACTGTTATGCGAGCTTTACTTAGATACATTTGATGTATTGACACTTTCTAGACCGATCGGTCTGGCCTCCGCTCCACCGGGATTTTCTCGTCTCTTCTCGTGCATTTGTCCCTTCCTGTGTGTGTGACCCTATAGGCTCATCCGATATAGCAGTATAACCCGAAATCTCTATTCCGGATATACAAGTCATTTAGGAATTAGATTCGCTCTTGAGTTCCCAGGAAACCCATCACCCGACGCCCGTAGTCATCTTGTTTGCTAGTTTACTCGTTTTTATTTGCTTTCTTATTTTAGTTATTCTAGATTCCACATTTTTCCACCATCACTTTCACTTCCTTGCTTTGATTGGTTTCGATTAGGGTTTAGATTTAGCTACCGGTCCTTGCGTTCGACCCCGTGTTACGACGATCCGTATTCTTGCGGTGAGTTATGAATCGGGTAATAAATTCTAGACTCGGTACACATGTATCAACCATAAAGTATTGAAATGGTCCACTCGGTGGATGTATTGGACCACAAATATCCCCATGTATTCGTTCCAAAAATGATGGCAATTCATTTCCGATCTTGACCGATGATGGTCGTATTATCAATTTTCCTTGAGAACATACAGTACATGTGAGTTCATGAGTTTGAAAAATCTTTTCATTTTTCAACAGATGACCATTAGAACTTTCCATAATTCTCTTCATCATTATCGAACTAGGGTGACCCAATCAATCATGCCAAATCTTGAACACATCTCCAAACCGTGGATTCATTGTAGAATATGATTCAATCATATATATTTTTGTGAAATATAATCCAGAGGATAATGATGGTAACTTTTCCATCATATGCTTTGATAACTCCTAATTCTCTCTATATTTTCAGGGCGTTTCTATAGTATTTATATGAGGATCATATCCATTTATAGGCATTATAGGTGCGTTAGGCTACGAAACTCGGTTTGGTTGTGTTTTTATTAGAGGTCTTGGATGAGATTTGGACCAAGATGGAAGCAATCTGGAGCTAAAAGGATTGAAATACATCAAGAACTTCCTACCTTGACTCGGCCAAAGTCAACAACAGAAATTGGGCCGAGTCAACATGCTGAAAAGGGCCCAATTCAAGCTTGTTACGAGGAGACCGAGTCAGAACGTCCGAGTCAGTGTACCCCAAGTCAACATGCCCGAGTCAGAAGGCCCGAGTCAGAAGATTGGGCTGGGCCGAATTCATTATGTTTCATTTTGACTCGGTTGAGTCAGAGTACTGACTCGGTCTGAGTCAAAACCCAGAAAAAAGCCAAGATCGAATTTTCAGAATTGGAAGGGGAGTAGGACTTCGGGAGCGCCGCCTAGGGTTGATAAAAGGACTCTACAGACGTCCAAAAGAGGGGGACAGACTTTACACAGACTTTGGAGAGCTTTGGTGAGAGAAATAGGAGTAAAACGGGATTTCGGGAAGAAGAAGGAGAGCTGGAACGTGAAGAACGCATTGCTGTCGACATGAGCCTTTCTTCTCCCTCTTTTCTTTCTGTTTCTAGTTTTTCTCAGTGTTTTTCCATGAACCGTGAGTAGATCCACGGCTGTGGGTTAGGGATTCGTTTGTGTTTTGGGTATGTTTGAACCCTAACTTGGTTGCGATTTGGATTTGTTTCGGTTTTATCGATTTATGCTTTATTCGATTGGTGTTTGCTGACCCCTTAGCCAATTATTTCACATAGGAATATGGGTTTAGTTTCGGATCAAAATCGATAGGATAGATCGTATTATTCACATAGAAATATGGTTTGATCGATCTAGGGTTGATGATAGTGTTCTTCATGCATCTGTTGGTTGTGATGCTCTAGGATGATCCGTGATATGACATTTTGACTTTGTATTGATTCATTGATTTATGAATGCATTACTTTTCCCGTTATATGATTAGCATGTTTGTTATATTACGGTAAATATCCTTGAATCATTGCAGATGATTCTAAATTCCCTGGTCAGTTATCATTGTGGGAACAATGATGAATTAAGACCAGCATGATGTGTGATAGATGATTATAATAATATGCATTAGATTCAAATCACAATCATGGGTTCTCGTTTGGAACGAGTTACTGGATGACCCACATGAGATTGTCACATGGACATGAGTCATGACATGAATCTCATACAACGGTTCGTTCTTGGATCCTCAGACCTGAGATGTCTAGAGTATCTGATATGAGGAGTGACGTGTCTTGACTGCGTCAAACGTCGTCTTTAACCGGATGATCATAACGGCGTTGCTCAGATACGTTCACGAATCATATGCAGATAGTAGACATTTTTTCTTTCTTTGGTTTTTGCGGATTCACTTGGTTTCGAGTCTTTCTTTTTTCTTTGCGGTTTGCAGGGTTCTAGTGCATGACACGGAGCTCTACTCGGAGAGAAGACCTAGTCTACGATCCAGAGATTGAGCATACCTTGAGAGACATCCGAAATCAGCAGAGAAGAGAAGTTATGTCGAGGTCAGGTAGTTCGCATGACCATGCGGTTCATGATGAGGAGCATCAAGAGAATCAAGAGCACATGAATCCGCTTTATGATCAGCAAACCGAGGGCGAAGCTACCTACGTTGCAGAGGAGACTTTGGGTTCGTACATTGCACCGAAGCACACCCAACTCCTATCATGCATCAACCGTCCGCCCATTGACAGTTTCGAGCTACCGCCACAGTGCATCACGATGTTCAGTCAGGCGAGCTTCAGAGGGCGGCCTACAGAGGATCCCATTGCTCATTTGACTCAATTTAAGATGCTGTGCAGATCAGTTAGGAAGCCACGAGGAATGACCATCGAGGATGTATATTTGGAGGCTTTTCCTTTTTCACTGATGGATCGGGCGAAAGATTGGCTCTACACTCTTGAGCCGAACTCGATCACGACATGGGAGGAGCTAGAGGAGCAATTCATGGCGAGATACTACTCCCCAGAGAAGACCCGAGCTGCACATAGAGCCATACACAGCTTCACTCAGGAGAGTGATGAGAGTCTATATGACGCATGGGAGAGGTTCAAAGGCTACCAACGCCTTTGTCCACACCACGGCATGGATAAGCGACTGATGCTTTCCACATTCATCCACGGACTGAGAGATGATACTAGAGCATGGATGGATGCAGCTTGTGGAGGGAGTGTATACGACATTCCCTTTGACACCCTAGAGATGCAGATTGCGAAGATGGCCAAGGCAAGAGGGATGTCAGGAGACAGTATCAGACGCTCTATAGGACGGGTAGATTTGGGCGAGTCCGCTGCTTTGAAAGCGTTTATGTCTGATTTATCGGCAATCAAGCAGCACATGGGACTCAAGAATACATCTAACCCGCCGAAAGTCCAGCCTGGCATGTTTCTGGTTGATCAGGCAGCATCAGAGGAAGAACCGGTTGAGGATGTCAACTATGTAGGAAGGAATCAGTACCAGAATCCTTCCAATCTCTACAACCCGAACGCACCTAGAAACCATCCTGGTTTCTCCTACGGAAACCCGAGCGGAGCATTGAATGCACAGCAACAAGGCGTTTCTAGAGTCCCTCAGAATCCCCCGGGCTTCACTCAGTCACGTTTTCAGGGAATCCTGGTTTCTCCTACGGAAACCCGAGCGGAGCATTGAATGCACAGCAACAAGGCGTTTCTAGAGTCCCTCAGAATCCCCCGGGCTTCACTCAGTCACGTTTTCAGGGACAGAATCAGGGATATGCGCAACAGAATCCAGGATACGGACAGCAGAATCAGGGTTACCGAGCTCCTCCATCGGCAAAGAACGATGAAGCAGACATCAAGACAATGCTTGCCCAACTAATGCTCGATCAGAAGACATCGTTTACGGAGCTGAAAACCGAGGTACAGAGCATAAGGGCAAGACAGGATACCTTTGAGAGGAGGCTTGACGGGATGGATGCACATATGAAGCTAGTGGATACACAGATCGCACAGCTTGCATCACAACCCTCTAGGCAGCAGGGCACATTTCCTGGGAAGCCCGAGCCAAATCCACGAGAGCATGTAAACGCTGTGGAGCTGAGGAGTGGAAAGAATCTGCCAGAGACTGTCCCTACGGAAAAGGGACGACGTCTAGATACACTGCCGAAGAGAAAGGAAAAGGCATAGCAGATGAGACACCTCGGGTGAATGCAGAGGAAGCCGAAACGCCATACGTCGCTCCTCCACCTAAGGTACCACCCGTTCCTTTTCCTTCTCGATTGAAGAAGCATGTTGAGGATACACAGTTCTCGAGATTTGCTGATATGCTTCAGAAGCTAGAGGTTACTATACCGTTCTACGAGGCTATGCTGCAGATACCCTCTTATTCGAAGTTTCTGAAAGACATCTTGACCAAGAAAAGGGTAATTGGGAATGAGACAGTAGCCTTGAGCACATAGAGGGTAATTGGGAAGGAGACAGTAGCCTTGAGCACAGAGGTGAGCGCTGCGATTCTACAGCATGAGCTGCCACGGAAGAGATCAGATCCTGGTAGTTTTTCGATTCCCTGCAAAATCGGAAAATTGCGATAGACCGTGCATTGTGCGACCTTGGTGCTAGCGTCAGTTTACTACCGTTGTCTATTTACAAGAAGCTTAATATTGGTGAGCTTAAGCCGACACGGATGGCGCTACAGCTAGCGGATCGATCTGTTAAGTATCCCGCAGGTATTCTCGAGGACGTTCCTTTGAAAGTCGGAGATTATTATGTCCCCGTTGATTTTGTTGTCTTATACATGGATGAAGACTCGAAGATACCGATTATTTTGGGTCGACCGTTTCTGAACACGGCTGATGCGGTTGTACACGTCCGAGTTGGTCGTCTTACCATGAAGATAGGTGACGAGACTGTTGAGTTCACCTTAGATCACAATATGAAGCAGCCATCCACTACCGATTCAGCGTGTTATGTTGATGTACACGAGATCTTGACGCAGGAGGTCTTTGATCAGTTCCGAGACATTGATCCACTTGAAATATCCCTCCTGGCATCAGATGCGAGTATATACAGCAATTGGGAGGATATTCGGGAGCTCACACAGGCGTTAGACGATGAAACCGAGGAGAAATTCGAGCTTCTGTATTCTGACTCGACCGAGTCAGTACTTGACTCGGACCGAGTCAGATCGTTGGACCACTCCGAAACTTTGTTAGCTTCAGACTCGGTGTCGCAGAATTCTAACTCGACCAAGTCAAGTGTTGACTCGCCCTTCCTTCGTTCTGACTCGGACCGAGTCAGTTCTCTGAGCCCCACCACCGACACCGAGCCAGCCCAGAACGTCTTAGAACCCTCCACGACGACTATTAAAGACGTTCTAGAGCCCAGAGAGCCACCACTTAGCACGGGGACGCTGAATAAAGCTGATTGGAGTTTAGAGAACGCCCCGAAGGTGGAGATGAAGCCCTTACCCAAAGGGCTCAGGTATGTTTTCCTTGGACCTAACTCGACCTACCCGATTATAGTGAATGCTGCATTGCTAGAACCCCAGGTGGAACAGTTGATTGATTTGCTTAGACGTTATAGGGGTGTTCTTGGATATACTTTAGATGATATTAAGGGACTTAGCCCTTCGTTATGCATGCATCGTATTCACTTAGATGATGAGTCGAAATCCTCTGTTGAGCATCAGCGTAGATTGAATCCGACGATGAAAGAGGTAGTTAGGAAAGAGGTGATGAAGCTATTAGATGCGGGTATTATATACCCTATTTTGGATAGTACGTGGGTGAGTGCTGTGCAGGTTGTACCCAAGAAGGGAGGCATGACTGTGATCCAGAACGAGAAGAACGAGCTTATTCCTACGCAGACGGTCACGGGATGGAGGATGTGCATCGACTATCGTAAGTTGAACTCCAACACCCGTAAGGATCATTTTCCTTTGCCTTTTATTGATCAGATGTTAGAGAGACTTGCACTCCACTCGTACTTTTGCTTTCTAGACGGTTACTCGGGATTCTT
>NW_010964048.1:38357-38837 GCF_000463585.1 Tarenaya hassleriana | reverse complement strand
TCCTTATGGCACGTTTGCTTATCGTCGTATGCCCTTTGGATTATGTAATGCACCTGCCACTTTTCAGAGATGCATGACTGCTATATTTTCTGATATGATTGAGGATATTATGGAGGTGTTCATGGACGATTTCTCTGTCCATATGGACCCTCATTTGACGTTTGTTTGGCCAATTTGCATCGAGTTTTAGACAGGTGTACAACGACCAACTTAGTCCTCAACTGGGAGAACTGTCACTTCATGGTGCAAGAAGGGATTGTTTTAGGACATAAGGTGCCTTCTAGGGGGATCGAGGTAGACAGGGCGAAGATAGAGGTTATTGAGAAGCTTCCACCGCCCGTGAACGTCAAAGGCATCCGCAGTTTTCTAGGACATGCGGGATTCTATCGGTGGTTCATCAAGGACTTCTCCAAGATCTCTAGACCACTTACCGAGCTATTGGCGAAGGATGTACCTTTCAGGTTCACTGCAGAATGCTCG
>NW_010964048.1:36197-37962 GCF_000463585.1 Tarenaya hassleriana | reverse complement strand
ACACAGTTGCAGATCATCTTTCACGCCTTGCGATACCCGATCCTCTCCCGATAGATGATTCTTTGCGAGAGGAGCAGATTATGGCAGTCACTACCCGACATGAAGACCCATGGTACGCAGACTACGTGAACTATCTGGTCTCCCAAATACTCCCGTCCGAGCTTAATTATAACGGAAGGAAGAAGTTCCTCCATGACGTACGGGATTATTTTTGGGACGATCCGTTCTTGTTCAAGCGTGGTACCGATGGGATGTTCAGACGATGCATTCCCGAGGAAGACGTGCAACAGGTACTTTCCCATTGCCACTCTTCTGATTATGCAGGTCATTTCGCCGCTTCGAAGACCGCAACGAAGATTCTACAAGCGGGATTCTATTGGCCTACAATGTTCAAGGATGTCCATAGGTATGTCGCCTCATGTGATTCTTGCCAGCGCACAGGTAACATTTCTAGACGCCATGAGATGCCTCAGAATTATATTCTAGAAGTGGAACCTTTTGATGTTTGGGGCATAGACTTTATGGGACCTTTTCCATCGTCTTGTGGGAACGTGTATATCTTAGTTGCGGTTGATTATGTGACTAAGTGGGTAGAGGTTTTGGCTAGCGCGAGGAATGATGCTAAGACTGTGGTTAGGCTATTTAGACAGATTATTTTTCCACGTTTTGGTGTTCCTCGTGTTGTGATTAGCGATGGCGGCGCACACTTTGTCAACCGGATCATTGAGACACTACTGAAGAAGTACGGGGTTCATCATCGGATTGCTACTCCGTATCATCCTCAGACTAGTGGACAGGTGGAGATTTCTAACCGGGAGATCAAGTCCATTCTGGAGAAGACTGTCGCTAAATCACGCAAAGATTGGTCACAGAAGCTAGATGATGCAGTATGGGCTTACCGAACGGCCTTCAAAACGCCGATTGGTATGACTCCGTTCCAACTCGTCTACGAAAAAGCATGTCATCTACCGGTTGAGCTCGAGCACAAAGCTTATTGGGCAATCAAGGCGCTCAACTATGACATGAAGACCGCTGCAGAGAAACGCGTGCTCCAGCTACACCATCTTGAGGAGATCAGACTTGACGCGTACGAGAACGCGAAAATCTACAAGGAGAGAGCGAAGAAATGGCACGATCGACACATCATTCCGCGAACATTCCACTCAGGTGATCTCGTCCTTCTCTTCAACTCTCGTTTGCGATTGTTTCCAGGTAAGCTGAAGTCTAAGTGGTCCGGTCCGTTCAAGATTCATCGAGTCTACGACCACGGCGCAATTGAGCTGTATAACGGCATGGGTGGTACGTTCAAGGTAAATGCACAGCGTCTGAAGCTGTATTGTAATACCCCGATTCCCGTACGAATTATTTAAATTAATTTTGGGAATAAAAGGAAGGTAAAACAAGACTAAAAACACAGAGAATATTTCAATGAAGATCTAGAAGAAAACGACACTCGATTTGACTAGGAAACGAGGAAGTTATGAGCAAACGAAAATTGAGTAGAACCTGGAAATTCGGAATTCACAAGTTATTCGAGGTAGGGACGTTTCGAGTTGTACCTCATCGTGTAAACATGATTTTCCAATAATCTATTGATTGAACATGAAAGAAGACGTTCCAAGGAAGGTGTAGAAACAAACGGTGCGCGATTCGGGTAAGAAACGAGTGAGAACAGAGCAATCGAAGTCAGTCGGGACGGACTAGAAATGCAGAACGGACGGGCTGGCAAAGGCAGAACGGACGGACTGCTAAAGGCGGAACGAAC
>NW_010964048.1:35264-36005 GCF_000463585.1 Tarenaya hassleriana | reverse complement strand
TGCAGGCTCGACCTTGGGCCTGGGCTTGAGCCCATTCGACCTCCCTCTCGCAGCATAAACTTCTCCCAAGGCAAGGGTTTCACCATTTTCGGGCAAAATCAGAGAAAAGAGAGGGAGATGAGAAACAGAGAGAAAGGAGCGAAAACCAGGGAGAATCGACGCAAGGGAAGCTCAGGAACACGAAGGTGGACATCCCTAGAGTGTCTAGAAGAGGTTTCCGGCAAGAAACAAATCGAAAAACACCTCGAAATCCGGCCAAAACCAGATCTGAGCCGAAACAGAGGTGAGTGGCTCGAGTTCCATCTGTGTGAGCTCGTTCTGAGCGTGCTATTGTTTCATTTCGATGGTTTGTTGCTTGGATTAGATAGAGGACACTTCAATGAACATTTAGCAACAAACGGGACTGAATTTGGTTGAGAAATGAGGGAGATATGGTCAAACGAAGTCGGACAAGAAAACTGTTTCGCGAGAGAGAACAGAGCTGGAACGGACGGTCTGTTTTTGCAGACCCGACGGTCTGGGTGACCAGACCGGACGTTCTGGCATCCCCAGACTGAATGGTCTCCGTTCCAGACCTCAAAATTTGTCCCGAGAGGCCCCGGGACAGCATGCGACCCCTGGACCGATCGGTCCACACCTGGACCGACCGTTCTAGGGTACAGAACTCTTTTTCGGATGATTTTCGAATCCCGCGTGCGTGAGATGTGCGATACAACGATTGGAGTGGCTCCCCCGGCGGGT
>NW_010964048.1:29968-32824 GCF_000463585.1 Tarenaya hassleriana | reverse complement strand
ACGGCGGAATTTCTGGCATCATACCGCCTGTACATTCCCCAGGATGGCGACGCCAGCAGAGCTTACATGGCATTCTGGATAGCCGGGCGTCCCTACCACCTCACCATGGCTTAGTTCTCCGAGATCCTCGATGTTGCTCCCAGGGAGACGGCCGAGCTTCCATCCGTGAGCGGATCCGCACTACGACAGTTCTGGTCAGAGATAGGATCCCGCGACTACATAGCCAGTCGTCTGAAGTCTACATGGATCCGACACCCTGCAGTCAGGTATTTTCATATGATCCTAGCTAACACATTGTTTGCTAGGAAAGATCCGGGGTCAGTATCCCAGACGGAGCTACAGTTCATCTGACAGGCCCTGAGTCCACTTTACGATGGGTCCGACTGGGGAATGTCTCGCGTTGATCTAGCATCCCTAGTAGCACTCCACTTATACTCGATCCAGCAGACTGACTCTGGAGTCGAAGTGTTCGTCGGAGGTATGATCACCCGGATAGCTAGACGAGTGGGAGTCAACGTCGACAGGTACGAGAGGACCCGATGCAGCCCATCCTCCACGCTGAACATCAAGGTGCTGCGATAGAAGTCCTCTATCGATATCGAGGGTCGCCGAACCTACTGGCTATACTATGAGCGCGGCAGCAACATCAAGAAACGCCTCCTTCTGCCGAACAGACATCTGCCACCTATCACTCTAGAGGGGCTCTTACTAGACCTCACACCAGGACAGCGATCCGGTCTAGAGGAGGAGGCATACGACGAGCCGCCTGCACCGCCCACACATTCGGAGCACCACACTTCAGAGGCAGGGACATCCCGACCACCCGATGACTTGCTCCAGTCATCTCCACTGCCACCGCCCACTACTTCATTTCCAGATACCCCTAGACTGATCGGTCTACGCCCTTTTTCCTTTGTTTGTTCGACGTTTTCGACGCGTTCGAGTCCCGTTGATTCCTTGGTTCGGTTCTTATGCCAATCACCTTATATTTTTAGAGTTGTCTTACCCTATTTTATTCCCGAAGTTAATTTAAATGATTTATTCGGGAATCGGGGTATTACATCGCGGGTTCCGCAACCGACTATTCCCAGACGAGCAACCACCAGTACCCATGGAGAACGACAGAGATGATGCACCAGCAGACGACTAGACCATAGTTCAGGTAGGTCTTCCCTTTTCTATTTTAGTAGAGATGTAGTAGGCATTTCGGATGTATTTTGGAGAATCGGATTTTGCATACTCTGGACTTATTTATCTATACGCGAGCCTCTATGTTTTTTTCGGTTAACGTTTGTTGTTCTATGAGCGTTCATACCGATACATGAGAGATGAGTACCAGTTTCCGAGTGACGACGAGTGGATAGATCCCAGTTCACAGAAAGTGTGAGAGTTCTGGCGTTTGACGTGAGTTAACTTCATTGCGAGCGAACGAGTTTCGCAGAGCTAAGCCTTCTCTACCCTTTTACTGGTTCTCTTCATACGTTATTTCCGATTCTATTCTTCCGGGCGAGAGTCTACACCGTGGACGGTGTACGGTTCAAGTCTGGGGGGGGGGGGGATAGATCCTTCACCTATTCAGGCCTATCTATTTAGGATTGCATTTAGTTTAGGTGCATTTTATCATGGCATATAGACTTAGGAAAATTTTTCACTTTTGCATATCAGTTTGCATTAGTTGCATTCACGTTTTCTTTTTCCTTTTCCCATATAGACGATTTTTGTTAGGTTTGCATGATTGCATATGACATATAGATATAGGATCATATAGGTTCACGTGCACACCTCGGACACCCGTTTTGAACATCATTTGGAAGATTTGTGGAATGATAGAGTAGGAACATCTTGATGATCTAGTGACTTTGTAGAATGTGGCTGAACCGTGTCGAATTGATAGTTCTCCAGACTTCTATATATAGTTTGTGGGATAAGGTTGTTGTTTGGGACCTACGGAGTTGAAACGACTATATCCAGGTTATATGTTTCGTTTAGAACCTTTTTCGAGTCTTGCAGGTCGAAAAAAATCTAGTTCAACAGACGTCTTGGTTAAATAAAGCATCTCGACACTCCGCTGTCAAAATCTCGGTAACGAAAATCGTTCGAGGACATGAGTGCATCGATCGATGGTTCGGGTCTAAGCTGTGGGTCGGACAGTGCATTGAAAAGAAAAAAAAAGAGAAGAAAACCAATGTCCTTCAACTTCAACGTCCTAGAAACCCGAGATGCGTGCGTTTGACGGAAAAATCCTACAAAAAGGTAAAAATTCAGGCATAAAGTAGAACTAAGATCGAAAAAGCAAAAGTTGAGATAAGGATAGGTTCAGAAATAGGCTTGGTGAGTTGTAGAGATTCTAATGGGTTCTAGGTGACAATAAAAGTCCCATGATTGGGTAAATTAGTCTTTGGTAGAAAGATCATAGTAGACCGGTTTGGGTACGATTCACGGGGAGCTAGCATCGGATGGATGTTTCGCTTTTGAGTTTCATGATGATGCTATTTGATGTTCGTCATCCCTGTTTTGCAGATTTTATTCCTTCGTTCCTTACTCGAGGACGAGCACAGGTTTAAGTCTGGGGGATTTGATAACTCCTAATTCTCTATATATTTTCAGGGCGTTTCTATAGGATTTTATATGAGGATCATATTCATTTATAGGCATTATAGGCGCGTTAGGCTACGAAACTCGGTTTGGTTGTGTTTTTATTGGATTACAGGTCTTGGATGAGATTTGGACCAAGATGGAAGCAATCTGGAGCTAAAAGGATTGAAATACATCAAGAACTTCCTACCTTGACTCGGCCAAAGTCAACAACAAAAATTGGGCCGAGTCAACATGCTGAAAAGGGCCCAATTCAATCCT
>NW_010964048.1:25364-28109 GCF_000463585.1 Tarenaya hassleriana | reverse complement strand
TTCCTTTGTTGCGTCCGACGCTGCAATATACTCAGCTTCTGTAGTAGAATCTGCAACGGTCGCTTGCTTGGAACTCTTCCAGCTAACAGCGCCTCCGTTCAAGCAGAAAACATAGCCAGACTGCGATCTGTAGTCATCCGGGTCTGACTGGAAACTAGCATCGGTGTAACCATTTACAGCGAGCTCGTCATCCGATCCACCGTATACTAAGAACACATCCTTAGTCCTTCTCAAGTACTTCAGGATGTTCTTGACGGCGATCCAGTGCGACTCTCCTTGATCTGACTGGTATCTACTCGTAATGCTCAACGCGTAGGATACATCCGGTCGAGTACAAAGCATGGCATACATGATGGATCCAATTGCCGAAGCATATGGAATCCGATCCATGCGTTCTCGCTCATCAGATGTCGTAGGACACTGACTCTTGCAGAGAACTGTGCCACTGCTCATCGGTAAGGTTCCTTTCTTGGAATCTTGCATCTTGAACCGTTTCAAGACCTTATCGATGTAAGTACTCGATCTATCTCTATAGATCTTTATACCTAGAATATAGGCCGCTTCTCCTAGGTCCTTCATAGAAAATTGCGTTCCTATCCAAGACTTAACGTCTTGCAAGGTAGGAACGTCATTCCCTATGAGGAGAATGTCATCCACGTACAGCACTAGAAAAACTACTGTGCTCCCACTGACCTTCTTGTAAACACATGGCTCGTCCTCATTTTGTGAGAAACCAAACTTTTTTATTGTCTCATCAAAGTGAAGGTTCCAGCTCCTCGAAGCCTGCTTCAATCCATAAATGGACCTCTGAAGCTTGCACACCATCCCGGGTTCCTTGGATCGACAAAACCTTCAAGTTGTGTCATGTACACATCCTCGGTCAAGTTCCCGTTAAGGAATGCGGTCTTGACATCCATCTGCCATATCTCATAGTCATAATATGCGGCTATGGCAAGCAGGATCCACTACTAGAAAACAACAAAAGGGTGACGCAACTTTTGCGTCACCCTTTTATATTTTTGCGTCACCCTTTTCAAAAGGTGACGCAATAGTGACGCAACCAAAAGCGTCACCATTCATACCGTCACCAATTCAGATTTCGTCACCAAGCGTCACCAAAGGGTGACGCAATAGTGACTCAATTTTTGCGTCACTAAATAGTGACGCAATTGCGTCACCTTTTAGCGTCACCTTTTGGTGACACAATTGCGTCACTATTTAGTGACTCAAAAAGGTGACGCAATTATTGCGTCACTAAAACGTATTTTGGATCCAAAAATAATTTTTTTTAATCCCGAATCTAATCTTATACCCTATTCCCGACCTCTAACCTCCAACCGCGATCTTAAGCCGAATCGGAAACTCTGAGTTTGAATCCTCGAAATCCACTTCCCAGGAGGTCACCCATCCTTCCACTGCTCCAGCTCAAGCACGCTTAACTTTAGAGTTCCAATTGACAACTAACCAACTGATCCAAGTTAAACTTCTGATATATTACTACATTAATACATATACATATACAAATATTTATACTTACAAATATATATACGTATATATTTGTACGTATATATACATACATAAAATATATATTTATATACATAACATATGTTTGTATGTATAAATATATGTAAAATACACATTTATATATAAAATACTCGTATATTTGTATATACAAATACACATATATATAATATATACGTATATATAAAATTTATGTTTTATATATATTCGTATATTTATATATATATATAAATATATAGTATATATATGTATATGTAAAATACACATTTATATATAAAATACTCGTATATTTGTATATACAAATACACATATATATAATATATACGTATACATAAAATTTACGTTTTATATATATATTCGTATATTTATACATACAAATACATATATATATATATAATATACGTATATATAAAATTTATATTTATATGGAAATATTTGTATATTTATACGTACAAATACATACATATATATATATATGTATATATAAAATATATACTTATATATAAATATTTGTATGTTTATACGTATTAAAGGTGACTAAATTGCGTCACTAAAAGGTGACTAAATTGCGTCACTAAAGGGTGACGCAACTATTTGCGTCACTCTTGCGTCACCTTTTTTCGTGACGCAAATTTTGCGTTATTTTTTGCGTCACCGTTTAGTGACGCAACTATTTGCGTCACTATTGCGTCACTATTTAGTGACGCTTTAGTGACGAAAATATTGAGTCACTATTTGCGTCACTTTTGCGTCACCATTTTAGTGACGCAAATTTTGCGTCACCTTTTGCGTCACCTTTTCCGTGTTTTCTAGTAGTGATCCGGATGGACTTCAGCATAACTATGGGCGAAAAGGTCTCATCATAGTCAATACCATGAATCTGATGGAATCCTTTCGCCACAAGTCGTGCCTTATACGTATGCACGTTGCCATCCATGTCGGTCTTCTTCTTGAAGATCCATTTGCATCCGATGGGTTTTATCCCTTTAGATGCATCAACCAGAGTCCATACTTGGTTGTCTGACATGTATTGCATCTCGGCCTTCATAGCCTCGCGCCATTTCTCGGAGTCCGGATTCGCCATAGCCTCTGGGTATGTGGTAGACTTGTCATGTTCTAATAACATGAGTTCCTCATTCCCACTGACGAGAAATCCATATCTCGTTGGCTCTTGGCGAAACCTGCCTGATCTCCGAGGTTCACTCGTCGAAGGTTGAGTCACAA
>NW_010964048.1:25025-25354 GCF_000463585.1 Tarenaya hassleriana | reverse complement strand
AACCTTCGGGTTGTGTCATGTACACATCCTCGGTCAAGTTCCCGTTAAGGAACGCGGTCTTGACATCCATTTGCCATATCTCATAGTCGTTGGCTCTTGGCTAATCCTGCCTGATCTCCGAGGTTCACTCGTCGAAGGTTGAGTCACAACCGGTAGTGAAATAGGTTGAACATCTTCAACTTGTTCACTCGCCTCAACGTCTACTTGCTGCTCTCAAACTTCCTCAAGTTCGATCCTACTCCCACTGACTCTTTTGGAGACGAACTCTCGCTCCATAAAAGTCGCATTCCTGGTAATGAACACTTTGTTCTCTGCCGGAATGTAGAAGT
>NW_010964048.1:24225-24836 GCF_000463585.1 Tarenaya hassleriana | reverse complement strand
ACCCCAAAAGGACTTCGGAAGATCTGTCTGACTCATCATTGACCGAACCATGTCTAACAGTGTTTGGTTCCTCCGTTCAGACATGCCATTCCATTGCGGCGTTCCAGGAAAAGTTAATTGTGATAGAATACCACAATCAACCAGATAGTCAGTGAACTCTTGGCTCATATACTCGCCACCACGATCGATCGAAGTGTCTTGATCATCTTGCCAAGCTGGTTCTGCACTTCGTTTCTAAAAGCCTTCAACATTTCAAGTGTTTCAGACTTATGTCTCATCAAATAGACATAACCGTATCGACTGAAATCATCAGTGAACGTAACGAAATACATATAACCTCCTCTAGCTGGACAGCTCATTGGTCCGCATACATCACTATGTATCAGATCCAATAACTCTGTCGCTCTCTGTCCTTTCCCCTTGAAAGGATGCTTTGTCATCTTGCCCATCAAACAAGACTCGCAAGATTCAAGAGACTCAAAGTCAAATGAATCCAGAAGACCTTCAGAATGAAGCTTCTGAATATGCTTCTCGTTTATATGGCCTAGACGACAATGCCAGAGAAAGGTCGGGTTTAAGTCGTTCGGCTTAAACCGTTTAGTACTCACGCT
>NW_010964048.1:22096-23330 GCF_000463585.1 Tarenaya hassleriana | reverse complement strand
CGCTCTTCCCCTCAAACTGCTTTTGCAGATTCGGGGCCATGCTTCCCAACATGAGACAGGAGATCTCATTGTCGTCAGTCTGATGCTTCAACCAAGCATCCTTGACGGCTCTCGTGGCATTGGCCGCAGGCTCTGGTGGTAGAGCCCCTTCCAGGACGTACGACTTCTTATCATGCTTGAGAACAATTCTCAAGTTCCAATACCAGTCTAAGAAGTTTGTTCCGGTAAGCTTATCCTTCTCAAGGATAGATCACATCGTCAAACTCGGTACGCTGCCGGTTGACGCCATGTCCTACAAAAAAAGACAAAACAGAACGAACAAAAACAAATGCAGATTCTATTAATGATCTACTACCAGCTAGTCCATCATCAATCAGTATCAATCTATCTATGATCCACTACCAGATAGTCCATCATCAAACAATGACAACACAGATGCAAAGATGAGCTATATTCCCATACAGAAAAATAACCCTATAATAATTTTCTATATGGGACTAAAATCTGTATTTCACATAAGTATGGATTGTTACACCCATCCTTATACTATTTAGGTAGAAATCTAATGTCGATCACATCCAATGTGACTCTTAGATCCTCTTAGGAGACTATGATATCAAATATCATTGCATACTCGTCTCAACTTAACCTAAGATAAACCATATTCAAGCTGTGGGAACCACGATTTCCTACCCTGCCTCACAAAGATAGTTCGGCACGCTTAGCTTTGGCATGACCTGTGTTACGGACGATCGATGCCTTGACAGGCGCTCTAGTAATGGGAGTTACACACTTAGCATTACATAAATAAGGGATTTTCGAAACCACACAGATCAAGCATCTACTTTCAAGCTATGAGAACCACCATTTCTCCATCTTGCCTCACCAAGATAATACGACACACCCACCTTTGGCATGGCCCATGACACGTACGATCGAGGCCTTGACAAGTGCTTTACTAATAGAGCTCCTGGATCTAACCGGTTTCTGTGCAATGATTAACATAATCCGAATAGACAATCCATTCGATTATGTAATACCAATCTCGAAGCTCCCACTCAATCAAGCATATCTAATATCTCGATTAAGTTACATGCATTCATTCACTATGGACCATCCATAAGAATGCATCATGTTGTTCTGAATCACAGTTGATCGGATTCAGCTACTATTGCTCAGATCAGATCGCAAAATGAAGAACCAATATTTTTTTCCTCTAAAGCATAGCCCCATA
>NW_010964048.1:0-21950 GCF_000463585.1 Tarenaya hassleriana | reverse complement strand
GGGCCCCCCTCAGTCCGCCACCCCTGGACCGTCCGGTCTGGCTTACCCAGAACGGACGGTCTAGGGTTTGGTCACGTGATCATATCACGTTTTTCACGTTCTCGACCCCCGTTCAGACCCGAAACCGATCCGAAAATTCGAACTCCTGAACTCTATGCAACATGAAACATGCAATCTACCATAGATTCAATCATCAAACATGCATAGAATTCAAAGCAAACATGGATTCAAACAATTCAAATCCTAAAACGTGCGTGATCGAGTTCTACGAAATCAAAACAGAGCAACCAGACTCTGATACCACTGAAGGGTTTCCTGGGATCTCTACTGTGAATCCTATTCCTAAGAGATCGATTCTAGGGTTTGCGCAGCGGATGTAAAACAAAATTTTTATAGAACCCTAGAACCATTCTGCTATTGAATCGTAGAAACGTTAGAACGCTTATCTCAATCGATCCGGGGCCTGTATCAATCGACGGGTTCGTTCCGATCACTTAAGGGAGGAAATTACCTCGCCCTCTACACGTATGCACACTTCGGGATGGATTCCAACGCTTGGAACTTGTCTGCTAGGACTCGAATCTGCTATTCGATTTTGTGCTTCGAGAAAACGAGACTCTTCGGTTTTCGAACTCTTTGGATCTCACCCAAAAGCTCTCTCAAACCTCTGAAAGTCGACACCGAAAATTCTCCTACGAATTAGAGTTTTAATCTCCTTCTTATAAAGTGATTTAACCCTAATTTCGGTTTAAATTTCGGAAAATCGGAACCTGGAACGGACGGTCCGGAATTGCACGTGGATCGTCCGTTCCAGTAAGGCAGAACGGACGGTCTACGTTTAGTGCGGACCGTGCGGTCTATCACATAGAACGGACAGTCTGCGTGTTGTCGTGGACCGTCCGTTCTACTCCTCAGAACGGACAGACCACGCGTCCGGACCGTCGGGTCTGGAACCTTCCGACTCGGTTTTCCATCGTTTTCTTTCGTGCATTTGTCCTTCCCTGCGTGTGTGACGATGTAAGCTCATTCGATATAGCAGTATAATCCGAAATCTCTATTCCGGATATACAAGTCATAGGCGGTCTCTAGCAAGACACTATGACTACCTATCTCGAATAGAGTTTGTTCGTGATCTTACGAACGCCAGAGATTATTCCGGTTGATGATCCTTTTGTATCGCGATATCATATGTCGAACATAAGGCATGGACAAGCCACCTTATCTGATTCGACTGCTTTCTCGTTCACTGAGTTCGACTGTCTGAAATAGACGACGTTCGTCTATAGTGCGGCCACACATTTCTACAGTCTCGCTCACACGAGGGGCCCAGCGATATCTCTCTCTTTTAGAGAGGTACAAATCTCATCTTGACTATCTACAATCCAGTACATGATTCGTTTCGTACCTGATACACGCCTTTATAGTCCTCCTGTTACGCAAGACGTTTGACGTATTTAAAGCACGCAACTCCTCATGTTGGATTCCGTAGATATCTCAGGTCTTAGGATCCAATCGTGGAACCGCCATATGAGATTCAAGTCATGACACTAGTCCATGTGACAATCTCATGCGGGCCAATCCAGTATTCCGTTCTCCAACGAATACCTATGATTGTGATTGTATCCAATACCTATGATCATCTATATGATCATCAATCACACATCATACTAGTCTTACTATGTCATCATTCCCATAATGACATAAGACTAGGGAGTTCAGTATCATTCATAATGATACATGGATTTCATAACATATCTAGTATACAAGAACATGCAATGAATCAAATACTCTCATAAAACCGTAGAAAGTATCAATACATCAAATGTATCTGAATAAAGCTCATAAACAGTACATCATAGAGCACTAAACCAACAGGAACGCCTCCCAAGCCTCTTGGCACGACTTTCAGACCCTTTGGGGAGTTTTTGAGAGTTGAAAACCTAAGAGTTAGATCCCTGAAACCCTTGCGAAAAGAAGAATGTGTTCTTCAGTCCTAGCAGACAAGTTCCAACCGTTGGAATCCTTTCCGCCGTGTGGATACGTGTAGAGGGTGAGGTATTCTTCCTGCCTTACATGATTGGACGAACACATCAATTGATACATGCCCCAGATCGATTGAGATAAGCGTTCTAACGTTTCTACAAGATCATGCATGATAGGTTTTAGGGTTTTCATCAAAATTTTTGTTTTACATCCGCTGCGCAAACCCTAGAACCGATCTCTTAGGAATTAGATTCGCTCTTGAGATCCCAGAAAATCCCAACAAATACAAAAAAAAACATCGTAAAATAAAAGAAAGGAAGAATGCTTAGTCGATTTCCTGGCTTCGTAATCTCTGTCTTCTACTCCGATCTCTTGCCTCTTGATAATCTCCCTCTTTTTGTGTGCTCTAGGGTGTGTTTTCTGTCAAAAGTATGAATGGATTCGACCTTGGAGGCTAACCCTAATTATCTCCTCTTTATTTTGGGCAAATTTAGAAAATTTCCGGATTTTAAGTGACGCGATCATGTCTACACAAGTGACACGATCGTGTCACATTGCAGTTTTGATGGGCTTCACGAATTTTCTCATAACTTCCTGCTCCGACATCGGATTTGGGTGATCTTGGTGTCTACGCATAGATATCTAAGAGAGCTTTTTCCAATAATGTATAGAATGCATGATTTGGACTTGTAGAGTAAAAGTTATTGGACTTGCAAGATCTTACGTTTTCTGAGCTTCACTTTTTCTCTTGAGACACTCCAAATATTTCCGTTTCGTCCGTGATGTTCCGTAGCGCATGTTTTCCACTCTTTTTGTTCTTTTTGTGTGTGAAAACCTATTTAAACACCAAAAAACACAGCCATGCAATATCGAAGCCCAATGTGCCCTAGAATGCCTACAAATATGTAAAACCGAGTGAAATATGCTAGGCATCCTATATCAAAACATCACCCGAAATACGTGTTATCATAAAGTCTCTCACGAATCTCCTATAGAAACTAGAAGTCCATGAAAACTTAGAACATCACCGACACTTTTAGGACTTGGCCATTCTTGGATTGTACGAACCTTTTCTTCATGGACTTGAATTCCCTGTGCACTTACAACAAACCCTAGAAACACGAGTCTATTGGTGCAGAATGAATACTTCTTCAAGTTAGCAAATAACTTTTTCGTTTCGTAGAACATCCAAAATAAGTTTCAAATGTTCAACATACTCTTCTAAGTTCTTGCTATAAATGAGGATGTCCTCAAAATAGACAACAATAAATTTTCCAATGAAAGCTCGCAAAACATGATTCATCAATCGCACGAAAGTGTTTGGTGCATTAGTTAAACCAAATAGCATTACTAACCACTCATACAAACCATGTTTTGTTTTGAAAGTTGTTTTCCATTCATCACCCTCTCTCATCCTTATTTGATGGTACCTACTTTTGAGATCAATTTTAGAAAATATGCAAGATCCATGCAATTCATCTAGCATATCATCTAGACGAGGAATAGGATGACGATACTTTACCGTAATGTTGTTGATAGCAGAACAATCAACACATATTCTCCATGCCCCATCCTTCTTAGGCACAAGTAGGACCGGAACAACACATGGGCTCATGCTTTCTCTGACATACCCATTTTCCATCAGCTCACCAACTTGCCGTTGAAGTTCTTTTGTCTCGTCTGGGTTACTTCTATAGGTAGGCTAGTTTGGAATGGTTGTTCCTGGCATAAAATCAATCTGATGTTTAATCCCTCGAATAGGCGGTAAATCAGGTGGTATGTCATTGGGAAAAACATCTTCAAACTCCTGCAAAAGTGAAGTAACAGAACTAAACAACAATGGGTCAAGCTCGTTAGTGTTCAAAAAAGCCTCTTTGTACAAGAGTACAATCATGGACTGGTTGGAAAATAACGCTCTTTTTATATCACTGCTCTTGCAAAGAAGTTTGTGTGTTTCCTCTCAGATTCTTTTGCTTCTCGTTGTGTTTTGCTCACACTCGTTTTTATGTAGTCACTCACTTTTTCACTCTTTGTGATGTTTACACTCATCCTCACAAACTCGTTTCTCTCGTTTTTGTAACGTCACCTGATCTTCATACACCTCTTGAGTCAACGGTGCAAGAGTGAGTGTTTCATTGTTGTGCTCCACAATGTACTTGTTGGCATAGCCATCATGCTTCACATGACGATCAAATTGCCATGGCCTCCCCAATACCACATGACCAGCTTGCATTGGTACAACATTCCATAACACCTCATCCCCATATCTACCAATGCGGAAAGAAACTAGCACTTGTTTAGTCACCCTTACCTCTCCTGATGAGGACATCTTGACGCAAGGAAGAGACGACAAGAGATCGAGAGCAGGAGATTCTCAAGCGGATGGAAATGAGCTTTTGGAACAGAAATTGAAGAGTGACGGTCCCATAACTCGTGCCAAGGCAAAGAGATTGAAGGAAACATTTACAATGGTACTTCAAGAAGAGTTTGGGCTTCAAAATCAAATGGGATCAGCCCAAACTCAAGTCCATGCTTTGGTTAACCTATTTGGGGCCCAAATCAGCCTAAATGAAGCAAAATGAACCCAAAAGAGTGTTTGGAAAACATAGAAGAAAAGGAGTTACGAATTCTTGTCTTTCTGCAATAAATGTGATCATTTTTTGACTACATTGGAACTATAATTGTCTTGTTTTTAGTCTTCTATGCTTTCAGCAAACTCTTTTATTTTACTTAGTTTTCCAATGTTTCCTTTCACTATAAAAAGGGAGCATCTATCATGTAAAAGACAAGCCATTTTTGAATTGAGAGGTTTCTTCATATGTTCTTGAGTACTAGCTCTAAACTTCTTAAGGTTTGAGGTAGTGTTCTTTTGACTTATCAAACACTTTTACCACCAGGTGTTTGTGGCGCCTTCGCTCGTTTCAAAGATTCTCTAACCGGATCTGGATTGGATTTAGGGCGTTCTTGTGACTGGAACAAGCCCTAGGTTTGGTTCACGTGTCGTTAGTGGGTTTTTGAACATCCACCGACTATTCTTCTTACCTAATTTTGAGATTCGTCGATCCGGGTTCGTATCATTTGTTATCAGAGCCCCGTTTCTCTAAATTAGATTTTATCCATATCAATTTATCTTTACATTTCATTTCATCATTTTTCTTTCTAATCATTTCTCTTTGTTTTTGAAGGTTTAAAAAAACGAAAAATCAATAAAAACAAGAAGAGATATACAAGTGAAAAAGAAAAAGAAAAGAAAAAAAGATTTGAAAAAAAAAGAAGAAAAAAAGTTGATTTCGATCTGCACAAAAAAAGAAAAGAGTAAAAAAAACTTTCGTGTTTTTCTAGTTTGAGTATTTTTGTGCAACTTACACTTGCATGGTTTATCTAAGGGATAAGTTGGGTTGTGGAATAGTGTGCGATTCGTCAATTGAATATTTTTCCTTTGATCTATTGAGTTTATTGTTAGTACAAACCAGACATACAAGAAGGAACAAGAGAGTTTGATCGACACAAAATTTGAGCGAAACACTATTCTAGTGATTGTGAGGTTCTCTCATCATCCTTTTCTTTGTCTATTCCTGTTTTATCTAACGTCTGATTGTTTTGTAGCAACAACAGTGAGTGACGAAACAAACACTAGCATTGTTCATGAATCGGGTGATCATGCCGGTTTGAATCGATTGCAACTCGAAGCTATAAACCAGGCCTTGACACAATAAATCGAACGACTTGCCGAATGATTTGAGGATAGGTTTGCACAGCTAGAGATTGGTAGAGCCGCCCCACCGTAAGCTCAACGTCATAGACAACGAGATGAGCAATACGTGGAAGAAGTAGAAATCAATTCTGATGAGGATCCCATTCCTGCGCCAAGACAACGACGACATGCAAGACAAGCAAGGGATCGTTTGGATGATGACCTTGGTAACATCCGCTTGGAGATTCCTTCTTTCAATGGAAGGAATGATGCTGAAGCTTATCTTGAATGGGAACGAAAGGTGGAAATGGTGTTTGAATGCCATCAATACTCCGAAAGAAAGAAGGTAAAGCTTGCATCGGCTAAATTCGAAAATTATGCACTAATATGGTGGGATCATATGGTTGAGACTAGGAGGCGCATGGAGGAAATTCCAATCAACACATGGGAAGCTATGAAGCAAGTGATGAGGCGAGTTTTGTGCCTTCATACTACCATCGAGTAGTTTGTCGGAAACTGCGACAATTGACACAAGGGAGCTGTAGCGTCGAAGAATACTATAAGGAGATGGAGATACTAAAGATTCGTGCTCATATTGACGAGGGTCAAGAAGCCGCCACAGAACGGTTTCTTGGGGGACTGAACCAAAAAAATCAAAACCGTGTTGAAACACATCACTACGAGGGGTTGAAAGATCTCTTCCATCTTTTCATCAAATCGAGCGGCAACTCTCAGTTAAATCATTGGAAGCAAGAGAAGCCAAATACTACTTCCAAATGCGAGCCCAAATCAGAATCGTTAAAATCCAAGGCACAAGGTATCGGCACTACCTCTCAAACACGTAACCATGATATCACATGCTTTCGACGTTTGGGCAGGGGTCATTATGCTAGAGATTGTGCAAACAAACGTGTGATGGTTATGCGAAATGGCGAGTATGAAACTGAATCCGAAAGTGGGGATGGATAAGAGAATAGCCGTGAGTTTTCTTTGGACTCAGATGACTATGAGGAGCAGCCCGCTCCTAGGGGTGATTTTTTGGTGGCAAGGCGTGCCTTGAATTTGCAAACCAATGTGGAGGCTATCGAGTAACGAGAGAATATCTTCTACACACGCGGGTTTATTCAGGAGAAGCTTTGTAGTGTTATAATTGATGGAGGAAGCTGCACCAATGTAGCAAGTGAGTCTATGGTGACAAAATTGGGATTGCTTACCACTCGACATCCTAAGCCATACAAGATGCCATGGTTGAACGATAGCGGAGGAACAAAGGTACATCGGCAAGTGAAGGTACCTTTCTCTGTTGGCGACTATGATGATGAAGTTTTATGCGACGTAGTTGTTGGTTGTAATGCTCTAGGATAATCCGTAATATGACATTTTGACTTTGTATTGATTCATTGATTTATGAATACATTACATTCCCGTTATATGATTGGCATGTTTGTTATATTTCGGCATCCTTGAATCATTAGCGAATGATTCTAAACTCCCTAGTCAGTCAACATTGTGGGAACAATGTTGAATTAAGACTAGCATGAGGAGTGATCGATGCATTGGATGCATATCACAATCATGGGTACTCGTTGTGAACGAGTGACTGGATGACCCGCATGAGATTGTCACATGGACAGAGTCATGACTTGAATCTCATACAGCGGTTCGTTTATGGATCCTCATACCTGAGATGTCTAGAGTATCTGATATGAGGAGTGACGTGTCTTGACTGCGTCAAACGTCGTCTTTAACCGGATGATTATAACGGCGTTGATCAGATACCTTCACGAATCATATGGAGATAGTAGACATGCAATATGGGATTTGTCACCTCCTTAACAGGAGAGATATCGCTGGGCCCTCTCGTGGAAGTCGGACTATGAAAACGCGTGGCCACGCTATAGATGAAGTTGCATCTATTTTATTAGTCGATTTGCCAAGACGAGAAAGCAGTTGAACTTGAAGGGTGGCTCAAACCATGCCCTTGTTCAACTTATGATATCGTGAGACAAAGGATCAGAATTCGAGCTGTTAATGCCTTGGTTAGATCACCTCTAACTCAATTCTAAATGGGTGGTCATGGCGTCTTGCTAGAGGCTAACCATGACTTGTGGTTCGGGAAAGGTTCCTAAAGTCACTACCACTTAGAATGGGCCTACAGGGTCACACACCAATAGGGATGGACTTATACGTGAAGAATACGAAGAATGGAAACGAGATTTGACCGAAACGAGCATGAAAAGGAGTTTTCAGTGTGTTGGTCCGGAGCTGACCAAGTTTAGTCAGCCCCGGACTAAGTCTGGTCAGCTCAGGCAGTCCGGAAGAGCAGTCCGAGGTCACCTGTCCAGGTCTGGTCCGGCTGACCAAGAGTTGGTCAGCCCCGGACCAGACGCAGGAAACAGGCGGACCGAGGATGCTGGAACGACGGACCGGAAAGGAACCAAGAGGTTTGGTCCGGAGCTGACCAAAAGTTGGTCAGCCGGACCAAACCTCCAGGTCAGACGGCACGAGCATCGGACTGAGCAGGCGAAGAAGGAAACTTGGTCCGGAGCTGACCAAAACTTGGTCAGCCAGACCAAGCCTTCAAGTCTGGCGGACCGCGTGCTTCGGACTAAGTTTGGTCCGCCGGACCAAGCTCCTGGTCCGGCGGACCGGGATCAGGAATATTTCCAAAATTCGAATTTTAGGGTTTTCTAATCTTATTTAAGTTTAGGGTTTCGTCTAAACTTAAATAGAGCCGACCTAAAACTCATAAAAACACCCTAGAACCCTAGAGAAGCTGTTCTCTTGGATTTCTATTGTCCCGGGATTGGATCTCGTCTCTTGAGTTACCCTTTTATTCACTAATCCTAGCAGATTCGTTCCAAATCGTTTGGAATCCTTCCCGTCGGTGTGGATACGTGTAGAGGAGTTGTACTTTCAGCTCTTGGTGATTTAGAACAGGCCCCCGGATCGAAACAAACTTCAAGTCTCATCGAGAACGAGGTAAGTAACGATTCCCTCGGTGATATACACGATCTTTCGGGTTCTGCGAGTTTGGTTGCGTGTGACGTTTGACTAGGTTTAGATTTTTCTTCCGCTGCATGAAACCTAGTAAACCAAACCCTAGATCGATATGATCGCATGCTAGGAACCCGCAGATTCCCCAACAGTAGTACCCATGCAAGCAGGGCATTTGCTACTTGGGCGTCCATGGCAGTTTGATCGACGAGCTAAACATGACGGTTACACTAACTGATATTCATTTGAAAACAAGGGCAAGCGGTTTCGATTATTACCTCTCACACCGAAAGAGGTATACGAAGATCAAGTCACACTTCTCAAAAGAGAAAAGGCTCCGAATACGAGTGACCATGAGGTAGATCACTTAAAACTTGGAGAGATCTTGAGAAAAACCCCAAAAAAAAGTCTGTGAGAGAAATTCCGAGAGGACAAACACTCTTCTTTTCACGAGAGCTAGAGAGATCAAGAAAGCTATGCTTTCGAACCGGCCGATGATTTTACTCATGTATAAGGAGGCCTTATTTTCTAACGAACTAATCTCTTCTTTGCGTAGTAGTGTTTGCAAGTTGTTACAGGATTACGATGATATCTTTCCGGATGAGATTCCGAGTGATGTACCACCATTGCGAGGAATTGAGCACCAGATTGATTTCATACCCGGTGCTAGTCTTCAAAACAAACCAGCGTACCGTACTAACCCAGACGAAACAATGGAGCTTCAACAACAAGTGTCTGAGCTCCTGGAGAAAGGTTATGTTCGGGAGAGGATATCGCCATGTGTTGTACCAGTAATTCTAGTTCCAAAGAAAGATGGAACGTGGCGCATGTGTGTTGATTGCCGAGCAATCAATAATATAACGGTGAAGTATCGACATCCTATACCTCATCTTGATGATATGCTAGATGAATTACATGGTTCTACTGTGTTTTCAAAGATAGATTTGAAGAGCGGATACCATCAAATTCGCATGCAAGAGGGTGATGAGTGGAAGACAGCATTCAAAACGAAGCTAGGGCTCTACGAGTGGTTGGTAATGCCTTTTGATTTAACCAATGCACGTAGCACTTTCATGCCGCTTATGAATCATGTTCTCAGAAATCTCATTGGAAAATTCAATGTTGTTTACTTTGACGATATCTTAATTTACAGCAAGAGTTTAGGAGAACATGTTGAACATCTCCGTTGTGTTCTTGACATACTGCGAGGCGAGAAATTATACGCTAACCTTAAAAAATGCATCTTTTGCACTGATAAGGTTGTTTTCCTAGGATTTGTTGTCAGTTCACAGGGCATACACGTAGATGAGAAAAAGATAGAAGCCATCAAGAGTTGGCCGACTCCTAAGTCCACCAGTGAGGTTCAAAGTTTTCATGGATTGGCAGGATTTTATCGGCGTTTTGTCAAAGACTTCAGCACCATAGCTGTCCTATTGACGGAAGTGATTAAAAAAGTTAACAAGTTCCATTGGGGAAAAGCGCAAGAGAAGGCATTCCAAACATTAAAAGGGAAGTTGATCGACTCTCCACTCTTGGCTTTACCTAATTTCGAGAAAACATTTGAGATCGAATGTGATGCTTCAGGTGTGAGCAGTGTTAATGCAAGAAGGGAGGCCAATCGCATACTTCAGTGAAAAGTTAAACGAAGCTCAGTTGAATTATTCGACTTATGACAAGGAGAGGTATGCAGTGGTGAGGGCTCTATAATCGTGGCAACACGACCTTTTGGTCGAAGGAGTTCGTGATTCACACAGATCATGAATTGCTCAAGTACCTGAAGGGACAACACATGTTGAGCCGAAGATATGCCAAGTGGGTAGAATTCATTGAAATGTTTCCTTGCGTTATTCAACATAAGCAAGGTAAGGAAAACATCGTGGCTGATGCATTGTCTAGATGATACACGTTGTTAACTTCTTTGGATGAGAGAATGCTAGGGTTTGAGCATATGAAAGGTTTGAACATTAGAAAGCTCTTTTTCATAGTTATGCATAGACGTCCAGATCATGCAGATTTAATATACGAGCAGAAAGTTATGTGCATATTTAGACAATAGTCTCATAGAGTGTCTACATAACGACAAAAATTGTCAGCAAGTCTCGATTGGTAATCCGATGATCTAAAAATCAATCAAAATTTTTAGACGTTGTTCGATAGGTAATCCGATGATTCAACTACCGACTCTAATCGCTAGCCATCACCTGATGGTTCGTAATTTGAACCAAATAATTAGTCATCAACTCGATAGGTAGGTCGATTGTTGGATGGTGATATTATAAATATCATAACTTCCAAACATTCCCAAACAATTCTTTCTTTATAACATTAGAAAGCTCTTTTTCATACCTATGCGTAGACGCCAAGATCAAGTAGATCTAATATACGAGCAGAAAGTTATGTACATATTTAGACAACAGTCTCATAGAGTGCCTACATGTCGACCAATATTGCCAGCCAACTCTCGATTAGTAATCTGATGATCTGAAAATCAACCAAAATTATTAGCCGTCTTTCGATAATGATCCGATTATTCAGCTGTCGTCTCAAATTGCCAACCATCGGCTCATGGTCCGAAGTTCGAGCCACATAAACAGCCATCGCTCGATGGGTAGGTCGATTGCTGGCTGGTGATATTATCAACTTCATCACTTCCAAAAAAAATGTCCAAATAATTCTTTCTTTATAACATTAGAAAACTTTTTTTTTCATGCCTATGCATAGATGCCAAGATCATGCAGATCTAATATACGAGCAGAATGTTATGTGCATATTTAGACAACAGTCTCATAGAGTGCCTACATATCGACAAAAATTGTCAGCAAGTCTCGATTTGTCCTCGCCCGTGCTCGGACACACCATGCCTATGCATAGATGCCACCTGTATCCCCTGCTCACTCACAACAAATCCTAGAAACACAAGTTTGTTAATACAAAACGTGCATTTCTTAAGATTCGCATAGAGTTTCTCTTCTCTAAGAACATCTAAGACAACCTTAAGATGCTCTATATGATCGCTAGTCGATTGCTGTATATCAAGATGTCATCAAAATAAACAACAACAAATCTCCCAATGAACTTCCTATTGGGTTTCCTGTGATCTCAAGAGCGAATCTAATTCCTAAGAGATCGGTGCTAGAGTTTGCGCAGCGGATGTAAGACAAATATTTTGATGAAACCCTAAAACCTATCATGCATGATCTTGTAGAAACGTTAGAAGGCATACCTTAATCGATCCGGAGCCTGTATCAATTGATGTGTTCGTCCGATCACGTAAGGCAGGAAGAATACCTCACCATCTACACGTATCCACACGGTGAAAAGGATTCCAACGGTTGGAACTTGTCTTCTAGGACTGAAGAACACATTCTTCTTTGCGCAAAGGTTTCAGGGATCTAACTCTTAGGTTTTCAACTCTCAAAAACTCCCCAAAGGATCTGAAAGTCGTGCCAAGAGGCTTAGGAGGCGTTCCCTAAAGTTAAACCCTAATTAGAGCAAGTTTAGGAAATCCCGACGTCTGGACCGATCGGTCCACGTCTGGACCGATCGGTCTGGAGCTTTTAACATGTGGACCGATCGGTCCATGGTTCCAGACCGATCGGTCTGGAACATTTTCCGGACCGATCAACATTTGCACGTTACTTCTGGACCGACCGGTCCACGTGTCTGGACCGATCGGTCTGGGTTGGTTGGACTGATCGGTCCAGACCTTCTGGACCGGTCGGTCTGGCATCCGCTCCACCGGGATTTTTTCGTCTCTTCTTGCGCATTCGTCCTTTCCTATGTGTGTGACCCTGTAGGCTCATCCGATATAACAGTATAACCCAAAATCTCTTATTTCGGTTACACAAGTCATAGGCGGTCTCTAGCAAGACACTATGACTACCTATCTCGAATAGAGTTTGTTCGTGATCATACGAATGCCAGTGATGATTCTGGTTGATGATCCTTTTGTATCGCGATATCATACGTCGAACATAAGGCATGGACAAGCCACCTTATCTGATTCGACTGCTTTCTCGTTCACTGAGTTCGACTGTCTGAAATAGACGACGTTCGTCTATAGTGCGACCACACATTTCTACAGTCTCGCTCACACGAGGGGCCCAGCGATATCTCTCTCTTTTACGGGAGGTACAAATCTCGTTTGGACTATCTACAATCCAACACATGATTCGTTTTGTACCTGATACACGCGTTTATAGTCCTTCAGTTATGCAGGACGTTTGACGTATTCAAAGTACGCAACTCCTCATGTTGGATTCCGTAGATATCTCAGGTCTTAGGATCCAATCATGGAACCGTCATATGAGATTCAAGTCATGACGCAAGTCCATGTGACAATCTCATGCGGGTCAATCCAATATTCCGTTCTCCAACGAATACTTATGATCGTGATCGTATCCAATACGTATGATCATCTATATGATCATCAATCACACATCATACTAGTCTTAGTATATCATTATTCCCATAATGATACATGACTAGGGAGTTTAGTATTGTTCATAACAATACATGGATTTCATAACATATCAAGTATGCACAATACGTAATGAAACAAATACTCATCCATAAACTAATAGAAAGTGTTAATACATCAAATGTATCTAAATAAAGCTCGCATAACAGTACATCATAGAGCACTAAACCAACAATCTCCCACTTGCTCTAATCATGGACTGCTAAACATCTAATGCCCATATCCCTAACATGACCCTCATGTTTCGACGAAGGGAGAGGCTTCGTCAATGGATCAGCAATGTTGTCATCTGTCGACACTCTGCAAATGTGCACGTCTCTCTATCTATGATCTCCCTGATAAGGTGAAATCGTCTGAGTATGTGTTTGGATCGTTGATGGGATCTGGGTTCTTTCGCTTGTGCGATCGCTCCATAGTTGTCACAATACAGAGCAATGGGGCTATCAACACTAGGAATGACACCCAAGTCGCCAACAAACTTTCTGATCCAAACAACTTCCTTTGTTGCGTCCGACGTTGCAATATACTCAGCTTCTGTAGTAGAATCTGCAACAGTCGCTTGTTTGGAACTTTTCCAGCTAACAACGCCTCCGATCAAGCAGAAAACATAGCCAGACTGCGATCTATAGTCATCCGGGTCTGACTGAAACTAGCATCGGTGTAACCCTTTACAGCGAGCTCATCTTCCGACCCACCGTATATCAATAACACATCCTTAGTCCTTCTCAAGTACTTCAGGATGTTCTTGACGGTGATCCAGTGTGACTCACCTGGATCTGACTGGTATCTACTCATAATGCTCAACGCATAGGATACATCCGATCGAGTACAAAGCATGGCATACATGATGGATCCAATTGCCGAAGCATATGGAATCCGATCCATACGTTCTCGCTCATCAGGTGTCGTACGACACTGACTCTTGCAGAGAATTGTGCCACTTCTCATCGGTAAGGTTTCTTTCTTGGAATCTTGCATCTTGAACCTCTTCAAGATCTTATCGATGTAAGTACTCTGACTCAATCCTAGAAGCCGCCTCGATCTATCTCTATAGATCTTTATGCCTAAAATATAGGCCGTTTCTCCCAGGTCCTTCCTAGAAAACTGCGTTCCTAGAATGTCATCCACGTACAACACTAGAAATACAACTGTGCTTGCACTAGCCCTCTTGTAAACACACGGCTCGTCTTCGTTCTGTGAGAAACCAAACTTTTTGATTGTCTCATCAAAGCGAAGGTTCCAGCTGCTCGAAGCCTGCTTCAGTCCATAAATGGACCTCTGAAGCTTGCACACCTTCCCTGGGTTCCTTGGATCGATAAAACCTTCGGGTTGTGTCATGTACACATCCTCGGTCAAGTTCTCGTTAAGGAACGCGGTCTTGACATCCATTTGCCATATTTCATAATAGTAATGTGCGGCTATGGCAAGTAGGATCCTGATGGACTTCAGCATAACTACAGGCGAAAAAGTCTCATCATAATCAATACCATGAATTTGACAGAATCCTTTCGCCACAAGTCGTGCCTTATACGTGTGCACGTGCCATCCATGTCGGTCTTCTTCTTGAAGATCCATTTGCATCCGATGGGTTTTATCCCTTCAGATGCATCAACCAGAGTCCATACTTGGTTGTCAGACATGGATTGCATCTCGAAATTCATAGCCTCGCGTCATTTCTCGGAATCCGGACTCGCCACAGCCTCTGGGTATGTGGTAGGCTCATCATGTTCCAATAACATGAGCTCCTCATTCCCAGTCACGAGAAATTCGTATCTCACAGGCTCTTGGCTAATCATGTCTGATCTCCGAGGTTCACTCATCGAAGGTTGAATCACAACCGGCAGTGAATCAGGTTGAACGTCTTCAACTTGTTCACTTGGCTCAGCGTCAACTTGTTGCTCTCGAACTTCCTCAAGTTCGATCCTACTCCCACTGACTCTTTTGGAGACGAACTCTCACTCCATAAAAGTACTCTACCTGGAAGATCAGAGGAAGAACAAGCTTGCAGAAGCTTCAACTTCTGGTATTTGTTATAGAGGCTAATTTGTTTACTTCTACGTCGTGGGTATTGGATACCGGATGTGCCTCGCATATTTGTGCAAATGTGCAAGGACTGCGGGGAAGTAGACAATTGGCAAAGGGAGAAGTGGATCTCCGCGTCGGGAATGGAGCAAAAGTTGTTGCATTGACCGTCGACACTTGCGATCTTATACCTTCTGGCCTTGTATTGGAGTTGCATGATTGTTATTTTGTACCTGCCATCAGCATGAACATCATATCGTTTTCATGTTTAGATTCGGATGGTTTCAAATTTGTTATTGAGAACAAATGTATGTCCATTTATAGAGGCGATTTATTTTATGGTAAGGGTTACCAGTTTGATGGCCTTTATGTTTTGGAAGATGAACCATCTAGATACAGGTCGATCTATAATGTTAGTACCAAGCGGTTTTGGCGGAACGACTTAAACCCAACCTATCTCTGGCATTGTCGACTTGGCGACATCAACGAGAAACGCATTGCGAAGCTTCATTCTGATGGACTTCTTGATTCTTTTGATTATGAGTCAAAATTGAATCATGCGATTCTTGTTTGATGGTCAAGATGAGAAAATCTCCTTTTTCTAGAAAAGGAGAACGGGCTACAGAGTTGCTAGAACTCATACATAGTGATGTATGCAGTCCTATGAGCTCGTCCGCTAGAGGAGGTTATCTGTACTTTGTTACGTTTACTAATGATTTCAGTAGGTACGGTTATGTCTACTTGATGAGACAAGTCTGAAACGCTTGAATTGTTCAAGACTTTCAGAAACGAGGTGCAGAACCAACTTGGCAAGACGATCAAGTTGCTTCGATCTGATCGAGGTGGCGAGTATATGAGCCAAGAGTTCACTGACTATCTGACAGATTGTGGGATTGTCTCACAGCTGACTCCACCTGGAACGCCACAGTGGAATGACGTGTCTGAGAGGAGGAACCGCACCCTATTAGATATGGTACGGTCTATGATGAGTCAGGTAGATATTCCTAAATCCTTTTGGGGTTACGTCTTGGAAACGACAGCGCTTATACTGAACAACTGTCCAACAAAGTCGGTTCAGAAGACACCACATGAGATATGGACTGGAAAGCATCACATGTTAGAATTCATGAAGATTTGGGGATGCGACGTTTATGTGAAACGTCTGCTTCTGATAAGCTATCCGCCAAGTCTGATAAATGCATATTTGTGGGTTACCCTAAGGAAACTAAAAGGTACAACCCATCTGAGAACAAAGTGTTTGTTGCTCGGAATGAATCTTTCTTGGAGAGAGAGTTTGTCTCCACGAGAGTTAGTAGGAGTAGAATAGATCTCGAAGAAGTTCGAGAACCACAAATAGCCGAAGAACCGGGTGAACAGGTCGAATCGGTTCAACCTATGTCACAAGTTGTTGAGACAGCACCTCCTAGTGGACCTCGGAGATCTGGTAGAATTCGCCAAGAGCCCACAAGATATGGTTTTCTTGTGACAGGAAACGATGAACTCATGTTGTTAGAACATGACGAGCCTACGTCGTATTCAAAGGCTGTGGCGAGTTCCGATTCTGAGAAATGGCACCACGCCATGGAGTCTGAGATGCAATCCGTATACGACAACAAAGTATGGACTTTGGTCGATTCGTTCGATGGTATTAAGACCATTGGATGCAAGTGGGTTTTCAAAAAGAAAACCGACATGGATGGCATCGTGCAGTATTATGACTACGAGATATGGCAGATGGACGTCAAGACCGCATTCCTTAACGGAAATCTGCTCGAGGATGTGTACATGACACAACCCGAGGGTTTTGTTGATCCTAAGAGTCCGAGGAAGGTGTGCAAGCTTCAGAGATCCATTTATGGATTGAAGCAGGCCTCGAGGAGCTGGAATCTTCGATTTGACGAGGCAATCAAAACGTTTGGCTTCCTACAAAACGAAGATGAGCCATGCGTTTACAAGAAGGTCAGTGGGAGCATAGTGGTTTTCCTTGTACTTTATGTGGATGATATATTGCTCACCGGAAATGACGTTCCTACTTTGCAAGGATTAAAATCCTGACTAGGATCGGTCTTTTCGATGAAAGACTTAGGAGAAGCCGCTTATATTCTAGGCATCAAGATCTATAGAGATAGATCGAGAAGGCTTCTTGGCCTAAGTCAGAGTACATACATTGACAAGGTCTTGAATCGGTTGAAGATGCAAGACTCCAAGAGGGGTGCCTTGCCAATGGGACGTGACGTGGCTCTTAGCAAGACTCAGTGTCCAAAGACACAGAATGAGCAAGAGCGCATGAGTAGGATCCCATATGCCTCGGCAATTGGATCCATCATGTACGCCATCTTACGTACTCGTCCGGATGTATCATATGCATTGAGCATGACTAGTAGACATCAGTCTACACCAGCTGAAGCTCACTGGATTGCGATCAAGAACATCCTCAAGTACTTGAGAAGGACTAAGGATTTGTTCTTGGTGTATGGCGGACTGGAAGACGAGCTCGCTATAAGTGGTTATACCGATGCTAGTTTCCAAACCGACAGAGATGACTTCAGATCGCAGTCAGGTTATTTTTTCTGCCTGAACGGTGGGACTATCAGTTGGAAGAGTTCCAAACAGCCAACCGTGGCAGATTCGACTACAGAAGCCAAGTACATAGATAGCAGCATCGGATGCAGCTAAGGAAGCTGTTTGGATCAGGAAATTCGTGGGAGACCTGGGCGTCGTTCTTAGCATTGCAGATCCCATTGAGTTGTACTGTGACAACAATGGTGCGATTGCACAAGCTAAGGAACCCCGGTCACACCAGAGATCCAAACACATACTCAGATGATTTCAATTGATCAGAGAAATCATCGACAGAGGAGACGTGAAGATAATATTGTCGACCCATTGACGAAGCCTCTCCCTTCGTCAAAGCATGATGGTCATGTTAAGGGTATGGGGATTAGATGGTTGTAGGATAGATCATAGAGCATAGTGGAAGATTGTTGGTTGTAATGCTCTAGGATGATCCATGATATGACATTTGACTTTGTATTGATTCATTGAGTTATGAATGCATTACTTTTGCCGTTATACGATTGGCATGTTTGTTGTATTTCAGCATCCTTGAATCATTAGAGAATGATTCTAAACTCGCTGGTCAGTTATCGTTGTAGGAACAATGATGAATTAAGACTAGCATGAGGTGTGATCCACGCATTGGATGCAGATCACAATCATGGGTACTCGTTGTGAACGAGTGACTGGATGACCCGCATGAGATTGTCACATGGACAGAGTTATGACTTAAATCTCATGCATCGATTTGTTCTTGGATCCTCAGACCTAAGATGTTTGGAGTATCTGATATGAGGAGTGGCATGTCTTAACTGCGTCAAACGCCGTCTTTAACCGGATGATTATAACAGCGTTGATCAGATACGTTCACGAATCATATGAAGATAGTAGACATGCAATATGGGACTTGTCACCTCCTTATAAGGAGAGATATCGTTGGGCCCTCTCGTGGAAATCGGACTATGAAAAACGTGTGGCCATGCTATAGATGAAGTTGCATCTATTTTATTAGTCGATTTACCAAGGCGAGAAAGCGGTTGAACTTGAAGGGTGGCTCAAACCATGTCCTTGTTCAACTTATGATATCGTGAGACAAAGAATCAGAATTCAGCTGTTAATGCCTTGGTTAGATCACCTCTAACTCAATTCTAAGTGGGCGGTCATGGCGTCTTGCTAGAGGCTAACTATGACTTGTGGTTCGGGAAAGGTTCCAAAGTCACAACCACTTAGAATGGGCCTATAGGGTCACACATCACTAGGGATGGACTTATACGTGAAGAATCCGAAGAATGGAAACGATATTTGACCGAAACGAGCATGAAAAGAAGTTTTCAGTGCGCTGGTCCGGAGCTGACCAAGTTTGGTCAGCCCCGGACCAGACGCTAGGTCAGGTAGACCGAGACCAAAGCCAGGCGGACCGGAAAGACAAACCAAGAGGTTTGGTCCGGAGCTGACCAAAAGTTGGTCAGCCGGACCAAACCTCCAGGTCAGGCGGTCCGAAGGGAGCGGCGGATCGGGTTCTGGGAAATTTTCCAAAATTCGGATTTAGGGTTTTTTTAAGCTTGCGTTTAGAAGAACACAACGAAGGATACAACCTATTAGGTTCCATATGCACCCCAATAACGCAAATCCTAAACCGGATCCACCTGATGCACAAAAAAGACCGAGGAGAATGCAAAATCCGAGAGCTCCTCTCGAAGAGGATGAAGATTCTGATCATTCTACTCAGAACCGAAGGGGGAGGAATGTTCAAAACCAAAGGTATGTTGATGAAAGTGATGAGGAGGATGTACCTAGGAGGCAACCACGAGTTCAAAGACACCGAGGTATAGATTTAAAACTCAGACCTACTACTTTTGCTGGTAAGGTAAACCCTGAAGCCTATCTCGATTGGCTGATGGAAAATATTTTCGATTCTTATGCCTATTCCGAACATAGAAAGGTTCAATATGCGGCGGCTCAACTCACGGATAATGCTTTCACTTGGTGGGACCGAGAGGTAGCTGACCGTAGGAGGTCTCGATTGTTGGGAAATCTACGGGTTCCTAGCATGTGATCAAATCGATCTAGGGTTTGGTTTACTAGGTTTCATGCAGCGGAAGAAAGATCGAAACCTAGACAAACGTCACACGCAACCAAACTTGCAAAACCCGAAAGATAGTGTATATCACCGAAAGAATCATTACTTACCTCGTTCTCGATGCAATTTGAAGCAAAGTTCGATCCGGGGCCTGTTCTAAATGACCTAGGACTGAAGTTACAGTCCCTCTACACGTATCCACACCGACGGGAAGGATTCCAAACGATTTGGAACGAATCTGCTAGGATTAGTGAAGAAAAGTGTAACTCAAGAGACGAGATCCAATCCCGGGACAATAGAAATGGAAGAGAACATGTTCTCTAGGGTTCTAGGATGTTTCTCTGAGTTTTAGGGCGGCCATTGATTAAGTTTGGACGAAATCCCGTTAAACGTTTTTCTAGGCGTTGCAGGACTTGTAGGATCGCAGTTTGAGTGTTCTCTGCGTTCTCAGCCATTTTTCTTGTACAAACATACACACAAATCAAAATAACAAGAATAAAATTGAATCAATAGCGTTACCTTGCGTGTGGCCTTGAACCGAGCTCCGATACCAAAAATGATACACGCACGGTTGTCCAATGGAGCAAGGCTCAAGATAGATTGGAGATTCGGTAGGCTTAGGAGTTTCTCACCGAATGACTCCAAAGAGAAAATAGTGGAGAAGTGATACAAGCACGGGTCTGTTGGAGATATTAGGATCACTTAATTTGTGCTATCGAAGGCCTAAGGCTACTCTCCACTGAATGAAATAGAAAACGAAGTTAAGAAACGAAAAACAGAAGCAAACAGGCCAAAGGGCTCTCGTTTAACTTCCAGAGAATGTGAATGGGTATGGGGAAGTGAAGGACACCACAAAGAGTGTGAAAGCTCTTTGATACAGTCCAATAACTTACACCCTAATCCAAGAATGCAAGAGAGAAGGAGTTAGAACAGATTTCTCGACAAAGAGAATCAAAGTTAAAAGGAATTGCAAAGTTCTTATTGAATCAAGTCTGTCTTCTGCAGAATACATGAACAAGCTTTTATAATGATCAAGCTTGTTTATTCTTAAGGAAATCACGAAAATTAAGTAAAGAAATTGTAGAAAATATGTCCTAGCCGTTGGACACATCAGAATCAAAGGGAAAAGGAAAGAAAGTAAAGGAAATAAGGAAAAGGAAAGAAATAAGTCTCCTCCTACCTATTGAAACGAATAAGGAAAGTGCCATTTGTGTTGATCCTCTTTCTTCCTTCTCTTAACTGGTCTTGAAAAGGAAATTTCGTACTCCACATAAAGAGAACCATCTAATCTTGGTTTAGCTTGGTTCAATCTCCGATTTTGGCTAATTTTGGCTGGATAACGCAAATGCTCTTGGTTTCTGCAATTGGCGCTGGTTCTTGATCTCCTTTGCAAGAATAAGTGTTGTATTCTCCAGCCCACTCCTCTAGCAGTCCCTATGATGTTGAGACGAATTGGTTTGTCTTTGTGCAAAACTCCTCGCCCTTGATCTTGTAAGTGGTGGTTCTGACATCATTGGCATTGTCACGTCTTCGGTTGCATCTTCTTCATTGGTTTCCTCCTTGACAACATTGTTGGTTTAGTACTCTATGATGTACTGATTATGAGCTTTGTTCAGATACATTCGATGTATTGATACTTTCTATATGTTTTTTTATGAGAGTATTTTGTTCATTACATGTTCCTGCATGCTAGATCTGTTATGAAATCCATGTATCATTATGAATGATACTAAACTCCCTAGTCTTGTGTCATTATAGGAATAACGACATAATAAGACTAGTATGATGTGTGATTGATGATCACATAGATGATCATAGGTATTGGATACGATCACAATCATAGGTATTCGTTGCAGAACGGAATACTGGACTGACCCGCATGAGATTGTCACATGGACTAGCGTCATGACTTGAATCTCATACGACGATTCCATGATTGGATCCTAAGACCTGAGATATCTACAGAATCCAACATGAGGAGTTGCGTGCTTTGATTACGTCAAACGTCCTGCGTAACAGGAGGACTATAAAGGCGTGTATCAGGTACGAAACGAATCATGTACTGGATTGTAGATAGTCAAGATGGGATTTGTACCTCTCGTAAAAGAGAGAGATATCGCTGGGCCCCTCCTGTGAGC
>NW_010964047.1:0-206 GCF_000463585.1 Tarenaya hassleriana | reverse complement strand
GTTCCATCAGACGCGAAAGGCCCCGATAGGGCATTGTGGCGGCACAAACACGAC
The DNA here is from genome assembly GCF_000463585.1 of Tarenaya hassleriana. Taxonomy (NCBI): domain Eukaryota; kingdom Viridiplantae; phylum Streptophyta; class Magnoliopsida; order Brassicales; family Cleomaceae; genus Tarenaya; species Tarenaya hassleriana. Next base: position 152 of record NW_010964047.1, on the reverse strand, counting down.
GTGTTCATGCCCTACTTCTCTTCTGCTAAGACAAGAGAACAGATCAGGGAACATCTTCCGGAGAAGGAGTGGCATAAACTGGTTTGGTTTCGAGGAGCTATACCACGTATGTCGTTTCACTTGTGGCAGGTAATGCAGGAAAGATTACCAAC
>NW_010964046.1:0-206 GCF_000463585.1 Tarenaya hassleriana | reverse complement strand
CGGAGAAGGCTCTCGACTTTCAACGAGGGCTGGAACTTCCGATGTTGGTGTCGGAAGAGGTTTAGTTTCGGTTTAGGAGAGAAACCGAGGGGAAGTGATGGCGAAAGTGATGTTCGATGGAGAGGACGTCGTTGGATGGCGGAGCAGTGGATGGAGACACGAAGGATAAACCTCGGACACACCAAGGGGTTGGCTCGGACACACCG
>NW_010964045.1:0-206 GCF_000463585.1 Tarenaya hassleriana | reverse complement strand
CATACGAGCATTGGACGACAAAGTAGACGCAGAAATTGAGGCACAATATTTCTCACAACCGGAGTCACTAGAGACATTTTCCATTGATTTGGATCCTTATGACGACTCTTCTAGTCCGGGGTGGGCAAACCATCTTGATGTTTTTCACAACTCATATTCTCCGGATGCTCCACAATGGAACTTAAGTGACCACCAAAACAATGGAT
>NW_010964044.1:0-206 GCF_000463585.1 Tarenaya hassleriana | reverse complement strand
GCCGGAGCGCTTTCCAAACAAGAGAACATCCAAGCTAGCACCAAGAGGAGATGGCCCATTCTGCGTCATTGAGAAGATCAACGACAATGCCTACCGTTTGGAGCTTCCCGGTGAGTATTACGTATCTTCTACTTTCAATATAGCAGACTTGCTTCCTTTTGATGCAGGAGATTCTGTTTTGAGGTCAAAACCTTCTCAAGGGGGAG
>NW_010964043.1:0-206 GCF_000463585.1 Tarenaya hassleriana | reverse complement strand
ATTGGCACCAATCGCCATCAAAACCAGTCTACTTTATACGAAAATAACGGTCAGAAATTAGGTAATCGAAGTCAAAATTCGCAATCAGAGCCTTTTGCAACACATCGCAACCAATGTCCCGCCAGACAATCCATGAAAATACAACATCAGCCAAGCGAATTCGATATAGGAGCAGATCAGACCGGAGACACATGAATTCCGATATA
>NW_010964042.1:0-206 GCF_000463585.1 Tarenaya hassleriana | reverse complement strand
ATTGGCACCAATCGCCATCAAAACCAGTCTACTTTATACGAAAATAACGGTCAGAAATTAGTTAATCGAAGTCAAAATTCGCAATCAGAGCCTTTTGCAACACATCGCAACCAATGTCCCGCCAAACAATCCATGAAAATACAAGATCAGCCAAGCGAATTCGATATAGGAGCAGATCAGACCGGAGACACATGAATTCCGATATA
>NW_010964041.1:0-206 GCF_000463585.1 Tarenaya hassleriana | reverse complement strand
TTCGTCTTCATCTTCGCGGGTTTTGAGAACACGCTATCTTGTTTTCGTTTTTGTCAAATCCGGGTATCCGTGGTTCGGGTAGCTGTCGCTGAATTCGATTACCCGAGGGTACCCGAATCCGTCCAATTCGTTAGAAAATATTGACTTTTGTTGACTTTAAAAGTATTTTAGTAATTTAATATAAAATATTTTAAATAATTATTGTA
>NW_010964040.1:0-206 GCF_000463585.1 Tarenaya hassleriana | reverse complement strand
ACGAAATTACGCTGTTTGCAACGAAAATTTTTCGTTGCAAAAAAACAGTTTTTTTGTAGTGCAGACCCGAATTCGACCCAGTTTTTGCCTGCGAACTCAGTCCTAGCAGACAAGTTCCAACCGTTGAAATCCTTTCCGCTGTGTAGATACGTGTAGAGGGCAAGGTATTCTTCCTGCCTACAGTGATCGGACGAATACATCAATTG
>NW_010964039.1:0-206 GCF_000463585.1 Tarenaya hassleriana | reverse complement strand
ATGCACTCTAAGTATGTTTTGACGCACTTTAAACATGTTTGGATGCACTCTAAATATATTTCGACGAACTCAAAACATATTTTAATGTACTCTAAACATGTTTCGACGCACTTTAAACATGTTTTGACGCACGTAAACATGTTTTGACGCACTCTAAAAGTTTTTTAATGCACTCTAAACATGTTTGGATGCACTCTAAACATGTT
>NW_010964038.1:0-206 GCF_000463585.1 Tarenaya hassleriana | reverse complement strand
ATGCTTTCTTAGGATTGATCACCCTATAGAATTGAACTTGGATTAATTAATTGCAAAGGAAATTAGATTAGTTAATATCGGAATTTGTTCATAAGATAGGTTCAATTATTAATTCTGAACACATAGGGACTTGATAAGGAATTGTTAATTCGACCTAGGAACTATGATAGCGGACATTAATGCTTCGAATGTAGACCTAAAGATGC
>NW_010964037.1:1888-2515 GCF_000463585.1 Tarenaya hassleriana | reverse complement strand
CCGGGGACTGGTTAGCCTATTTCTAGGTCTTTATCGATTCTAGATCTTGCTTGTGTATATATTGAGTCGTCTTTTTCGAGTCTTTTTGTGTGTATAGTTGAGTCGAGTCCTATGTATAGTTTTTGTTTTCTAACCATCTACACTAGTTTGCTCTCCCCCTTACTATGATTACACGTGAAGAGAACATCTACAACAATTGGGAGGCGATTTGGGAGATTACTCGATTGTTAAATGAAGGAGAAACAGAACATGAATCTATCTCCTATACACTTGAGACTGATCGGGCCACAACAAGCGCAAGTGACTTCTTTCAGAAACTTGACTCAGACCGTATCACATGCAACTCGGACCATGTCAGTTTCTCAGACGATAGAAAGCGGCTAGAAGATGTCATCCTCAGGCTAGTAGAAACAAGTAAGCGTCGTTTTAATAATCCCATACTTGTTTTTTACTCTTTCATTGCAGATGATCAAGCATGGATGACACATGTGGAGAAATTAGAGTATGTGAGACACCCGCATAGACCACCGCCCCGACCTCCAGATTCATCACTCTCAGACCCTCCCATCGTTTGAGCAAGATAGGTCGAGCTAATGACGTTAAACAAGCGCTTCTCGGGAGGCAACC
>NW_010964037.1:1285-1504 GCF_000463585.1 Tarenaya hassleriana | reverse complement strand
AGGTCTATCTACTTAGGATTGCATTTAGTTTAGATACATTTTATCATGACATATAGACTTAGAAATTTTTTTTTTTCATCTTTTGCATATCACTTTGCATTAGTTGCATTTACACGTTTTTTTTCTTTTCATATAGATGGATTTTTGTTAGATTTGCATGATTGCATTTGACATATAGATTTAGGTTCATATAGGTTCACGTGCATACCTCGAAAACCC
>NW_010964037.1:837-1063 GCF_000463585.1 Tarenaya hassleriana | reverse complement strand
CGACACTCCGCTGTCAGAATCTCGTCAACGAAAATCGTTCGAGGACATGAGTGCATCGATCGATGGTTCGAGTATAAGTTGTGGGTCAGACATCGCATTTTAAACAAAAAGAGAGAAGAAAAAAAAAGAAAGAAAAAAAAAAGAGAGAGAAACGATGTCCTTCAACTTCAACGTCCTAGGAACCCGAGGTGCTAGCATAGAGAAATTCTACACAAAGGTAAAAATC
>NW_010964037.1:0-345 GCF_000463585.1 Tarenaya hassleriana | reverse complement strand
AGAAGTCCGGATGAGGTACTCATGTTGCGACATCAATAACTTTCTCTACAGAGGTCCAAATCTTTCGAAACTTCTACCATTGGAAAGAGCACTTCAAGAGCTTCCCGTAGACACCAAATTCGTGTAAATCCGACACTGGAGCAGAAAGTTATGAGCGAAATCGCAAAGACCAGAAAATTGCCAGTGCAGGGCCGGATTCAACTGGATCCGGTCCGAGTCTGGAATGCAGAACTCAGATTCAAAGGCTATCAACGCCTTTGTCCACACCACGGCATGGATAAGCGGCTGGTGCTTTCCACGTTCATCTACGGACTGAACCCAATCTCCTGTCGCCTAAAAGCTGCA
>NW_010964036.1:0-206 GCF_000463585.1 Tarenaya hassleriana | reverse complement strand
CATCGCATCCATGGAGAATCATCATCATCGTCTTCTGGTCGAGGAATCTTGCCAAGAACAAAACGGAGCTTGTTCTTCGCATTTAGAGCCTTCATAACGGCTCTGGACCACACATTGTAGTTCGCTTCTCCCAGAAGCTGCTCTTTGACTAAAATGAAGCTTGAAGAATCCGCTGCATGAAGATACAGAGGATTTGCATATGGATC
>NW_010964035.1:0-206 GCF_000463585.1 Tarenaya hassleriana | reverse complement strand
AGCTTTGACTTCTGGTGTCTTCGTTATAGAGGCTAATTTGTTTACTTCTACGTCGTGGGTAGTCGATACTGGAAGCGCCTCGCATATTTGTGGAAATGTGCAACGGTTGCGAGGAAGTAGACAATTGACAAAAGGAGAAGTAGACCTCCGTGTTGGGAATGGAGCAAAAGTTGCTGCATTAGCCGTCGGGACTTATGATCTAACTT
>NW_010964034.1:0-206 GCF_000463585.1 Tarenaya hassleriana | reverse complement strand
GCATTGATCCGATTCCTCGCATGTTGAGTCTTGGTGGGGGAGTAGTATTGCATAAGGAACTTATCTTCCATCTCATCCCATGTCGAGAAGGAATTTGGCTCGAGTGTAGAGCCAATCTCTAGCTCTCTCCGTAAGTGAGTAGGGAAAAGTCTCAAGGAGCACATCTTCTATGGTTATCCCCGATCCCTTCTTGATTGCCTTGCAAT
>NW_010964033.1:0-206 GCF_000463585.1 Tarenaya hassleriana | reverse complement strand
CCAAGACACGGGCACTTCGACAACAACTTAATGCCTTCGTATCCCGTGTCGTGTCCGAACTTACGCTCGAACGTGTGTGCTCGTCCTCGGTCCAATCCGCCACGGGCCGCTATATGCTCGTGTGCGAAGTTGAGGCACCTTCTAAGTCAAGCTAGCCTCAAAAGGAAGCTTCTTATGCAGCAAGCAACCTCCTCCAACAGCTAGAA
>NW_010964032.1:0-206 GCF_000463585.1 Tarenaya hassleriana | reverse complement strand
ATCCTAATTGCCACTCTAAGTTGTCCGTTAAGGCCCATGCAAAGTACCCTTTCACATTTGCCCCATCCTCCCTGCAATATCATAGAAGAATATATAATAAGAATCCAAATTCAATTAGTCGTATGATTTAACATTAGTAGCCAATGTTTGTATATGTTAAGAACAACCGAATAGCACATATTGAATCTGAATCGGATCCGATGTAA
>NW_010964031.1:0-206 GCF_000463585.1 Tarenaya hassleriana | reverse complement strand
GTCCTAGAAACCCGAGGTGCTAGCGTTCAATAGAGAAACTCTACAGAAAGGTAAAAATCCAAGTAAGAAGTAGAATTAAGATCGAAAAGGCTAAAGTTGAGATAAGGATTTTGGTTCGGAAATAGGCTTGGTGAGTTGTAGAGAGTCTAACGGGTTCTAGGTGGCAATAAAAATCCCATGGCTAGGTAGATTAGTCTTTGGTAGGA
>NW_010964030.1:0-206 GCF_000463585.1 Tarenaya hassleriana | reverse complement strand
AAACGTATTAGGAAAGCAAAGTCCTATGGTCCGGACTTTTAGATGTACCTGGTGGAAGGTATTAATGAGTCGATAGTGTTTCAGCTCGCTTATATGTATAATGTCGAGGGAGATTCTAGGACGTACGAAGAGGCGATGAAATGGCAGAATGTCGCTTTCTGGAAAGAAGCAATAAATGAAGAGATGGAATCCATCATGAGTAATAA
>NW_010964029.1:0-206 GCF_000463585.1 Tarenaya hassleriana | reverse complement strand
AACAAAATCGAAAAAAAAATGATTAGGAACCCTTCAACTTCAACGTCTTAGGAACCCGAGACGCTAGCAAAAAAAATAAGAGAGAAAGTCTAGCTAGACTGAGAAAAAAAAAAGAGAGAAAGAGAAAAAGAATGAATGTCGAAAACATAGACTAGATACGATTAGGTAGAATGGTGTAATAGGTTCGAGAAACATGCTTGGTAGAT
>NW_010964028.1:0-206 GCF_000463585.1 Tarenaya hassleriana | reverse complement strand
GGGAATCATCAAGCAACAAAGATAGAGAATTCACCTCTCGGTCTACTAACTCCCTACCTACTGATGGGAATCCTGGGATCTTTAAAGCAAATCCTATTCCTAAGAGATCGATTCTAGGGTTTGCGCAGCGGATGTAAAACAAAAGTTTTATAGAACCCTAGAACCATGCTGCTATTGAATCGTAGAAACGTTAGAACGCTTACCTC
>NW_010964027.1:0-206 GCF_000463585.1 Tarenaya hassleriana | reverse complement strand
TGCTTGGAAAGATGTCTTTGGAATTGCGTGAGCAATTAGATGACATGGACAATTCATTGATTCTTGATCAGTTGAATGTGTCATTCCAAAAGAAAGCTGAGAGCCAAGGGAAGAATGATATGGTGGTTGTTGGAAAGAGTTCCAACAAAATGAAGCGTTCCAAAGGTAAGGGCAAGAGGAAAGTGACAAGTGTTGTCACTAAGCCT
>NW_010964026.1:0-3038 GCF_000463585.1 Tarenaya hassleriana | reverse complement strand
GAATACAATAAAAAAACCCGATTGGTACCTATTTTTGTAAAACCGAAAGAACCGAACCGATTCATTCGGTCCTGAACCCGAACCATTTCCCGAAACGCCCACCCCTAGTAACTCTAAATCTGCAAGTGCATCCTGCTGCATCAATTTCATGTTTTAAAAATTTTCAATTAGTACATTTATTTTACGTGATGATGAACCTGCCGATTGATATTCATAAAAAAAAGCCTGCCGATTGATATAGTTACACCAATGGACATGATTGTAAATTTAATTTTTTTTTAATATGGTATACATAAATACAATTCTTTAGATTTAAGGTAACATAGCAACATTTTCCCCTTCTTTATGATTCTGAAAGAGTCTAATTGATACGAACCTATTTATCAATATATATATATATATATATATGTGTGTATATGTATACAGGCATATAAAAGTTAATATTTTGTTGGAAATATTAATCTTAAAATTTTGAAAATATAATTTAGGCCCTTAGACCATTTGGATCGATGACCCTTTGATCCTATTATTGGGTGTTTTCCTTGACTCCATTTACAATCAAAACATTTAGATGACAAGTGTATATATAGACAACGAGTCATATCCAATAAATACATTGCTCAATTGTTTGACACAATATTTTTAATTAATTTCACGCTAAAAAAAGAGAGAGAAATGTCTTCGTTTTATAAAAGGATAGTGATAGTCAATTGGGCTTTTTAGTACATGAAAATTGTGGGGTCTTATTGGTTATCGTGATGGCCCAAAGGGAGAATATTTGGGCCCAAAGTTATTATATAATCTACATTATTTGGGTTGGGTGCTAATACGGCCTTGCACGTATTTTGGTCGGAGTCCCTTACCTTATGGATGAATGTTTCGATATTCGATTTGAAAATTCTTTCATTTTTATAAAAAAATATATACCAGTCGATTCAATTTTAGTTCCAGAATTTATACAGAAACTTTTAATTTTTTAAAGAAATTTTCATTTTCTCTAGGTTTTTTAAAAATTCGGTTTTGTAAAAAAAATAATAATACCACGTTTTCCTAATTTTTAACGGTATTTTAACTGTGGATTTTGAGAGAGAGAGAGCCAACAGCTATAGAGAGTGCTGTGTGAAATTACTTCAACACCCTCAGCCTAATCTTGAAATTTCGCATGTAGGTTCAGAAAACGAGTTTATTAATTAGGACGAATACCGAATCTAGAAAACGCCTCTCGCGTTTTCAGAATTCAATCCAATCATTCGCGAAAAACATACACACGCACCTCTCAGTGTACACATACAAAATTTAACTGTACGGAAAATGGCGACCCAACCAGCCTAGAGAGAGAGCATGGCGACGGCGAACTGGAAGTTGTGGTCGTCGTCGGTGTCCGTCGCCCTCCGAGCGAGAGCCACTCTCCGGCCGAGCAGACCGAGGGCGCGTCGCCACCGGTCACCGCCGCCGGAGAGGATATGCCGGAGCTGGAAGAAGAAGAGGCCAGTGGCGATGGCCATGTCCACGACCGCTGTACGGACGAATCTGAAGCTGGATATCAGTTTCAGAGCGTACGGACACAGCAGAGACGAAGGAATGGGGGAGGAGACGAGACCTGTCTTGATCGCCATCAGAATGTGGATTCCCATTCTCACATGCCTTTGCTCGTGTATATGTGAAGCCGATATATATATATATATGTATAATATATAAATTCTATTAATTTCATACAGACCTCTACGACTACGTGGCACTGGCATTCCTTTTATGGTTTTTTTTTTTTGCATTTTCGACACCACTTTTTTTTTTTTAAAAAAAAAACTTAAAAAAGGAGTGTCCACTCACAGTACCATAAACATATGAGAATGTTTTTAAAATTCTTTAATAACAATATCATTAACAATGTTCCTTTCTCTAAAATATTTTTTAAAAATTAAACGGTAGCGAGAAAAATACGGTAGTTTTATTTCATTAATTTTTTTTTGCATACTTGTTTGGAATGTTAAGAATCGTGGTAGATTTATATTGTTTATGTAAATTATGTTGTGTTGGTAGGAAAATGGAGGTAGCGAGACTTTTATAATTGGACTATGATATTATTATCATGATCGTAATAGAATTGATATGCGTATAATTTGTGATAGATTTAATAAATTACAATAATATATATCGTGTGATATATATATATATATATATATAATAAGCAGATTTGGATTAAATTAAACATGAAATGGACATGTATGCATGCTTTGAATTATGTGTTGGCATGCAATAATAGATATAGTTGGGGGCTTTTTGGAGTCTAGCGCGAAATTTCCTCGAAGTTTCACACACACACATATATATATATATGCGGTCATATATACAGACACATACATATTAATAAGTGGGTCTCTGTATATGTGGCCGAATTCGATCGAGGTTCATACTTCAAAAATAGGCTTCAATTCAAAATTTAATGGATTTAGGAGATTTTCGTCTAATAACATATTCATTGAATTTCACTCTCTTTTTCAAATGGGTTTAATTTTTTTTTAAAAAAAGAATTGGGTAAAAAAGCATTAATGGGCTTCATCCTGTCTAAACGAAACAGCCCACTAGCCCAATGATCCAAAATCTAGGGTTTTCGTCATTCACGTTTGCTATATATACACACCCACACGCACTTATCTCCTCCCCGGGTCGGCAGCGGTGTTCTTCGTTTTCTTCGATTTGTCTTTCGAGATTTTGTTTGTGCTTGATTCTCGGATTTGTTCCAATTTTCGATCAGTTTTACCCTATCTTCGTCTCTGAGTGTCGTTTAATTTGCGAAATCGAGCCTGTTTCTTATTTTTCCTCTCTAATAGGTATTGCGATTTCAAAATTTGGGAAAAAAATCTTATGCTGCGTTATAGATTTCGGATTTCGGGAAAATTCTTCTCTGGTAGAAAGAGATTGACGTGTGATTTCTCTCCAAGAAATCGGATACTTTGAGAAAAAGGGGCAATCGGAGAAAAAAAAGAATGGTTGCATAACCCTACGAGTAAACGTCACACAGCAAAAGGCCGATGAAG
>NW_010964025.1:0-206 GCF_000463585.1 Tarenaya hassleriana | reverse complement strand
TCCGAGCAGACCGAGCCTGGTCCGTGCGCGAGAAGAAGCTGTCTTGGGTTTGGTCCGGCGGACCAAATGTTGGTCAGCCCCGGACCAACCACGCTGACTCAGCCCGTTTTTCTTCTCTGGTTCGAACTGACTCTGAGGCACGTTCTGGTTTGGTCCGGCGGACCAGAATGTGGTCAGCCCCGGACCAACCACCTGTTTTCGGATTT
>NW_010964024.1:0-207 GCF_000463585.1 Tarenaya hassleriana | reverse complement strand
CTACGTCTATCGCATAGCTAGCTTCCTCGCCTCCTCAATTCCTCATTAGAACTCAACCTGGAGATAAGAGACACAAACCAATATTCGATGCAAAAAGAAAAAGAAAGGAAATGAAAGCTAACCTAAGAACTCGGGTTGCCTCCCGAGAGCGCTTGTTTAGGGTCTTTAGCTTGACCAAACTCTCTCAACTACCAGATGGGTCTAATG
>NW_010964023.1:0-207 GCF_000463585.1 Tarenaya hassleriana | reverse complement strand
CATATCCAATAAGGTTCGGTTCCTCCTCTCGGAAACGCCATTCCATTGTGGCATTCCAGGTAGAGTCAGCTGTGAGACAATCCCACAACCTGCTAGATAGTCAGTGAACTCTTGGCTCATATACTCGCCACCTCGATCAGATCGATGCAACTTGATCGTCTTGCCAAGTTGGTTCTGTACCTCGTTTCTGAAATTCTTGAACAATTC
>NW_010964022.1:0-207 GCF_000463585.1 Tarenaya hassleriana | reverse complement strand
CTACCTAATCGTATCAAGTATACGCTTTTGGTATTCATTCTTTTTCTTCTTCTTTTTTTTCTCATCTAGCTAGATTTTTTTTTCTTTTACTACATCTCGGGTTCCTAGGACATTGAAGTTGAAGGGTTCCTAATCAATTTTTTTTGTCGATTTTGTTTATTGGATAACCCGACCCACAACTTAGACCCGAACCATCAAATTGATGCA
>NW_010964021.1:0-207 GCF_000463585.1 Tarenaya hassleriana | reverse complement strand
GGTGATTGTTGTAGAGCAAAACAAAATCACTGTCTCTTCTTTGTATCTCATAAACGTGTTTTCGGTATCCCGTTATCCGGTTCCCATTCTTTTCTTATCCTTTTCTCATACAATCGAAAACGTTATTCTTGGGATGACTACTTCTATGAGGGATCTGACCATCGATTTTCAAAAACTCGATAAATTCGAGGGTGTGGGATTTCGAAG
>NW_010964020.1:0-207 GCF_000463585.1 Tarenaya hassleriana | reverse complement strand
GTAGAAGCAGTCTTGTAGCCTTTAGTCGGCTAAGAACCATTTCGGTATTGTGCTAGTAAGGTAAGAGCAGCTGTCGATTCTGGTAGCATTCAAAGTCTTGGATTGGTCCATTCGTTAAGCATTGGAATCGGGACATCTCATTCGACTCGCCTTTGGCTGTCTCTCCGTCTGGTCTTTCGATTAGTGGAAGCTGTCGAAGTGGTAGAG
>NW_010964019.1:0-207 GCF_000463585.1 Tarenaya hassleriana | reverse complement strand
CCTTGTGATTTTTGACCTTGGAGGATTTGAAATAGCATATCCTTGATGTCCGGTCTTGATCCTTGGGTTGCACTTTCTGTGGTCTATAGTTGGAATTCCCTTGGGTAACCTTGACTCCCTTGACCTTGTTGTTGATATTTGATTGGAAACCCGGAGGTCCTTGATTGCTCCGTTGAAAAGCGGGTTGAGGATTTAGCGCGTTTGACG
>NW_010964018.1:0-207 GCF_000463585.1 Tarenaya hassleriana | reverse complement strand
CAGCTGCTATTGCATGTTTTAGCTGAATATCTGAATCTCTTAAGCGTTTCTCAACTGATTCCAACTTCTCTGCAGTGAAACCCTTTGCTTTGAAAGGCTCCAACTCATCAGTAAGTTCCTTATTGTTTTGATCTACTTGTTTACATTTTGATTCAGCATCCTCAGCTCTAGCTTCCGCTATTGTCAGTCTGTCTTTCAGATCCTCAA
>NW_010964017.1:0-207 GCF_000463585.1 Tarenaya hassleriana | reverse complement strand
CAGAGCCTAGCATACTACTTGCTTCTGAGAGCATTGATCCAAAGCTAGCCAGCCCGCAAGAGGAAGCTACTTGTAGGAAGGGGCCGGGCCGTTAGCGACTGTAGTTTACTTGACTTTAGGGGACCCTTAAGGAAGTGCCCTAGATTGAAAGGGAAAGAAAAGAGGAAGGACAATAGCCGAAGTCTCTAAAGAAAGACCTAGGTCCCA
>NW_010964016.1:0-207 GCF_000463585.1 Tarenaya hassleriana | reverse complement strand
GCGATATTGTAATGTGGATATAAAGAACAGACAACAACCCGGGAAGAGTTTTCTTGCGTTGGCTAAACAACAGGTTAGAATTATATTTTGAAACAAGTTATTGTAGTGTATAGTTTTTATGTATGATATTGTTTGTGCATGATAGAGCAACTATGAGCATGTGTTCAAATGGGTTGATGAGGCCATGGTGGAAGAAACGGAGATCTT
>NW_010964015.1:0-207 GCF_000463585.1 Tarenaya hassleriana | reverse complement strand
TACCTACAGCAGGCAACTATGGAACTTCTATGCCTCTTGTTGTTGGCCAAGCCCACCGGAGGAACTACACGGCTGCTTATCATGGATCGATAATCCGAGCAACGATTTCGCAAGAAGCAAGGAAATAATCAGCAAGTTGATAGCATAAATTGCAGTATATGAGCTATGGAGAGAAAGGAATCACCGCATATTCCGAAACCGAGCACG
>NW_010964014.1:0-207 GCF_000463585.1 Tarenaya hassleriana | reverse complement strand
CTCATCAGGTGTCGTAGGACACTGACTCTTGCAGAGAACTGTGCCATTGCTCATCGGTAAGATTCCATTCTTGGAATCTTGCATCCTGAACTTTTTCAAGACCTTATCGATGTAAGTACTCTGACTCAGTCCTAGAAGCCGCCTCAATCTATCTCTATAGATCTTTATGCCTAAAATATAGGCCGCTTCTCCTAGGTCTTTCATAGA
>NW_010964013.1:0-207 GCF_000463585.1 Tarenaya hassleriana | reverse complement strand
TTTCGACGCACTTTAAAAGTGTTTTGATACACTCTAAACATGTTTCGATGCTCTCTAAGTATCTTTCAAAGCACCCTAAACATGTTTGGATGCACCCTAAACATATTTCGACGCGCTCTAAGTATGTTTCGACGCACTCTAAACGCGGTTTGATGAACTCTTAACATATTTTGTTGCACTCTAAACATGTTTCGACGCACTCTAAAC
>NW_010964012.1:0-207 GCF_000463585.1 Tarenaya hassleriana | reverse complement strand
GGACCGTCCGTTCCAGTACGTAGAACGGACGGTCTGCCATTAGTGGACCGTCCGTTCCAGAAGGTCTGGAACGAACAGTCCGTTCTAGACCGTCGGTCTGGACCTGGCGGACCGTCCGTTCCGGACTTCCGGTCCGTCCGTTCCAGACCCTTCCGTCTTGGTTTTTTCCGTCGTTTTCTCGTGCGTTTTGTCCTTCCCTGCGTGTGT
>NW_010964011.1:0-207 GCF_000463585.1 Tarenaya hassleriana | reverse complement strand
TGTTATACGAGCCCAGGATTGAAGCCACGAGTCTTCCCTGCTTTGGATCGAGCAAGACGAATAACATCTTCACTTGGCACACAACTTTCTTCATTATCAAGACAAATAGCAAAAGGAAGCTTCTTGAGAGTCAAGGCATCTCCCAGCAGCTAGTTTCTCCCCAACCACTTCATTAAATGCTTAGGCTCTCACCCTTGCTGCATGTAT
>NW_010964010.1:0-207 GCF_000463585.1 Tarenaya hassleriana | reverse complement strand
ATGAGCCAGACTCGTGGCGAGTCAGTTCGTCACGAGCCAGACTGACTCGCGGGCCAAAAAAATTATATATATTATTTTAATTTTAATATTTTTATATATTTTAAAATATTTTTATATACAAATTATATATTTTTATTACATTTTAAATATTTTTTAAATATGAAAATTAGTTTTAAATATTTTTAGTATTAAAATTTTATTTTTAAA
>NW_010964009.1:0-207 GCF_000463585.1 Tarenaya hassleriana | reverse complement strand
CTAATTAGAACTGGTGTTTTATATGAAGCGATCGATTTCCATACAGTTGTATTGTACGGATGATTAGTAATCTCGAAATATTTGTTGTGAAATAAAATATGTTATAATCAATACAAGTAAAATTTACAGGTTTGTATTGGTAAATGCTAACGCTATCACAAGCGGTCCATTATTTCTTTATTGCAAAAAGGTTATAACACCAATTTT
>NW_010964008.1:0-207 GCF_000463585.1 Tarenaya hassleriana | reverse complement strand
GTAGTTATATACTAACAAGCAAGCTTCGGCGACCGCTCGATCTAGCGCGTATAGTATAGGGGAAGGCATTTTTATTCGCATAGGCATATCTCTCAAACTGGAATTTGATCCATAAAAAAAAACTAAAAAAGTGATTAAATGGAAAGGGAGAGCGGTTTCAGTCCCTCTCAATGGGTAAATCGGGGTAGACCAGCATTGTTAAAGGCT
>NW_010964007.1:0-207 GCF_000463585.1 Tarenaya hassleriana | reverse complement strand
TACAAACCGCATTTCACCGAAGGAAACGAGCGAGACTTCCTTGGCTCCGTGCGTGTATCAATATGCCCTGATAAAATGTATCTAAACTAAATGCAATCCTTAGTAGATAGACCTGAATATATGAAGGATCTATCCAGCCCCCCCATACTTGAACCATACACCGTCCACGGTGTAGACTCTCGCCCGAGAAAGTAGAATCGAAAACAA
>NW_010964006.1:0-207 GCF_000463585.1 Tarenaya hassleriana | reverse complement strand
AACCAATGAATCAATACAAAGTCAAAGTGTCATATCACGGATCATCCTAGAGCATCACAACAACATAAACTTGGGGGAAGGCCTCCTAATCCTTTTGGCACGATTTTCAGACTCTATTGAGAGGTTTTGAGTGTGAAAAATCTAAGAGAAATGTTGGTTTAGTGCTCTATGATGTACTGATTATGAGCTTTGTTCAGATACATTCGA
>NW_010964005.1:0-207 GCF_000463585.1 Tarenaya hassleriana | reverse complement strand
AGGTTACTTTCGTCAAGTACTTTTCAAATGCAGATAGAAGAGAAGGTATGAAGTGTCTACGCCCAAAAGTTAAAAGAGAAAGGCACAGAGTTACCTTCTTTTCAGGTAAGGAAACCTGAGAGTCAGAATTCAATGGTTTTATAAATAAGTTGATTTTCTTTCCCATTCTTCAACTTCCACAGGTTTCTTTTCTGGTTGTTCCATTGC
>NW_010964004.1:0-207 GCF_000463585.1 Tarenaya hassleriana | reverse complement strand
AGGTTACTTTCGTCAAGTACTTTTCAAATGCAGATAGAAGAGAAGGTATGAAGTGTCTACGGCCAAAAGTTAAAAGAGAAAGGCACAGAGTTACCTTCTTTTCAGGTAAGGAAACCTGAGAGTCAGAATTCAATGGTTTTATAAAAAAGTTGATTTTCTTTCCCATTCTTCAACTTCCACAGGTTTCTTTTCTGGTTGTTCCATTGC
>NW_010964003.1:0-207 GCF_000463585.1 Tarenaya hassleriana | reverse complement strand
AAAAAAAAGAGAAGAGAAAGAAAAAGAAAAGAAAAGAAGAAACAAAATGAATAAAGAAAGAAGAATTGGGCGAGGTAGAATCACAAAAATGTGGGCTATATCATGCATAGGGATTGCATAGGATGTGTTTGAGAGACATGCTCGGTAAGATGCGTATAATCTACCTTAGACCACGGGGGGCGATAGAAGTTCCATTAGTAGTCGTTT
>NW_010964002.1:0-207 GCF_000463585.1 Tarenaya hassleriana | reverse complement strand
CAAGAGTGTCCACTATGAGATTCACCCAAAGCAACTGTTTAATTAAAAGAAAAAAAGAAAGATCTTTAAACCGATGGATATCCTCTACATACAGACAGCACATAAGAAAGAAGAAAAATATGTACACGACAAGGATCTGAACCTGCTGAGTGGGACATCACTACTTGAAACTACCGCTACAATGTTAATGATGAGAACAACAACATT
>NW_010964001.1:0-207 GCF_000463585.1 Tarenaya hassleriana | reverse complement strand
CAAAAGACATAATAACCCTTCATAAATAATAGAAAGACAAAAAAACCCTTCAAATATATTATTTAAAAAAATAAAAAACTTGGAAAAATAAACTCACCCCTTTTTACTGTAACAACTCTCTCTCTTCCCTCTAAATCACGATAGTTCTTTTCTCTCTCTCCTAAATCACGATGTTCATTCTCTTTTCAAACCACCAAAATCTCTTAT
>NW_010964000.1:0-207 GCF_000463585.1 Tarenaya hassleriana | reverse complement strand
AAGCAGCCCCTAGAACGCTTCGAACGTACACACAACCGAAGCACACCCACCTACTATCATGCATAAATCGGGGACTACTAGAAGATTTTGAACTCCTACCGCAATGCATTCAAATGCTCAACAACATGAGTTTCCAGGGGAGACCAAACGAGGACCCGAATGCACACCTTACAAACTTCAAGATGAACTGTAAAGCAATCAAGAAGG
>NW_010963999.1:0-207 GCF_000463585.1 Tarenaya hassleriana | reverse complement strand
CACGTGAATGATCTTCTTGCTAAATGTGATGGTTTTGCAGGAAGATATACAACTTATGAAAAACATGGGAATGGATGCATATAGATTTTCGATTTCATGGACCCGGATTTTTCCAAGTATGTTATCAATTTCGCTCTAGTTTTAGTTTTATATATTGATCTTATACATGTTTGATTTTCTGGCCTCCGATTCCGAGATTAATCTGTA
>NW_010963998.1:0-207 GCF_000463585.1 Tarenaya hassleriana | reverse complement strand
GTCGGGATTTACTAAACTCGCTCTAATTAGGGTTTTAATGTGGGAAAACTTAGGGAAACGCGACCCAACTCTTTTGGGACGAATTTCAGACCCTAGGGAGAGGTTTGGAGAGTAAAAAACCTAAGAGAAAGATCCCTGAATCATTGGCGCAAAGAAGAAAGCGTTCTTCAGTCCTAGCAGACAAGTTCCAACCGTTGGAATCCTTTC
>NW_010963997.1:0-207 GCF_000463585.1 Tarenaya hassleriana | reverse complement strand
CATTCGATGCATTTAGCACAAAATTTCCTCACATCTCGCTTAAGGTGCGGCCAAAAGAAATATTCGTGGATGATGGCCAGCGTTTTATCTACTCTGAAATGTCCCGCAAGGGCACCTCCATGTGCCTCGTGGATGATCACGTCTCACATCGACCCAGCGGGGATGCAAAGTCGGCGATCGCGGAATAGATATCCGTCATGTAGGTAA
>NW_010963996.1:0-207 GCF_000463585.1 Tarenaya hassleriana | reverse complement strand
ACTGTGCCATAGTGAGGCGGAACTCGACGTTGTTTAGCCGAAATTCCATGTATGCTCCATCGGTCGTGTCGTCTTCGGGAAAGTGGCAGCGGAAGGACGACAGGAACTCCAGGGTGGGACGCTCATAAGTGGGAACGTTGGCGCTGTATAGCTTAGTCCAACCCAATGTGCGAAAAAGGGATCTCATCTGCTGCTCAATCCCAACTT
>NW_010963995.1:0-3054 GCF_000463585.1 Tarenaya hassleriana | reverse complement strand
TTATAATTTTTTTTAAATGGAATAATCGAACCTAAGTATAACTAAAATAAAACCCAAATTGCTCACTCCAATAAATTAATAATCAATCAGATAAATATAAAAACAAATATAAGGTCAAAGATGAATAGCTTACACGAGCCACACATAATCAAAGAATTTCTGTTCACCGAACTGTAAACTCTCTCAATCTCACTGAAAAACGAAAATGGAACGACCGCACGAAGAACACAAGCTGATTTTACGAGTTCCGGATCTCAGTGTAAGATCGGTACTTCTCTCCCAGACCTGATTTGTCGGGAATCCACTATATATTGTTGTTATAGAAGAGAATTACAAACTCTACACTAAGCTTGATCGGTGAAAACAAAGAATTTGATCGAACTAACCTTCAATCATAAATGATTCGGCCAATTTACTAAAATATATTACTTGTGTCGCATGAATTTTAGGGGTATACCTAAAAAAATAAACAATTGAGGAATGTCCTCTCTACCCTTAAAAAAAATAGAAAAGACCTTAAACCTCTTGATAAAGAAATGTGTGTGCACGTGTGTAGTTGTTGCCCTGAAACCTGTCTCAAGAGATGATAAAAAGAGGGAAAAATTCTAAACACGTCCAGATGGTAAAAGTAAATCATAGTCGCCAACACACAATATAACAACCATTCCACCATTTTCGATGCGCAGATTACTTTACATCTTCCTAACATTCTACTTCTTCGTAGATCCTGCATATTTTCACAAATGTGTGAGGCATATCCGCTATCCAATACCCAGGATGAAGCAGACAAAACGTAATTTTCATAACGTTGATACCTGAACATGAAGCTTCAACAAGCTTATTCTTCTTCAGATCCTCCAAGTAGAGATTGTTCTTCCTATGATAGTGTCTAATCTCGTGGCAGTAGTGGCATTCTCCCTTGTCTGGTTTGGACTTCGGCAACACGACAACTTTTGCCTTCTTTGTCGATTCCTTACTCTTTCTTTTTTCTCGTGTCGCTTTCTGGAACTCTTTCCAGATTGCACGACAAGGATGCTCTTTTCAGTCTTAATTTTTTTCTCATCCGACATTAGCATCCCATACAGCTCGGTAAAACTCATGTCCATACCATTCATATCATAATTTAAGACAAAATATCGAAAACTATTAGGAAGTGAATGGAGGATCATGTCCACCGCAAGCTCCTTGTGCATCTTAGCGCCAAATAGTTCCAGATCATCAAAATGACTCTTCATTTTGAGTACATGTGGACAGACAGAACACCCATTAGCCAGTTTACAGTTCAAAAGGCTACACATAATTTTGAATCTCTCTAAGCGGGCTTGCTCTTCGAACATGAGCTTAAGTTGATCCATCATCAACCAAACACCCAGACCATCAAACTGTTTGATCAAATCGGGAATCATTGTTCCAAGCATAAGGCATCTCACATCACGATTGTCTTTCTTATGCTTCAAGTAAGCATCCTTGACAGCCTGTGGTGCAGTGTTCGGTGGCTCCTCATTGACGAACGGTTCATGGAGAACGTACTCATTATCTTCGCTTCTGTGAACAATTCTCAAGTAGCGACATCAATCAAGGAAGTTCGCCCCATTGAGTTTTTCACGCTCAATGATCGATCACAACGAAGGTCACAGAGTTGATATGCTACTAGTTCCGTTGTTCGTCATCTACAGAATTTCAGAAAGTATAACACAAGAAAATATAAATATATATACAGAAAACAAGCAAAGAACAATTTTGGTATACTCTATCTTCTCCAACATTCAAGCGAAAACCTATCAATGGGATTTCCATTGCTTCCTGCGATCTAAAATGGAGTATATCCTACTTGCCGAGCATGTCTAGTAGGTGTCGGAATACAAGAAAGCAAGTAAAATTAACGGTTTATAAAACGATGATTTAAGGCGTTGTAGGTTCGGGATCCCTCAAGATTCGCATGGACGGTTAGTGATGCTACAATGCCTATGGGTTTATCTTCCAATTGGGGGTTTCAAGCACTTCCTCTAGAGTTTGTCTCTCCCGAGCTTAAACTCACTACCTAGGAAATCGATTCACCCATTTTCCAATGATCCAAATGATCTCTAGATGCATTAATGTACCCCATCATGAACCCTAAACAAGCTAAGCCATCTCCCAATGTGAATAACTCACTCATTTGACATTTGGTTCCAAACATCATTCCCATATCCCTATGATCAATGTGTTCTACAATCATATCAATTAGGGTTTCAACCAAATCAATAACATTAAGCACAAAACATCAAACCAATGGAAGAAAACTCAAAAGCATCATAGATAAACATAGGTGTCCATACAAAAGTGGGGATATATCCCTCACCCACAACAAAGTCACTACTCCATATCTAAAGGTCCAAAACAGAAAACAAAAGGGGAGAACATAGAAAAGGAGAAGAAATGCTCAATATGGTCTTCAATGGTGATCTCCTTCTTCAAGATGTCTCCCTAGGTCTCCAAATCTCCCTTTCCTCCTCTCCAAGGTGTTTTTCTTCCAAAGTGTCCAGTCCTCCTTCTCTCTCCTCAAACTCCCCTTTTTGTGCAAGTGCAAAAACTAGGTTTTTCCTCAAAACTCGGGCTTTTCCTTTTTGGGCCGGATTTGATATCAGGCGGTCGCTCACTTTTTGTTCAGGATCGCCCATTTTCTCTTCAGTGTCGCTCGTTTTCTTCAGGGTGAGCGACCGCTCATGTGCACGAGCGACCGCTCGTTCTTCTTTGCAACTCGAGGCGACCGCCTTGTGTAACAGCGACCGCTTGTTCTCCGCATTAGCACAGAGCGGCCGCCTGATTCCGTGAGCGACCGCCCAATTGCTTGGCTGTCACAGCGAGCGACCGCTCGGTATAACGAGCGGGCCACTCATTTTCTCTGAGCTATCTGGGACTTCTCGATTCCGCTCCTTTTCCGTGCCTTGTGCGCAAGTATCCTCGTTCGATCATCCTGCAAGGGAAATGGAGGAAAGAATCATACCCATGATCGTCTAACGTCCTATTATGCCTAAGATATGAGAAAAATCAAAGTGTGTGACGTTAGAAAAC
>NW_010963994.1:0-207 GCF_000463585.1 Tarenaya hassleriana | reverse complement strand
CATGTTCGATCCAAAAGTATAGCTCTTTGTTGAACTCAAAACCGGCTGTAACTTTTTTTTTTATTTCAATTTTTTGTGGCATTTCAGGTCGCAGTGTTTTACTTCCACGATGAATTTACGTTGTTGAAAGGTGTCGGACTGATCATCATCATGTTTGGCGTCTGCTTGTTCAACTGGTACAAGTAAGTTTTCCTTCCTTTTTTTTTT
>NW_010963993.1:0-207 GCF_000463585.1 Tarenaya hassleriana | reverse complement strand
CCAAGGTCCAATCTGTTTGGATCGTAAGAATAACGAGTTGGATTGGATCGACTCATTAATAATAATGGATTGGATTGGTCGACCCCTTAAATCCCTTTAAAGCATTCAAATCCATTTATATATACATATACAACTCATACATATGCATAACTATTAATATGTATACATATATAAACTAGGGATTGAAATTTTAGTATTTGATCCAGT
>NW_010963992.1:0-207 GCF_000463585.1 Tarenaya hassleriana | reverse complement strand
CGCGCAGATCTAATATATGAGCAAAATGTTATGAGCATATTGAGACAACACATGGACCGAAACCGTACATATCGAAAAAAAACCGGTATATATCTCTCGGTGAATAATCCGATGATCTGAAAATCGACCCAAACTACTGTGCATCATCCGGTAGATGATCTGATAACTTAGAAGTCAACTCGAATTGCTAGCCATCACCATATGGTC
>NW_010963991.1:0-207 GCF_000463585.1 Tarenaya hassleriana | reverse complement strand
TCAGCAGGGCCGATTGGCACAATAGAAATTGCCTGGTTTTCGGAGTTCGCAACAACCGAAGACATTCCTGGTGAAACAACAACGTTTGCAACGTTTGGCACTTGATTATTCATATTTGTGCCAGCAGTATCATGATTAACGAGGTTAGTAACCTCCGCTATATGAGGATTCCCATCGATGTCCATAGCAGGAATCTCATTTCCTGGA
>NW_010963989.1:0-207 GCF_000463585.1 Tarenaya hassleriana | reverse complement strand
TCAGGGATACCTCGCTATGAGTCAGTTGTAACTCAGTCCGCGAGTGCGTCAGTGGTAACTCGACAAAAGTCAGTTATCACTCAGTCTGAGTCAGTTTTCTCGAGAAGACACGATTCTTCGCTTGAAAACTACCAGAAAACTGCCATATTTTACAACTTTTGATGATGTCTTTTAGTGTTTTATATATAGAAGACGTCAGAACAAGTT
>NW_010963988.1:0-207 GCF_000463585.1 Tarenaya hassleriana | reverse complement strand
TGCTGGATCAGGTTGTAACTGGAAATTGCGCATCGCATCGCTCCCGAGTTCGAATCGTTTTGGCGTAAGAACACACAATCCAATTCACAGGAATCCCTCAGAACCCTGATTCTGCTGCCCGTATCCTGGATTCTGTTGCGCATATCCCTTAGGTGTCTCGGATGTCGTCCCTTCCTCTACAGCAGTGGTAGGGATCGTCTCAGGCAA
>NW_010963987.1:0-207 GCF_000463585.1 Tarenaya hassleriana | reverse complement strand
GGTCGGTCCAGAGGTAACGTGTGAGGTCCGGAAATTGTTCCAGATCGATCGGTCCAGACATGGACCGATCAGTCTAGACGTTATAAAGCTCCAGATTAAGCATAGATGTCCATACAACTCTTTTGGCACGAATTTCAGACCCTAAAAAGAGGTTTGGAGAGTGAAAAACCTAAGAGAAAGATCCCTGAATCCTTTGCGCAAAGAAGA
>NW_010963986.1:0-207 GCF_000463585.1 Tarenaya hassleriana | reverse complement strand
AGCTTGTGTTTGCATCTATGTTGTCATTGATTGATGATGGACTAGCTGGTAGTAGATCATTAATAGAATCTGCATTTTGTTTTTGTTCGTTATGTTTGTCTTTTTCTGTAGGACATGGCGTCAACCAGTAGCGTACCGAGTTTGATGATGCGATCTATCCTTGAGAAGGATAAGTTGACCGGGACAAACTTCTTGGACTGGTATCGT
>NW_010963985.1:0-207 GCF_000463585.1 Tarenaya hassleriana | reverse complement strand
GAGACTGCCACTCCATGACGGCCTCGAACTTGGCTGGATCGACCTGAATACCCTGGACTGATACCACATGTCCCAGGAATCCAATCTCCTGTAGCCAGAAGCTGCACTTGCTGAACTTAGCGTACAGCTGGTTCTCTCTCAGCCTACACAATATCTTCCGCAGATGCTCCTCATGTGTCTGCAGATCCGGTGAGTAGATGAGAAGGT
>NW_010963984.1:1618-2307 GCF_000463585.1 Tarenaya hassleriana | reverse complement strand
ACAAAATATTCCAAGGAGAGGAAATTCGCCTCAGAGATCTGGTTCAAATTCGTCGAGCACACGTCCAAAGTTTTCAAAACAAGAATGGTTTTATTCCAATCCAGAAGTTATATCCAAATCCATAGTTTTCAAGCCAAGACACAAAGGTACATCTGGAATTTCTCAATCAAAAACTCGAGATATTCTATGTTATATGTGTTTGGACAGAGGACACTCTGGTGGTGAATGTACAAATTGGCAATCAAAGGGTCTTCTTGATGGTGGTGAGATCAAGACCAAAGTTGCTGTTCAATCGGAGTCAAGTGCAACTGAACATATGCTTGATAAACAAAAAACTTCAGGTGTTTGTATTGTTGTTGCGAAAGATAAATTGGAAGACCCATCATTTACGCATCCTAAACCCTGCATGGATGTTCGAGAAGTGATTTTTGAACCTGAAGATTGGGTTTGGATTCATATGCGCAAGGAAAGATTTCCAAAAGAGCGAAAATCAAAGTTGATGCCTAGAGGAGCTGGACCATTTCAAGTTTTGGAGAGAATCAACAACAACGCCTACAAGATCGACCTTCCGAGTGAGTATAACATTAGTTCAACATTCAATGTTAGTGACTTGACTCGTTTCCATGCAGATACAGAAGCAGATTTGAGGGCAAATCCTTTTCAAGAGGAGGGGAATGATGCGGAGCAGG
>NW_010963984.1:0-755 GCF_000463585.1 Tarenaya hassleriana | reverse complement strand
AACAAAATATTCCAAGGAGAGGAAATTCGCCTCAGAGATCTGGTTCAAATTCGTCGAGCACAAGTCCAAAGTTTTCAAAACAAGAATGGTTTTATTCCAATCCAGAAGTTATATCCAAATCCATAGTTTTCAAGCCAAGACACAAAGGTACATCTGGAATTTCTCAATCAAAAACTTGAGATATTCTATGTTATATGTGTTTGGGCAGAGGACACTCTGGTGGTGAATGTACAAATTGGCAATCAAAGGGTCTTCTTGATGGTGGTGAGATCAAGACCAAAGTTGCTGTTCAATCGGAGTCAAGTGCAACTGAACATATGCTTGATGAACAAAAAACTTCAGGTGTTTGTATTGTTGTTGCGAAAGATAAATTGGAAGACCCATCATTTACGCATCCTAAACCCTGCATGGATGTTCGAGAAGTGGTTTTTGAAGCCAATACAAAGTCAGATGTATCTAATGACAAACTGGTCAGGATTGATGATGTCATTGCAACTCAGAAAGATGCATCTCGACGTAAGGTTGATGAGTCAATCGATTTTATTATCGAAGAAAGCTATGTAGACAGTAAACCGAAAGAGAAAATTCAAAAACTGATAACAAGTGTCGAGAATAGAGATGCAAAGGATGATCTTTTGCCCATCAAATATAGGCATACAGAGGATTCTTCAACTGTTGTGGAGTTTGGTATCGTATCTCTAAACTTTGACTTGTACCAAAATACCATATTTGATCCTGGAATTGAAAAGCGTAGG
>NW_010963983.1:0-207 GCF_000463585.1 Tarenaya hassleriana | reverse complement strand
TTCTGCCTCAGGTATTCATGTTATAGAAGCTAACATCTGTACTACATCTTCGTGGGTATTGCATACCGGAAGTACCTCACACATTTGCGGAAATGTGCAGGGATTAAGAAGAAGTAGGATGCTGGCTAAGGGAGAAACAGATCTGTGCGTCGGAAATGGAGCAAGAGTTGCTACATTGTGTGTTGGCGTTTATGATTTGCATCTTCC
>NW_010963982.1:0-207 GCF_000463585.1 Tarenaya hassleriana | reverse complement strand
AATTCGAGTGCCTCCACGAGAGTGCCGGTGATCGTTCACGGATTATCTCCATCTCCTCCGTTATATCATTTTGGTATCAGAGCCTTAACGCTCCAACGGCGATTTAAACCCGGTGAGATCTCTTCATGTTTACGTTTTGTTGATTTCATTTCGTTTCTATAAACCGAAAATCATATTTCACCAAAAACAGTTTTGTATTACCGATTC
>NW_010963981.1:0-207 GCF_000463585.1 Tarenaya hassleriana | reverse complement strand
CAGATTTTCAACAGAAAAATCGGGCCACCAGCTCGTTTTACTGAACTAACGCCCAGAAAACGGAAAAGACTTTGAGGAGCGAATTTTGAGCTGGAGCCTGATTTTCTGGATGCTAGCTTGACTTTTCTGGAGATTTTCAACAAACATTTTTTCCGGACAGTAGCTTAAATTTTTGAGCTACCCGCTCGAATTTTCTGTGGATAATGT
>NW_010963980.1:0-207 GCF_000463585.1 Tarenaya hassleriana | reverse complement strand
AGGAGAGCGACCGCTCATTGTCACGAGCGACCGCTCGTTCTTCTTGTCGACTCGAGGCGACTGCCTGGTATACCGAGCGGGCCGCTCGTTTTCTCTGTAATCTGCAGAGCGACCGCCTGATTGAGTGAGCGACTGGCCACTTGCTAGCCTATCACAACGAGCGACCGCCTGTTAAAACAGGCGGTCCGCCCGTTTTCTCTGAGTCCT
>NW_010963979.1:0-207 GCF_000463585.1 Tarenaya hassleriana | reverse complement strand
ATGTGATTGATGATCATATAAATGATCATAGGTATTAGATACAATCACGATCATAGGTATTTGTTGGAGAACGGAATACTGGATTGACCCGCGTGAGATTGTCACATGGACTAGCGCCATGACTTGAATCTCATATGGCGGTTCCGTGATTGGATCCTAAGATCTGAGATATCTACGGAATCCAACATGAGGAGTTGCGTACTTTGA
>NW_010963978.1:0-207 GCF_000463585.1 Tarenaya hassleriana | reverse complement strand
CATTAGCAAATATATCGCAAGCAAGTTTTTCACGTATAAAATATATTACCTCATCGTTGACTTCCTCCAATAACTTCGGTTCACCCATGTAGAGTGCTTCTGCATATTTGATGCTGTACACACCACATTCACTTCCTGTTTCGTTTTGAGGTATGCCAGATACAAAGTCGATGGAAAACTTGTTTGAAACGTCAATTCGGCCGGTCC
>NW_010963977.1:0-207 GCF_000463585.1 Tarenaya hassleriana | reverse complement strand
GTTTAAGTATCAATTCAATAAAATAAAGTAAATAATAATACATCAGCAAATATATATTAGTAAAAAACCAATTAAGTGTATAATATATATTTACTTATTCTTAAACACAAACTTAACAAATTTTCGAAAGTATTCATCTTCTCTCAATGAAATTTTATCAAATTAACTAGTTTCTTATATATTTTCACGAAATTAAAAAGTCAAATA
>NW_010963976.1:0-207 GCF_000463585.1 Tarenaya hassleriana | reverse complement strand
ATTGTGGGATTGTCTCACAACTGACTCCACCTGGAACGCCACAGTGGAATGGCGTGTCCGAGAGGAGGAACCAGACCTTATTAGATATGGTACGGTCTATGATGAGTCAGGTCGATATTCCTAAATCCTTCTAGGGCTACGCTCTAGAAACGGCTACGCTTATACTGAACAACTGTCCAACAAAGTCGGTTCAGAAGACACCATATG
>NW_010963975.1:0-207 GCF_000463585.1 Tarenaya hassleriana | reverse complement strand
ATACCAAAATAACATCATGTCCTACAAAACAACATAACATAAAAACAAGTTCAAGTCATGTCTTCTCAAACCAAGTTCAAGATTTTTGCCCACGACCTCTACCTCTTCTACGTCATCCTCGACCATAACTCATCATCTTTCTTCGTCTTCACTGCTCGATTAATGAGTGCAACCATTAAGCTCATCTTCAGCGTCTGCTTCTTCTTC
>NW_010963974.1:0-207 GCF_000463585.1 Tarenaya hassleriana | reverse complement strand
GGCTGATCCTAACCCGAGGGAGCATATTAATGCTATAGGCTTGAGAAGCGGAAGACAACTTTCGGAGACCTCCCCAGTTACCAGAGAAGAGGGAGAAGGTTCACACGAACCACAGAGGGTCGTTTTAGATAAAGGCAAGGGCCATACTGTAGAGGGGGAAGAGGCGAGGTACATTCCGCCTCCTCCACAGGCACCCCCTCTACCATT
>NW_010963973.1:1426-2771 GCF_000463585.1 Tarenaya hassleriana | reverse complement strand
TTCGAGCGGGTAGATGGACGATGAAAATTGGAGACGAGACAGTTGAGCTTACCCTCGATCAGAATCTGAAGCAACCGTCAACAAGTGATACGGTATGTTATGCGGATATACTTGAAGCGATGGCAGATGAAGTGATTGGAGAATTTCGTGAAGTGGATCCGCTAGAAATCTCACTAATGGCCGCAGAAGCAAGTTTATATAGCAACTGGGAAGAAATCGAGGAGATTAGTCTGGCATTAGACGATCAGGAAGAAGAGAAAGAAGCTTCTGCAGTATTTCGAGCGGCCCGCCCAGATTTTTGGGCGGCCTGCCCGAAAGTCTTAGAAGAAGAAGAGATCCAGGGAAAAACGGGCGACCGTCCAGGAAAGCAGGCGGCCCGCCCGAAATTTCTGAGCAAATTCGAAGAAAATATTGAAGAAATGGGCGACCGTCCGGGAAAGCAGGTGACCCGCCCACTATTTCTGAGCAAATTCGAAGTGGATTCTGAGGAAACGAGCGACCGCTCGAATTTCCAGGCGGCCCGCCCGAAAAGTCTGAGCAAAATCGATTCAGTTTCGGACAAAACGAGCGACCGCTCGACATATTGGGCGACCCGCCCATTTCTATCTGAGAGGGAAGAATTACAGTTCGAAGCCCTCTTCGCGACCACTCGCGCCATACCCGACGCGCCTCAAGTCCCGAAAGGAGACACACACATCAGTTGGGATCCCAAACATGCGCCACAAGTGGAGTTGAAACCCCTACCTCAAGGGTTAAGGTATGTTTTCCTCGGATCAAATTCTACTTATCCCATTATCGTTAACGATGCATTAGATGAGGATCAAGTAGAAAAACTCACCAGGCTACTTAAGCAATACAGGGAAGTCCTAGGGTACACTCTAGGAGACATCAAAGGTCTTAGCCCCTCTCTTTGCATGCACCGCATATATTTAGAGGATGATACCAAATCGTCAATCGAGCATCAACGTAGGCTAAACCCGAACATGAAAGAAGTAGTCAAGAAAGAAATTTTGAAATTGTTAGATGCGGGTATTATTTACCCGATTTCGGATAGCTCTTGGGTTAGCCCAGTACAAGTTGTACCCAAAAAGGGAGGTATCACGGTCGTTCCTAATGAGAACAATGAACTCATACCAACAAGGACAATCACGGGATGGAGAATGTGCATTGACTATCGCAAGTTAAACACAAACACCCGTAAAGACCACTTCCCTTTACCCTTCATTGATCAAATGTTAGAAAGACTCGCATTGCATTCATATTTTTGCTTTCTCGATGGCTACTCCGGATTTTTCCAAATTCCAATTCATCCTAGCGATCAAGAAAAGACAACATTCACATGCCC
>NW_010963973.1:0-1023 GCF_000463585.1 Tarenaya hassleriana | reverse complement strand
GAATCCGAAGTTTCCTCGGACATGCGGGGGTCTACAGGCGTTTCATAAAAGATTTCTCGAAGATCTCAAGCCCCCTAACCACTCTTTTGGGAAAAGACATGTCATTTGAGTTTGACAAGGAGTGTCATCAAGCCTTTGAAACACTCAAAAAGGTGTTGGTGACACCTCCAATCATCCAACCCCCGGATTGGGATCTTCCCTTTGAACTCATGTGTGATGCTAGTGATTACGGCGTGGGCGCGGTCTTGAGACAGAAAAAAGATGGCAAACATCATGCGATTTACTACGCTAGTAAGACACTAGACGACGCCCAAATGAATTACTCAACTACGGAGAAAGAGCTCCTGGCGGTAGTATTTGCGTTTGAAAAATTCCGATCCTATTTGGTTGGATCAAAAGTCATTGTTTATACGGACCACGCAGCCTTGCGATATCTACTCACAAAGAAAGATGCCAAGCCACGGTTGATTAGATGGATATTGCTTCTACAAGAGTTTCATTTGGAAATTCGAGATCGAAAGGGGACAGAGAATACCGTGGCCGATCATTTGTCAAGACTAGAAGTACCCCACGAGATACCGATCAATGATTCACTACGAGAGGAACAAATTTTAGCATTAGAGGTTAGTTCCGATGTCCCTTGGTATGCGGATTTTGTCAATTATTTGGTTGCCAAGGTGATTCCACCGGAGTTGAGCTATAATGGAAAGAAAAAATTCCTCCACGATGTTCGGGATTACTTTTGGGACGAACCATTTCTCTTCAAACGGGAAAAAGACGGGTTATTTAGAAGATGCATCCCCGAAGAGGAAGTGCAGCAAGTGATCCATCATTGTCATGCATCGGATTATGCGGGTCATTTTGCTTCGGCCAAGACATCCGCGAAGGTTTTGCAAGCGGGTTTTTATTGGCCGACTCTCTTTAAGGATGTCCACCGTTTTGTGAGCTCTTGCGATGCTTGTCAAAGAACATGGAATATTTCGCGTCGGAATGAGATGCCACAAAACTACATCTTAGAAGTGG
>NW_010963972.1:0-207 GCF_000463585.1 Tarenaya hassleriana | reverse complement strand
GTTATGAAATCCATGTATTGTTATGAACAATACTAAACTCCCTAGTCATATGTCATTATAGGAATAATGATATACTAAGACTAGTATGATGTGTGATTGATGATGATATAAATGATCATAGGTATTGGATACGATCACAATCATAAGTATTTGTTGGAGAACGGAATACTGGATTGACCCGCATGAGATTGTCACATGGACTAGCGT
>NW_010963971.1:0-207 GCF_000463585.1 Tarenaya hassleriana | reverse complement strand
GTCACACCAGAGATCCAAACACATACTCAGGCGATTTCACTTGATCAGAGAAATCATCGAAAGAGGAGACATGAAAATAAGCAGAGTGTCGATAGATGATAATATTGCCGACCTGTTGACGAAGCCTCTCACTTCGTCAAAACATAATGGTCATGTTAGGGGTATGGGGATTAGATGCTTGTAGGATAGATCATAGAGCATAGTGGG
>NW_010963970.1:0-207 GCF_000463585.1 Tarenaya hassleriana | reverse complement strand
CCGTTCAGAGCTCAAAAGCATAGGCGATCAATTTTATAATTTACTTATGAAATTGGTGATCTTTGAAAAAGAGTCTTCATTTTATATTTGTTCCACGCGACTAGGTTGTATATGATATCCACGTACGTTCAAATTATAAATTAAAAAATAATATTCCAAGAAAAAAAATTCTATGTGGACTTTCTAGAAGTTTTATTTAAAAAAAAA
>NW_010963969.1:0-207 GCF_000463585.1 Tarenaya hassleriana | reverse complement strand
AGTCCTAGCAGACAAGTTCCAACCGTTGGAATCCATCCCGAAGTGTGGATACGTGTAGAGGACGAGGTATTTTTTCTGCCTTTCGTGATCATGACGTGTGTTGGGTTTCCTGAGATCTCTAGAGCGAATCCTATTCCTAAGAGATGAATTCTAGGGTTTGCGCAGCGGATATAAAACAAAAATTTAATAAACCCTAGAACCATGCTT
>NW_010963968.1:0-207 GCF_000463585.1 Tarenaya hassleriana | reverse complement strand
GCTATGACTAGTACTCGACCCGACATAGCATACGCGATAGGGAAGTTGAGTAGATACACGACTAACCCAAGCGTACATCACTGGAATGCTGTACGGAGAGTACTTCGGTACCTGAAAAAGACAATTAATTATGGTCTACGCTACATGGGTCAACCTTCGGTGTTAGAAGGATATACCGATGCGAGTTGGAACTCTAGTGAAGAGGAT
>NW_010963967.1:0-207 GCF_000463585.1 Tarenaya hassleriana | reverse complement strand
GCTGATGGTAGTGTTGTTGGAGGAAATGGAAAACGAGATGTGGAAGATTATGACGATTGTTTATTGTTGAGCCCAAATTTTAAGAGTAAAGTTGGGAGTAATAATGTAACAGAAATTATACATCTTTCTGACAGTGAACATTCAAATGGACTTAGAAAAGTTATAGTGACAGAGTGTGATATTGATAAGATCCCATGTAGTCACGCA
>NW_010963966.1:0-207 GCF_000463585.1 Tarenaya hassleriana | reverse complement strand
GATTGGTAATCTGATGATCTGAAAATCAACCAGCATTATTAGCCGTCATTCGATAGTTGATTCATGATTCAGTTGCGGACTCAAATTGCCAGCAATAACCTCATGGTCTAAAATTCGAGCTACATAATCAGCCATAATTCGATGGTTAGATCGATTGTTGGCTGGTGATATTATCAACTTCATAACTTCCAGAAAACATTCCCAAAT
>NW_010963965.1:0-207 GCF_000463585.1 Tarenaya hassleriana | reverse complement strand
TTATTTGATTATTTGTTTTGATTGTACGAATTTAATTGATTTTCTTTTAGTAAAATGCGATCTTTTAGTAAAATGCGATTTATGAGACGTAATATTAGATTATTTGATTTGATTATATTTTCTCCCCATAGATTCAAGTTTAAAGTCATAAAGATGAAAAAAAAAATGAAAAGAAAAAGATGCATGCATTCCTTGAAGAGGAGTTGC
>NW_010963964.1:0-207 GCF_000463585.1 Tarenaya hassleriana | reverse complement strand
CATCCTCCTCGTGCGTACATCATTTTGGTATCAGAGCTTGCTCGAGCCATAGGACGTTCCCTGGGTGAGATCTATCCTTGTTGTGGTTGTTGTTGTTGTTGTTTCATTTCGATTTCATTTAAATATCCAAACCGAAAATTGTTTCTAAACGAATTGTCGATACTTCTAATTTCGTGTGTTGCTGTACCAGGTTTTAACCGAGAGTTT
>NW_010963963.1:0-207 GCF_000463585.1 Tarenaya hassleriana | reverse complement strand
TCCATCATCAATCAATGACAACATAGATGCATATACAAGCTATACTCCTATAAAGAAAAATAACCCTACAATAAATTTCTATATGGGACTAAGATCCATATTTCTCATAAGAATGAGTTGTTACACTCATCCTCATGCTATTTAGATAGACATCTAATGTCAATCACATCCAATGTGACTCTTAGATCCTTTATAAGACTATGATAT
>NW_010963962.1:0-3057 GCF_000463585.1 Tarenaya hassleriana | reverse complement strand
CAAGCACGGCGATATACAGAGAACCAGGCTCTGATACCACTGTTGGGTTTTAGGGCTACGGGTTCCTTTCGTCTGTCTTTCTGACTCTGTCGTTCTGACTCGGTCGAGTCAAAACTCTGACTCTGTCCATGTGACAATCTCATGCGGGTCAACCAGTCACTCGTTCACAACGAGTACCCATGATTGTGATATGCATCCAATGCATCAATCACACCTCATGCTAGTCTTAATTCATCATTGTTCCCACAATGATAACTGACCAGGGTGTTTAGAATCATTCTATAATGATTCAAGGATACCGAAATATAACAAACATGCCAATCATATAACGGGGATGTAATGCATTCATAAATCAATGAACCAATACAAAGTCAAAATGTCATATCACGGATCATCCTAGAGCATCACAACCAACAATACAGGCCCCGGATCGATTGAGGTAAGCGTTCTAACGTTTCTACAAGATCATGCATGATAGGTTTTAGGGTTTCATCAAAATTTTTGTTTTACATCCGCTGCGCAAACCCTAGAACTGATCTCTTAGGAATTAGATTCGCTCTTGAGATCCCAGGAAAACCCAACAGTCCTTACTCCACTCATTTTTCTTTTGGTCCGTCGGGTCAGTCCAAGTCCGACTGACCAAGTTGGTCTGGAGCTGATCAACTCCTGATCCGGCGGACCAACTCAGTTTTTTCCATTTTTGTTCCTTTTCTTGGTCCGTCGATGGAGTCCATGGTCCGAGTATGTCTGTCTGGCTGACCAATTGACCAAACTTCTTCCCCTCTTGGTCCGTCTCTTTCTCCTTTGGTTCGGCTGTGTTTACGTTCATCCGTCCCAGTCTCGGTCCGGAGCTGACCAGGGTCTGGTCCGACGGACCGGGACTGGAACTTCGTCTCATTCGCCAATTTCATTTTCTTTCCCGAATTATTAGATGTATTTATTTAATTATTTATTCTAAAAAAATAATTAAATATTTTCTTCGGGATCCGGGTTATTACAGCGACCTCCTGGGAAGTACTTTCCGGGATGTGTGTGAGTGAGGACAAAACACGCTAAAATGTCTCGTGTTACTGTGTGAGGGTAGCTTTGATATTTCGTAGCGGCCTCAGATTGTTACAAAAAGTATCAGAGTCGGTACTCTCCCAGTACGGTATGGTTTGAGGACGAACCAGGCGGAAGATGGTGGGCGTGTGACAGCCCAGGATACCGTAGGAGGGCGAAAAGTGATCGCCGGTGCGAGAGGCATAGACAACGAGCGGCTCCTGACGAGCTTCTGGGTAGGGGATACAGGGATTAATCGAACGCACCAGAATAAGAGGGATCCGAGGGCTGTGTAGGTGTGAGACTCCACAGTCAAAGATAACTTAAAAGAATTGATTGCGCTACTCATAGCAACAAGATGTATCTACATTTTCGATTGTCCATCTCGAGAGAACTCCAAAATTAAGCATGTGCGGTTGGAGTAGTCTTAGGATGGGTGACCGCTTGAGTGAGGACAAAATACATTAAAAGGTCTCGTGTTGCTGTAAGATGACAACTTTGATATTCCGTAGCGGCCTCAGATCGTTACAAAAAGTGATCGTGTTATGCGAAACACGCTCCTCCGAATCTGCAGGAAAAGAGACGACCTCCGGCATCATTAAAATTGGTTCTTCTTGACTCAAACCCCCAAATTGGTTTTGATCTCTCCACTTTGCTGTGCCTTTCTTAACCTTTTTTTATAACGGCGGGAACTCAACCACAACCTTTCGAACACGTTAATAAACCATACGGCTCTTCGGAATAACCTGCAAACTACGTGAAACATTTAAATCATCCAAAAGATGACAGACTCGATGGATAGAGTGGAGTCGCATGATCTTTTGGAAAATCATGAGCTCTTTAACCACTGCCATAGACCTAAAGAGCCGTTTCTAAACCTTTTTATAGTACGACTTTCAGTCAGATTGTAAACCCAACCTATTTTTGATATATATAAAATTCATATTATAGAAAAAAAACTGCTGGTGTTTAGTGTTTTCAGAAACTTTGTTGAACTTGATTAAAATCAGAAACTAAGTTCGAGTGGGTTGTCTTCTATTTTTTGGTCTGAAAGCAAAGTTGTACGTCTGTGAGCCATATTGCATTGAGATAATTAGAGTTCTCTATTTCAAGTCATCATCTCATCTCCTTGTCTTTTCGAGCGAAGAAATTGTAACGAAAATATAAAAGAGAATTAGAAAATGACCACTCTCAAATGATACGTGGTTTACCTAAACCAATACAAAACTCAAATTCTTTAACGATGATAACGCAATTCAGCAAACGACCATGTTGACTGAGAAAAGAGAGAACTTGACTTAGATATGTAACAAGAAGCAGTGGGTCCATGAGTTGTTGAATTTCATTCCATTTTTGTCTGTTCACTTTAGTTCTCACGGCAAAATAACAAAAATAACCTTAAAAATGACAAGAGTAACATGCATAACCTTAGAATCTCTAGGGTTTCCCAAAAAACCAATATTTTTAATAAAATTACGAAAATACCAGAATAACTAGTCTGACCAAAAATTTTTGGTATGACCAGTATGACCAAATTCAAATGGTATGACCAAATTCAAATGGTATGACCAGTTTGACTGAATTTCGATTAGTTTGACGTTACGAGAAACAATTGGTATCAGAGCCAGGCAACGATTATGGATAACGAAAAAATTGATTTTTCGAAAGGATTACCGTTAATATTAACCAACGAAGATGAATGTTATCCTGGATTTCCTTATAAAGGAAAGGTGATAACAATACCTAAAAATCTTCATAATCAAAGCCGATATTATATTGGTACCATCTTCGATGATGATACTAATCATAATCTCGGAAATAAAATAAAGAAAATAGGTTTTACCTTGAACAATATTGTTGAAATGATTTCTTATGGAATCATCCATCAAAATCCAGAAAATCATGAAGAATTAAAAAGAAATATTGAGAATATAAAATCAGATTTAGAGAATCAGCTACAAAAATTAATAAAAATATTTGAACAAAACCATGAAAAACAAAATGAAACTAATAATA
>NW_010963961.1:0-207 GCF_000463585.1 Tarenaya hassleriana | reverse complement strand
TGCTATCTTTTTGCTTTCCTTGCTGGTCTTCCTGGTCCCGAAGGCGAATGAGGCTTCGGTTCCACTCCCTTGGACCGATTCTCCCGCATCGGATTCTTCATCATCCATCATTCTTTCCACCGTGCGGATGATTTCTCGTTGGGCAACCTCAATAGAGCAGTTGAGAGTGGCGTCAAGAGTGGCGAAGTGGTCTTCTATAGATTCCTC
>NW_010963960.1:0-207 GCF_000463585.1 Tarenaya hassleriana | reverse complement strand
TGCTATCTTTTTGCTTTCCTTGCTGGTCTTCCTGGTCCCGAAGGCGAATGAGGCTTCGGTTTCACTCCCTTGGACCGATTCTCCCGCATCGGATTCTTCATCATCCATCATTCTTTCCACCGTGCGGATGATTTCTCGTTGGGCACCCTCAATAGAGCAGTTGAGAGTGGCGTCAAGAGTGGCGAAGTGGTCTTCTATAGATTCCTC
>NW_010963959.1:0-207 GCF_000463585.1 Tarenaya hassleriana | reverse complement strand
TTTGTTACGTTTACTGATGATTTCAGTAGGTACGGTTATGTCTACTTGATTAGACATAAATTTGAAACACTTGAATTGTTCAAGATTTTCAGAAGCGAGGTACAGAACAAACTTGGCAAGACGATCAAGTTGCTTCGATCAGATCAAGGTGGCGAGTATATGAGCCAAGAGTTCACTGACTATCTGGCAGATTGTAGGATTGTCTCA
>NW_010963958.1:0-207 GCF_000463585.1 Tarenaya hassleriana | reverse complement strand
AACACCGTAAACTGATGTCATGACTGTCTGTTTTACTAGCTTCCTGTCAACCTAAGGAATTGAAAATCATTCGGTACTAGTCATCAGCCAGGACGTCCCCAAACAGGCATATGACGTAGAACTTTATATTTATTAGTCCTAACTCCAAGTAGAATGTATCTACATGGTGTTTGAATAAAAAACCTGGTTGACTAAGAGTTTAGCATA
>NW_010963957.1:0-207 GCF_000463585.1 Tarenaya hassleriana | reverse complement strand
TATCTAATAAATATCCTATTATTTAGGGTTTAAAGATATTACAATAACCACTTGACTTTTTGTTAGTAGGATTCCAATTTAAGGCAAATAAAATATTTTGCATCGTTCATCAAACCATATAGAATTACTAAAAAAATTCTGACCACATATATAGTGGCATGCTACACCTATATTTTTTATTTTTTAAAACTAGACAAACCAAATGCA
>NW_010963956.1:0-207 GCF_000463585.1 Tarenaya hassleriana | reverse complement strand
TTTAAACAAGCTGTGTCCTCTGGCAAATGGAGAGAGGCAATGGATGTTGAGCTCAATGCTTTGCATTGTAATGGCACTTGGTCAATTGTTTCTTTACCTTCTGATAAGAAAGCAGTGGGTTGTAAGTGGGTGTATCGGATAAAGCGGAAGTCAGATGGATCTATTGATAGATACAAGGCAAGGTTAGTGGCAAAGGGTTTTACGCAA
>NW_010963955.1:0-207 GCF_000463585.1 Tarenaya hassleriana | reverse complement strand
TAATTTTTAAATATTAAAATTTATTATGTTTAATGTTTTGAATTTTGAAATTTGAATATATTTGTTTGTGATAGATTATAATTGTATTTGTATTTTAGTTGATTTGGAATGTTTAAATTATGAATTTTAAATTCGTGAATATTATTTATATTAAATATATTATATATTTTATTTATGTTTAAATTTGTTATTTGATTTAAATTAAAA
>NW_010963954.1:0-207 GCF_000463585.1 Tarenaya hassleriana | reverse complement strand
AGTATATGAGCCAAGAGTTCACTGACTATCTGGTTGATTGTGGTATTGTATCACAATTAAACTCCTTCTGGAACACCACAGTGGAATGACGTGTCTGAAATGGAGGAACCGAACACTGTTAGACATGGTTCGGGCGATGATGAGTCAGACAGATCTTCCGAAGTCCTTTTGGGGGTATGCTTTAGAGACCGCTGCGTACCTGCTGAA
>NW_010963953.1:0-207 GCF_000463585.1 Tarenaya hassleriana | reverse complement strand
GTCAGACGGAGTGCCCCTCACTCCGACACGTCTGGTCCGGCGGACCAGGACTGGTCAGCCCGGACCAGGCGTGTATTTTCTCAGTCCGGTCTGTCTTTCTTCTGGTCAGGCGGCGTACATTTCCTCGGAACACGTCTGGTCCGGCAGACCAGTTCTGGTCCGGCGGACCAGTCCGCGTTCTTCTTTCGGTCCGCCTTCTTCTCCCCT
>NW_010963952.1:0-207 GCF_000463585.1 Tarenaya hassleriana | reverse complement strand
AGCTAACATCTATACTACATCTTCGTGGGTATTGGATACCGGAAGTGCCTCACACATTTGTTAAAATGTGCAGGGACTAAGAAGAAGTAGGATGCTAGCTAAAGGAGAAGCGGATCTATGCGTCGGAAATGGAGCAAGAGTTGCTCCATTGTGTGTTGGCATTTATGATTTGCATCTTCCTTCTGGACTTGTTTTAGAATTGAGTAA
>NW_010963951.1:0-3063 GCF_000463585.1 Tarenaya hassleriana | reverse complement strand
AATCCGGGTTTGTTTCTTTTGCTTTCCTTAATACAAATCAGTATTATCCTTACACTATTCTTGGTATCAGAGCAAATGGATCCAGTAACGTCAATGTCAGATATTCATGAGTCCTTCTGCAGAGCGGAGAAAATGCTTTATAGATTGTGTGCGAGGTGGGGTATCGAGGTTTCGGTGGAACAGTCACCAAGCGACGCAGGCGAGCCCACGGTTTCGGTGGAGTCCGAAGCGACTTTGGTGAAGCACAAAGCAGAGGAAGAGACTCTGACATCTGATTCAGCGATGCAGATCGATGGTGTAGAGATAATCTCAAGCTTATCACCGATGGTTGATGATCATGCCGAACCGCTGGCAGATTTGCAACCGGATCAAGATCTCGAGTCATCGTTTCCGATGGAGCAGTTTCTGATGGTGCATGACCTTGATGAGGTGCGAGATCGGCAACAGGTTCGTAGTGGCGAGCCGATATCAGCGACCGAGGTGACGGTCAAGCAATCGCTGCAAGAGATGAAGGCTTCGGTGACAAACAAAGCAGACGTTGTGGACAAGGGGGCACTAATGACGTTTGGTCGACACATCGACGCGTTGCTGGAGGAGAATCGATGGAAGCGTTCGTTCTGTCGTTATCCTTGGCATCAACAGAATGAGGAGCCGACATTTGAAGTCGATAGAAAAGGTCGCCGAACATCTCGAAACCAAGATGTCGTTATAGAGATGGCAACGATGGACAATGATTCTGGCGATGTTGGTGGCTGCGACTATGATTTAGATGACCCAGGTGGTACTCAGAGGAAGAAGCGCAAACAAGACGGTAACCCGTTTACCGAAAACCTAATTGCATATTTTGATAATGGAGAGATGCAGGAATTGGAAATTTTGTTTCCGGATTTGGTAGTGGGGCTGAAAAAGGAGAGCACAATTGCTCTGGCATTGTGTTTGGAGCACAGCTCCTTCGGTGTGGTACCCATGGGGCCCAAACCTAGACAGGCCCAATTTGCTCATCCATCTTCTTCACCAAATCTCTTCCGTAGAGAGACTTTGCCTAAAGGGAGTTTCACCTGTTCGCAGCGAATAGGTTATCGTCACCGTCATACGGATCCATGTTCTTCCCCATCAAGAGTGTCCCAATCTGCAAGTTGTGATGCTAGTTTACCAACACAAAAGCTGGGGCTTTGCCGGATATCAGATTCGAAAACGAAGGATCAGAGAAAAAGGGGAGTATGCTTTCAATGTACAGACAAATATTTTTCGGGTAAACGCCACAGGAAGCCGGAACTTCAGGTGCTGTTGGTTGAAGGTGACGATAAAGGGGATGTGGAAAATCTACTTCCAGATTCGTTTGTTCGGCAGAAATCGTCTAGCGAGGTACATGTACATGCTTCGTTATTGATAGAAACCGAGAAGAACATTCCACCGGACAAGTTTTTCTATAACGACGACACACACCTGAAAAAGGTAGCGATATCGAGGTTTAATGGTTTTGGCGTCTCAGATGGGCTGGCCAGAGCAGAACTGTATTTCCAGTTGGGTGGTAGTACCAACAATGAAAAGTGGCGTCTGGCATCCATGAGTATGGATGACAGGGCTCTAATGGGGTACAACTGGCAAAGTCGTCTTCCTTTGCGAGTCTGGGATGATTTTAGAATACGAGTTTTTGAGCGATTTGGGGATCTACACTCAGGAATTTCGGGATGTAATCGACGTGATGCGGTCTCAAGGTCTAAAAAATTTCATTGCTCTGGCGATGAGACTAGACGACAGTCTGATGTACCCACCTGGAGATGGGAGGAGAGCAAGTTCTGTCGATCGCGTCAGGAGTATTCAAGCCAACCCATTCGCACGGTTACCATACCAATGGTGGCGTCGCAGTGGTCTCCAAAACCCCGATCAAAGGACGCTCGCAATACACCGAGCCATGCACAAGGGAGCATCGCGAAGCCGAGTTCGCAGGAGCAAAGTGGGATAGACAGATGGTCTTCTTTTCACCAACTGACCGATTTGGAGAAGAAAGACGAGCACAAGCGCAGCATGTTTTTCAGGTGCGATGTGACATTTTTCGTCGACCATCGATGCAAACACTGTGAGTTGCAGGTGGAAATCTTTTCTGAGGATGTCAAGCTACACGCTCCACCTGAGGAGGCTCCAATAATTGTAGGAGAAATCACTGAATTGGCACTCAACTTGGTAATCAGGCTCACGACGTCGAAAACCATGAAATTGAGGGGACGAATCGGTAACCAGAATGTCGTGGTCTTCTTTGACAGTGGTGCAACACATCACTTTCTCTCCGTCGACGTAATCGCCAAGCTCGAGCCCAAACCCACTGGCACCACCATGTATGACGTCTTCCTAGGTATGAGATTCACTGTCCAAGGCGAAGGATTTCCTCGTTCTTTGGATTTTTCTGTGATGTTTGTTTGTTTGGGGGCAGCGATGAATTTTGAGTTGGAAACGAAGTTGAAAGAGCATGATCAAATGATTGAAGAGATCAAACAGAATTTAGTTCGCTCGCAACAAAGGGTGAAAGTCTATGCCGATTCTTTGAGGCGAGAAATCGAGTTTCAGCTAGAGGATCTTGCGTTTTGGAAACTCAGACTTTATCGTCAGAAATCGTTGGCAAACCGCAGTCTTCAGAAACTTTTGATCAGATTTTTCGATCCTTTCGAAGTCGAAGCATGTGGGGGTCCAGTCGTTTGTTGTTTGAAGCTGCCAACAAGCACCATATTTCATACTGTCTTTCATATATGGCAGCTGAAGAAGGTGGTGGGAACGGAGTTTCAGGCTACAACAATTCTACCCCAGTTGACACCCGACTTGAAAATGGTTGTGGAACTTGATCGTTTACTTGTGACATGTCATTCCCTTTCTGGTATTCTGGCAGTCTTGATCCATTGGAAGTATTTGTCTTTCCACGAGGCAACTTGGGTGATTGCTAAGGACATGGTTGAGGAGTTTTCCGAGTTTCAGCTTGAGGACAAGCTGCGTCTTCAGGGCGGGGGTATTGATAAGCCATTTCGACTGTTGGTGAGGAAAACATTGAGGAAGAGAAGGGCAGAAGGGGAA
>NW_010963950.1:0-207 GCF_000463585.1 Tarenaya hassleriana | reverse complement strand
TTTTCGAATCGAATCGTGCCGAAAAATTCAAATCGTATAAAAAAATCGGTAACGAAAAAGCTTTTAAGGCTGTCCAATATCCCTTCTTTTTCCAAATTACGGTTCCGAATCGAATCGTACCGAAAATACGCATCATACCGAAAAACTGGAACCATTTCTTAATCGAATCGTATTGAAAAAATCGGTGTCGTTTTTAAAACGAACCGT
>NW_010963949.1:0-207 GCF_000463585.1 Tarenaya hassleriana | reverse complement strand
ATAACGCACAAATTCGGTGAGAATCGGAGAAAACAGTCCATCTGGTCCGCCCCTGACCAACCTTGGTCCGGCGGATCTGGAGATTGCCACAAGTTCGCTCAGGCTGAGCCAAGCCCGCTGACCAGACAAAAATGAAGACCTGGTCCGGGGCTGACCAATTCTGGTCAGCCGGACCAGGAATGTTCCGTGCTCAGCCAGTCCGCCGAA
>NW_010963948.1:0-207 GCF_000463585.1 Tarenaya hassleriana | reverse complement strand
ATTAGTGCAAGGTCCACTTCGTCGACTCAAATGTTGGCCGATTTTCTTTACCAGGGGTTATATTTTTCATACATATGAACACGGAGAACATCGTTCAACCCTCAACTACGGAGTACATGTTAAAGGCTCGAACTACTGCGCTTCCAGTGATGAACCAGATTTTTATGGTATTTTACAACAAATTATACAGCTTGAGTATCCAGGACA
>NW_010963947.1:0-207 GCF_000463585.1 Tarenaya hassleriana | reverse complement strand
GAGTTATTGCGAATTGGGAGATGACGACGACGACGACGATGACAACGAGCGTGTTTTTTTTTATAAAATGTATGGCTGCGACCCGATATATATCGATACGACCCATGTGATCCCGCTGCGACCTTCTCAACTGTATCGTTATGAATGATTGATGATATTGTTTCACTCCGAATAATATTGTTTCAGTTACGACTCGATTCAAGCATC
>NW_010963946.1:0-207 GCF_000463585.1 Tarenaya hassleriana | reverse complement strand
TCCAAACACGTTTAGAGTGCATTTGGACGCACTCGAAACATGTTTAGAGTTCGTCAAAACATGTTTAGAGTGCGTCGAAACATACTTAGAGTGCATCCAAACAAGTTTAGAGTGCGTCAAAACATACTTAAAGTGTATCAAACATTTTTAGAGTGCGTCGAAATATATTTAGTGAGCATCGAAACACGTTTAGAGTTCGTCAAAACA
>NW_010963945.1:0-207 GCF_000463585.1 Tarenaya hassleriana | reverse complement strand
ATATTAGAATGATGAGTTTGAGAATGCTAGACAAGTTCAACAAATATTGGGAGCATTACAGCGTTATACTTGCTATGGGTGCCATAGTTGATCCGAGATTCAAGTTACAATTCTTGAGGCGTTGTTGGAATGAGCTTGACGGAGAGAGTGCAAATGAGAAGTTAGAATTTCTCAAGACAAAGTTGTACATGTTGTACAAAGAATATC
>NW_010963944.1:0-207 GCF_000463585.1 Tarenaya hassleriana | reverse complement strand
CTTTTTGGTGCCACTTGAATGCCACAACCTCAAAGTATCATAATTGCAGTGAAAAAAAAAAAGAAAGAAAGAAAAATGACATGTGATGTTTCTATGCATGCATGCCACTAGTGACGTAGAGACCAATCTCAAAATTATGTGCATATGTTTAACAATAAAATTGTTAAGAGATTATACCAATCTCAAACTTTGATTTCATAAATTAAT
>NW_010963943.1:0-207 GCF_000463585.1 Tarenaya hassleriana | reverse complement strand
GTCTCGCTTACCAAGTGTTTCAAGGCTAGAAGTTTGGCCTTGAAAGTTGTTAGGGAAGATCAAGAAGTCCAATTTAGGAAATTGTGGGACTATGAGTTAGAGCTGCAACGTTCAAACCCCAATACGAGTACTGAAATCGGAACAAACGCAGCTCCGGGGCAGCAGGTGTTTCACAGATTCTACGTATGCTTCGATGTCCTACGAGAG
>NW_010963942.1:0-207 GCF_000463585.1 Tarenaya hassleriana | reverse complement strand
GAGCCGATGACTGGCGATTTGAGTCAACAGCTGAATCATGGATCACATATCAAATGACAACTAAAAAATTTGGTTGATTTTTAGATCATCATATTACCAATCGTGACTTACTGACAATTTTTGTCGATATGTAAGCACTCTATCAAACTATTGTCTAAATATGCGCATAACTGTCTACTCGTATATTAGATCTTTTGATCTTGGCAT
>NW_010963941.1:0-207 GCF_000463585.1 Tarenaya hassleriana | reverse complement strand
TCCAGAAGGTAAAGTCAGATCGTAAGTCCCGATGGCTAATGCAACAACCTTTGCTCCATTCAGATCAACACGGAGATCTACTTCTCCTTTTGCCAACTGTCTACTTACTCACAACCCTTGCACATTTCCACAAATGTGCGAGGCAATTCCGGTATCCAATACCCACGATGTGGAAGTAAACAAGTTAGCCTCTATAACGAAGACACC
>NW_010963940.1:1166-3080 GCF_000463585.1 Tarenaya hassleriana | reverse complement strand
ATTTCAATTGATTTTTCAATTAAAATCCAAATTTTCAACCGATGTCCGTTGGAATTTTTTTAAAAAAGTTTAAAAAAAATTTCCAACCGGCATCCGTTGGAATTCGGTTGGAATTTTTTTAAAAAAAAATTCCAAAAAAAATTCTAAGCGGCATCCGTTGGAATTCTGTTGGAATTGTTTTCTAACAAACATCCGTTGGAACTCCGTTAAAAATTTGCAACCGATTTTTCCAACGTTAATCCGTTGAAAATTTCCAACGGATATCCGTTGAAAATACCGTTGGAAATTTTCAACCCAATTTTTCAATTGAATACGTTGAAAATTCCGTTAAAAATTTCCAACGGGTGTTTCCAACGGATACCCATTGGAAATTTTCAATGGAATTTTAACGAAAATCGTCGTTGAAACGCTGTTGAAAACCGTTGAACAATCCGTTGGAAAATCCGTTGGAATTCGAGGATTTTTTTGTAGTGGCATGAGATTGTCACATGGACAAAGTCATGACTTGAATCTCATACAGCGGTTCGTTCTTGGATCTTCATACCTGAGATATCTAGAGTATCTAATATGAGGAGTGGCGTGTCTTGACTGCGTCAAACACCGTCTTTTACCGGATGATTATAACGGCGTTGATCAGATACGTTCACGAATCATATGGAGATAGTAGACATGCAATATGAGACTTATCACCTCCTTAACAGGAGAGATATCGCTGGGCCCTCTCGTGGGAACTCGGACTCTGAAAAATTCGTGGCCACGCTATAGATGAAGTTGCATCTATTTTATTAGTCGATTTGCCAAGACGAGAAAGCGGTTGAACTTGAAGGGTGGCTCAAACCATGCCCTTGTTCAACTCATGATATCGTGAGACAAAGGATCAGAATTCGAGTTGTTAATGCCTTGGTTAGATCATCTCTAACTCAATTCTAAGTGGGTGGTCATGGCGTCTTGCTAGAGACTAATTATGACTTGCGGTTCGGGAGAGGTTCCGAAGTCACTGTTGGTTTAGTGCTCTATGATGTACTGATTATGAGCTTTGTTAAGATACATTCGATGTATTGATACTTTCTATGTGGTTTTATGAGAGTATTTTATTCATTACATGTTCTTGCATGCTAGATCTGTTATGAAATCCATGTATCATTATGAATGATACTAAACTCCCTAGTCTTGTGTCATTATGGGAATAACGACATAATAAGACTAGTATGATGTGTGATTGATGATCACATAGATGATCATAGGTATTGGATACGATCACAATCATAGGTATTCGTTGCAGAACGGAATACTGGACTGACCCGCATGAGATTGTCACATGGACTAGCGTCATGACTTGAATCTCATACGACGATTCCATGATTGGATCCTAAGACCTGAGATATCTACAAAATCCAACATGAGGAGTTACGTGCTTTGATTACGTCAAACGTCCTGCGTAAAAGGAGGATTATAAAGGCGTGTATCAGGTACGAAACGAATCATGTACTGGATTGTAGATAGTCAAGACGGGATTTGTACCTCTCGTAAAAGAGAGAGATATCGCTGGGCCCCTCGTGTGAGCAAGACTGTAGAAATGTGTGGCCGCACTATAGACGAACGTCGTCTATTTCAGACAGTCGAACTCAGTGAACGAGAAAGCAGTCGAATCAGATAAGGTGGCTTGTCCATGCCTTATGTTCGACATATGATATCGCGATACAAAAGGATCATCAGTCGGAATCATCACTGGCTTTCGTATGATCACAAACAAACTCTATTCGAGATAGGTAGTCATAGTGTCTTGCTAGAGACCGCCTATGACTTGTATACCCGAAATAGAGATTTCGGGTTATACTGCTATATCGAATGAGCCTACAGAGTCACACACGCAGGGAAGGACAAAAACACGAGAGAAAACGACGGAAAACCGAG
>NW_010963940.1:0-862 GCF_000463585.1 Tarenaya hassleriana | reverse complement strand
GTGTGGATACGTGTAGAGGGCGAGGTAATCTTCCTCCCTTTCGTGATCAGACGAATTCTTCAATTGATACATGCCCCGGATCGATTGAGGTAAGCGTTCTAACGTTTCTACGTTTTCAATAGCAGCATGGTTCTAGGGTTTTATAATATTTTTGTTTTACTTCCGCTGCACAACCCTAGAATCGATCTCTTAGGAATTAGATTCGCTCATGAGATCCCAGGAAACCCAACAGTGGTATCACGCATGTTTTAGGATTTGAATTGTTTGAATCCATGTTTGCTTTGGTATCTATGCATGTTTGATGATTGAATCTAGTGTAGATTGCATGTTTCATTTGCATAGAGTGCAGGAGTTCGAATTTTGGGTGTACAGACGAATTCGGTTCAGTTTCGGGTCTGATCGGAGCTGAGAACGCGGGGACACGTGATCTGATCACGGAGAACTACCCTAGACCGTCCGTTCTGGTAAGCCGGAACGGACGGTCCACGGGTGACAGACTGATTGGCACAGAACGGAAGGTTGGACCGTCCGTTCTGCCATGCATAACGTCCGTTCTACTAGGCAGAATATCTGTTCTGACTTTTGCAGTCGAGACCGAACGTTCTGCCAGCCTGAACGTCCGTTCTACCTCCAGAACGGACGGTCCGAAGTCCAGATTCCGAAAATTTCCGTTTTCGAGGTCCGATTACGCAATCGTTGCATAATCTGATCAACTGTAACTCAAATAGACATGATTCATTCTTATGGATGGTCCATAGTGAATGAATACATGTAACTTAATCAAGATATAGTATATGCTTTATTGAGTGGGAGCTCCGAGATTGGGATTACATAATCGAATGGATGGTCTATTCGGATTATG
>NW_010963939.1:292241-294178 GCF_000463585.1 Tarenaya hassleriana | reverse complement strand
CAACAATCTCCCACTATGCTCTATGATCTATCCTATAAGCATCTAATCCCCATACCCTTAAAATGACCATCATACTTTGACGAAGGGAGATGCTTCGTCAATGGGTCGGCAATATTATCATCTGTCGACACTCTGCTTATCTTCACGTCTCCTCTGTCGATGATTTCTCTGATCAAGTGAAATCGCCTGAGTATGTGTTTGGATCTCTGGTGTGACCGGGGTTCCTTAGCTTGCGCAATCGCACCATTGTTGTCACAGTACAACTCAATAGGATCTGCAATGCTAGGAATAATGCCCAGGTCTCCCACGAATATCCTGATCCAAACAGCTTCCTTAGCTGCATCCGATGCAGCTATGTACTCGACTTCTGTAGTCGAATCTGCAACGGTTGGCTGTTTGGAACTCTTCCAACTGATAGCCCCACCGTTCAGGCAGAAAACATAACCTGACTGTGATCTGAAGTCATCTCTATCGGTTTGGAAACTAGCATCGGTATAACCACTTATAGTGAGCTCGTCTTCCAATCCGCCATACACCAAGAACAAATCCTTAGTTCTTCTCAAGTACTTAAGGATGTTCTTGACTGCAATCCAGTGAGCCTCACCTGGTGTAGATTGATATCTACTAGTCATGGTCAATGCATATGATACATCTGGACGAGTACACAACATGGCATACATGATGGATCCAATTGCCGAGGCATATGGAATCCTACTCATGCGCTCTTGCTCATCCTGTGTCTTTGGACACTGAGTCTTGTAAGAGCAACGTCATGTCCCATTGGCAAGGCACCCCTCTTGGAGTCTTGCATCTTGAACCGATTCAAGACCTTGTCAATGTATGTACTCTGACTTAGGCCAAGAAGCCTTCTCGATCTATCTCTATAGATCTTGATGCCTAGAATGTAGGCGTCTTCTCCTAAGTCTTTCATCGAAAAGACCGATCCTAGCCAGGATTTTACTCCTTCCAAGGTAGGAATGTCATTTCCGATGAGCAATATATCATCCACATAAAGTACAAGGAAGACTACTGCGCTCCCACTGACCTTCTTGTAAACGCATGGCTCATCTTCGTTTTGCAGGAAGCCAAACGTTTTGACTGCCTCGTCAAATCGAAGATTCCAGCTCCTCGAAGCCTGCTTCAGTCCATAAATGGATATCTGAAGTTTGCATACCTTCCTCGGACTCTTAGGATCGACAAAGCCCTCGGGTTGTGTCATGTACACATCCTCGAGCAGATTCCCGTTAAGGAATGCGGTCTTGACGTCCATCTGTCATATCTCGTAGTCACAATACGCAGTTATGCCTAGCAGAATCCGTATGGATTTAAGCATCACGACTGGTGAAAAGGTTTCATCACGACGAGTCGTGCCTTATAGGTATGCACGATGCCATCCATGTCGGTTTTCTTCTTGAAAACCCACTTGCATCCAATGGTCTTAATACCATTGAACGAATCGACCAAAGTCCACACTTTGATGTCGTACATGGATTGCATCTCAGACTCCGTGGTCTGGTGCCATTTCTCGGAATCGGAACTCGCCACAACCTCTGAATACGACGTAGGCTCGTCATGTTCTAACAACATGAGTTCGCCGTTTCCAGTCACAAGAAAACCGTATCTTGTAGGCTCTTGGCGAATTCTACCAAACCTCCGAGGTCCACTAGGAGGTGCTGTCTCAACAACTCGTGATACAAGTTGGACTGTTTCGACCTGTTCGTTCGGTTCTTCGACTATTTGTGGTTCTCAAACTTCTTCGAGATCTATTCTACTCCCACTGACTCTCTTGGAGACGAACTCTCTCTCCAAGAAAGATCCATTCCGAGCAACAAACACTTTGTTCTCAGATGGGATGTAGAACCAGTACCCTATAGTTTCCTTAGGGTAACCCACAAATATGCATTTATCAGATTTGGCGGATAGCTTATCAGAAGCCA
>NW_010963939.1:288128-291310 GCF_000463585.1 Tarenaya hassleriana | reverse complement strand
CTGATGGCAGGTACAAAATAACAATCATGCAACTCTAATACAAGGTCAGAAGGTAAAGTCAGATCATAAGTCCCGACGGTTAATGCAGCAACTTTTGCTCCATTCCCGACGCGGAGATCTACTTCTCCCTTCACCAATTGTCTACTTCCCGCAGTCCTTGCACATTTGCACAAATATGCGAGGCACATCCAGTATCTAATACCCATGATGTAGAAGTAAACAAGTTAGCCTCTATAACAAAATTACCAGAAGTCGAAGCTTCTGCAAACTTCTTCTTCCTCTGATCTTCCAGGTAGAGTCTGCAATTTCTATACCAATCCCCAACAGCATAACAGAAATAACACTCTTCCTTCTTAGGTTTAGGCTTAGGCTTAGTGACAACACTTGTCACTTTCCTCTTGCCCTTACCTTTGGAACGCTTCCTTTTGCTGGAACTCTTTCCAACAACTACCATATCATTCTTCCCTTGGCTCACAGCTTTCTCTTGGAATGACACATTCAACTGATCAACCATCAATGAATTGTCCATGTCATCTAATTGCTCACGCAATTCTGAAGACATCTTTCCAAGCATCAAGCTGGACACGTCTAGACCATCATCCATATGCTTCCCATAAACATCAATGATCGATCTAGAAGCCTTGGTTAGAGGCTTATCCTTCATAAGGATAGATCGCATGGTAAGATTAACCAGATTCCTGCAACAGATATATACTACAGAAAAAGACAAACAAACAGACAGAAAATATGCAAGTCGCTTAGTACACTTACTAACACAGATAATAGATGCAATATGACAGGCTCCCACTAAGAAAAACACCCACAATGAGTTTCCAAGTGAGATATGATCTATATTTCACATGCTTTTGAGTCAGCTAGGGCATGACGCTCAAAAACATGCTATTTAGGTAGACAACACATTGTCAATCACATCCTATGTGATTCCTAGATGAGTATGGGATAGTGATACGCTATCACTGCATGTTCCTCATCCCATCCTTACCATTAGGTCCAAGTCCGACTTGATAACCCAATTCAAGCTCAACCATATTCGAGCTATGAGAATCACGATTTCTCCATACTGCCTCACCAAGATAATCAGGCACGCTCAGCTAGGGCATGACCCGTAACCATGACGATCGAGGCCTTGACAGTTGCTCTACTAATGGGCGGTAATAGCTTGAGATTAATCATGAGGAAGAGGACAAAATTTTGGACTTGAGAAGTGTCTGAGGTCCAGTCCGGAGCTGACCAGAATCTGGTCCGCCGGACTGACCTTGGTCAGCTTCTCTGGCCCGCCGAATTGTCCGTTTTGAGAAAAATCTGAGCTTGCTCCGGGGCTGACCAACTTTTGGTCAGCTCCGGACCAACTCAGTCTTCTCCTACTCCTCCGAGCTGACCTGGAATCGGACTCAGTTCGAAAACTGAGCTTGGTCCGGGGCTGACCAAACTTGGTCAGCTCCGGACCGAGTCAGTCCGTTTCCTGTCTGCTCCGAGCTGACCAGAGGAAGCGGAGCGCAGATCAACTG
This sequence comes from Tarenaya hassleriana, assembly GCF_000463585.1. Taxonomy (NCBI): domain Eukaryota; kingdom Viridiplantae; phylum Streptophyta; class Magnoliopsida; order Brassicales; family Cleomaceae; genus Tarenaya; species Tarenaya hassleriana. The sequence continues at coordinate 289,781 of NW_010963939.1, read as the reverse complement.
GGCTTGGTCCGGGGCTGACCAAACTTGGTCAGCTCTAGACCAACTCAGTTCGCTTCTTCCGGTCAGACCGTGATGCGTCTCGGACTTGTTTTTATTCACGCTTAGTCCGTCGGACCAACTTTTGGTCCGGGGCTGACCAGCGTGAACGTTGGTCCTCCTGACCAAAAACAGGTCCGGAATCTGATCTGCATGCTGGTCCGGCTGACCAACTCTCGGTCCGCTAACCGCGGACAGATCAGATTCGGAACAGATTTTTCGGGCTTCGAAAATGAGGGTTTTGCCCCGGTTTCGATGCACCGTTAACCCGTCCCAGACTCCATACCATCCATGCATCATTCAACAATCACAAATATCATTAAACATGCATAGATTCAATGATTACATGCAATTTAACGATTAAATCATGCAATCATACAACAAGCACGGCGATATACAGAGAACCAGGCTCTGTGTTGGGGTTGACTACGGTTCCTAGCATGTGATCATATCGATCTAGGGTTTGGTTTACTAGGTTTCATGCGGCGGAAGAAAGATCTAAACCTAGTCAAACGTCACATGCAACCAAACTCGCAAAACCCGAAAGATCGTGTATATCACCGAGGGAATCGTTACTTACCTCGTTCTCGATGAGACTTGAAGTTTATTTCGATCCGGGGCCTGTTCTAAATCACCTAGGACTGAAGTTACAGTCCCTCTACACGTATCCACACCGACGGGAAGGATTCCAAACGATTTGGAACGAATCTGCTAGGATTAGTGAAGAAAAGGGTAACTCAAGAGACGAGATCCAATCCCGGGACAATAGAAATCGAAGAGAACAGGTTCTCTAGGGTTCTAGGATGTTTCTCTGAGTTTTAGGTCGGCCTTAATTAAGTTTGGACGAAATTCCAAACTTAAATAAGATTAGAAAACTCTAAAATCGAATTTTGGAAAGTTTCCCAGATCCCGGTCCGCCGGACCAGGAGCTTGTCCGGCGGACCAGGCTTAGTTCGACGCTCGCGGACCGGCTGACCTGAAGGCTTGGTCCGGCGGATCACGTGTGGTCAGCTCCGGACCAAGACCCTTCTTGGTCTTTCCGGTCCGCCTGGCTTCTGTCTCGGTCTGTCTGACTCACTGTCTGGTCCGCGGCTGACCAACTCTTGGTCAGCCGGACCAGACTTGGATAGATGACCTCCTGACTGACTTCGGGACCTCCTAGGCTGACCGACTTGGTCCGGGGCTGACCAAACTTGGTCAGCTCCGGACCAACGCACTGAAAACTTCTTTTCATACTCGTTTCGGTTAAATCTCGTTTCCATTCTTCGTATTCTTCACGTATAAGTGTATCCCTATTGGTGTGTGACCCTGTAGGCCCATTCTAAGTGGTAGTGACTTTAGGAACCTTTTCCGAACCACAAGTCACGGTTAGCCTCTAGCAAGACGCCATGACCACCCATTTAGAATTGAGTTAGAGGTGATCTAACCAAGGCATTAACAGCTCGAATTCTGATCCTTTGTCTCACGATATCATAAGTTGAACAAGAGCATGGTTTGAGCTACCCTTCAAGTTCAACTGCTTTCTCGTCTTGGCAAATCGACTAGTAAAGTAGATGCAACTTCATCTATAGTGTGGCCACGCGTTTTCATAGTCCGACTTCCACGAGAGGGCCCAGC
>NW_010963939.1:281111-288048 GCF_000463585.1 Tarenaya hassleriana | reverse complement strand
GGTTAAAGATGACGTTTGACGCAGTCAAGACACGCCACTTCTCATATCAGATACTCTAGACATCTCAGGTTTGAGGATCCAAGAACGAACCGCTTTATGAGATTCAAGTCATGACTCTGTCCATGTGACAATCTCATGCGGGTCAACCAGTCACTCGTTCACAACGAGTACCCATGATTGTGATATGCATCCAATGCATCGATCACACCTCATGCTAGTCTTAATTCATCATTGTTCCCACAATGATAACTGACCAGGGTGTTTAGAATCATTCTATAATGATTCAAGGATACCGAAATACAACAAACATGCTAATCGTATAACGGAAATATAATGCATTCATAACTCAATGAATAAATACAAAGTCAAATGTCATATCACGAATCATCCTAGAGCATTACAACCAACACTAATGCATATATATTAAAATAAAAACGGATCTCTTACAGGTAAATCTGAGACTAACCCTCGTGAACATTTATTAAAAATAATAATGCATTATTATTATTTTTATTTTTAGTAATATATATACATAATATATATATTTAATTATAATTATTTTTATGCATTATTATTATTTTTAATAATAAATATAATTATAATTTTTTTTATTGTAATATATATACATTAGTAATGATATATATATATATATATATTGTAGTTATTTGTATATGTGGTTTATTAATTATAAATAATTTTATTTTTAATATATATATATTTGTATATATATGTGAATTTATATGTATATATTAATTTAAATACATGTAGATAAATATTTAGATATTTAATAATATTTTTGAATGCTGAGTCAGCAGTTTTTTGCTGAGTCAACAGTTTTTTTTGCTGAGTCAGCAGTTGCGTTTGTTTGATTTGGAAAAAATTTAAAAGTTTGGGTATTTATGTGGGAGTTTTGAAAAGTTCAGGTATTTATATGGTAATTTTATAGTTCGGGTATTTATTTGGGATTTTTGTAAAAGTTCGGGTATTTTTATGCGATTACCCTAAAATGAATAAAATAAAAGAATAAAATATTTTTATGAATATATATAGATATAAATACCAAGTGAATGTATATATGCATATAAAAGAGAGATACCCATAAAATGAGAAAATAAATATATAATAGAATTATACACTATAAACGGCTAAAAGAGTCGTATTTGTGTGTATTTACAATAATTGAATGTGTGATGATATATGACTACGGAGATAATATCAGGGTAATTTGCATGGCGTTGACAGTATTTCGAAAGGATTCGAATACTATCTAACGTATGATTGTAGGCGAATTATGCATGTGTGTGATATCCTGATGGTTATGATGATTGCGTTTCATCTAGACGACAATCGATCCAGGTCGGATGTCCGATAGACGGGATATGATTGTGATTGGGTTATGATGATGATACCGAGGATTCACGTATATAGCCTATCGAGTGAGTCGGTACTGTTGTGTGATGAGGGAATACGGTTCTTTGGTAACCGCGCCAATGTTCCACTGATCATGGAACGGATTCCGGGAATTGAGTGTTCCCAATGGTAGGCACATAAACCAAAGATCCGGGAATGAGTGCAATTTCCCGGGGAGGTGGTTCATACTTATTCTGAAAGATCCGGGCATGAGTCTGAAGAATATTTCCACAGCGGATGGTCGGCAAGGGGGAGTTAGCTTAGAGTTGCTCAGTCCGATATAGTCGATGGCGTCGGGGATCGATGTCTGGAGTATCCTAGTATCGAGAGGTGATATTGGTACTAGGAAGGGTTGGTATGATGAGATGTTGGTATCATTGGACGGAGCTATTACGATTATTCCGGTGTTGAGATGAGTTCAGTCACCGAGGATAGTGGTGGTTATGCGATGCACATGGAGATGAGATTGAACACCTACGTGTGCAAACATGTGGAGATGATTTGATGGATGTGTCTTATGACTCGTCATACGGATGTGATTGTGATTGTGATTGCGATTGATAAATCGATGTTTGCTACTTGATATGCCCGTTGATTGATTTTATTATTGTTAACTTTGTCCGTTGAGTTACCCATTTCAATGAAAATGGAATATCCGGGTTGCATCCGAATAATTCCCTAAGCACATAGCTTAGGACGTTGTTACGCAACGTTTCAGGAGAAGAGCAGCGTTAGAAGGATTGTGGATGTGGTGACCTGTGCAATTCTTCCTTTCCAGTTGGATCATGTATAATTTTGTACACTACAAGTACTCAGATATTTTGAGAATAATGGTGGTAGACTTTTAATGATTGTATAATAGTTTTCATAACCACCACCTCATGTATGTAAGTGTGCGGATTTGATGCATGTATAATTATGTATTCCGCTATGACATATAAATGAATGATGATTTTAAATTCCCGCACAATCGAAATTTTGAAATTTAGATTTTTGTTGTCCATGGAACGCAACCTGTATAGCGGGATGTGGGGTACGGGCGTCACAAAGTTGGTATCAGAGCAGTTCTTTCCACGGAGAAATAATGTGCTCGTATTTTCACTGGGTTTCGGGAATGGGTAAAAAGATGATTTTAAAAGATTTTACAAAAATCAAAGCATGATCACCAAGTCCCGATACTAAGTAAAGTTTCTTGTCCGCAGTAGCTATGCCTCCACGCTGCATCTGCACAACGACCTGAAGAACCGAGGGCACCTCCGTCAAATAATGACATGGAGAAATTGCAATGTTAGTTCGCAATGTTTCACCGGAAATATTTGGCAGTTTGTACGAGGTTGCATGACACCGCCACCGCCTGCTGCACCACCTGCGACAAGGCAGGAGGGAGGTTTGCCACCACCACGACCAATGTTTGTACCTTCGAGGTTTCTGGAGCAAGTGGTAGTTGACTACTTGCCATTTGTCAAGGAACTCCGAGCCCTAGGCACTCTAGAGTTTGAGGGTACTCTCAGCCTAGAGACAGCGGAAGATTGGCTTATCCAGATCATTCATCACTTCGACTGCATCTGATGCCCGTTACAGTATCGTGCCGAGATTGCGAGCCATCATCTGGTCGGCGCGGCTCGCCACTGGTGGGAAGGAGTCATACGTAAGGCTCCTGCAGGACACCAGTTCTCGTGGGAAGAATTCCGGGCAGAGTTTGAGCAGAAGTACTATCGGAGGCAAGACCAAGACCACAGGATCGTGGAATTCCTTCACCTTGAACATGGCAACTTGACTATTCGAGAGTACGAAGCGGAATTCAACAGGTTGCTGAAGTATGGAGCTCAATCTGGTGCCAACCGAGGAAAATAAGATCCAGAAATTTATCGTTGGATTACGTCCCTCTCTCAGGAGGAATATTGAGTGCCATGAGTACCCCACGTTGAGTCGATACATCAACCAACTCGACAAGGTGGAACGGGGTAAGAAGAAGAAGATGGATGCCAATATACGAGATCGGGGTCCATACAGGAGAGTTCCGATACACCGTCCCCCGACGAGGATTGGCCAGACGAGTCAACCCCATGACAAAGGGAAGGCTCCAATGTTTCGTCCAACTGCACCAGTACCACCACCACAGCTCAAAAGGCCATGCACCCGATGCGGTCGAGTTCACACTGGATGCAATCCACCTCTGACTTGCTACCGATGTGTCGACCTGGCCACTTTGCATCACAGTGCACTGAGAATGTGACTACGTAGTCAGGAGGCAAACCTCCACAACCACTTCCATCGAAGAGATTTGGCATTGCACCGAGAGTTTACATGCTCTCGGCCGAGTCTGAGGCACATGAGGATATCTATGTTGAGGAGGTGAATGCCCTTATGACGAAACCATTGAGGTAGACCCCGAGGAGACCGACGTTGCTGCCATTACAAGTATTCTTCGCATACATGATATTTCGTGCTATGCATTGTTTGATACAAAGGCTACCCATAGCTTCTTGAGTGCGAAGAAAGTAGAAGAGTTGGCTATCATGGATATGGATACGTCAACCCGTTTCATGGTGCATACACCAGCGGGAGAAACTCTTTCCGTACAAGGAATTTTAAATTCCATGCCCTTGGTCATCTGTGGGAAATCCTTATTACTGACCTTATCATAGTACCTAATCAGGGATATGATATGATATTGGAAATGAATTGGTTATCTACACATCGAGCACAAATCAATTGTCTTCAACGAACTATTTGGTTCGTGGATGAGTTTAGGGGATTTGAGTTTATTGGAGAAAGGTCACGGAAGATATTTTCGATCATATCAACATTCAAGGCCAACAAGATGATTAAGAAGGGAAACAAAGCATTCTTGATTGTAATCACTGTGACCAAGAAGACTGAGACAAAGTTAGAAGATACCCCCGTGGTACGAGATTTTATAGATGTCTTTCCTGACGATCTACCTGGAGTACCGCCATAACGGGAAGTAGACTTTTCTATTGATATTGCGCCAGGAACGGAGTCGATATCCAAGATACCCTATAGAATGGCCCCAACGGAAATGACGGAATTGAAGAAGCAACTAAATGAATTAGTGGAGAAAGGATTCATTCGACCGAGCATATCACCTTGGGGAGCACCAGCACTATTTACGAAGAAGAAAGATGGTAGTATGCAGTTATACATCGACTATAGGGGACTTAATCAAATGACTGTTAAGAATCGATACCCGCTACCTAAAATTTACGAGTTGCTTGATCAGCTCCAGGGTGCTAAGTGGTTCTCGATAGTTGATTTGCGATATGGATATCATCAGATCTGAGTGAAACCTGATGACATCCAAAAAATAGTTTTTCAGACGCAATATGACCACTTTGAATTTGTTGTGATATCGTTCGGATTGACAAATGCTCAAACAGTGTTCATGCAGTTGATGAATAAGATCTTTATGGATTGCCTCGATGAGTTCATAATCATATTCATTGATGACATCTTGATATACTCTCCTAACCAACAAATGTAACACCCCGAATTTCGGTAACAAGATTAAAGAAATATAAACCGAAATTAACTACGCTTGATCAATGGAAATGAGAGGATTAGGCGTTAAGCCCTTAATTTTCGTTAACAGGATTAACGAGGGATAGACCACGACATGAAGCCGCTCGAGCGAATCGGTTTAACGTGGAACAACCGAGCCGAACGAAGAAGAGGAAAGGAGAAGAAGATCGGCTAGACTGACAGAATATAATGCCTCATAAGTTTATCTTCTCCACGCCAAACCATAGAAAACGTTTAGGTGATGAAAAACAGCTCAAGAACATAGAACCGAACCTAGCATAGCCCATTCAAAGGATTGGACCGAACCGAGCGAGGAAATGGGCGGAAAAAGAAGCCAGACCGTCGGGTCTGGCGACCACGGACTGGGAACGCCGCAATTTTTCTTCGCTTCTTTGCGGCCGCCACCTCCTGCTTCCCATGCAGCCGCCTTTCCTCCCCTTTGGCCACCTACTGCTTCGTCTGAGGCGACGAAATACGCCTAAGTCCGCCCATTTGGTTGTCATCTTCCTCTCACTTCACCCTCTCACTCTCTCACACCCTCTCAAGAAGAACCGAGACTTTGGGCTTCGATTGAAGCTTCGATTTCGGTCGAAATCGATCAAAGAATACATAAATCAACACTAGAAAACCTCCCCAACAAAACCCCAAGCTCGAATTTGAGCTAGGTGAGTGTTTTGGATTAAGCCCGAAAATGATAATCAAATTGAAAATGGAGATTTGCTTGTCTTGAGTGAGAATTGCATGAAATTGATTATAGATTTGAGTTCCCCATGATTTCTAGATTGTTTTGAGCTATAGGTGGTTGAATTTGGTGCGAAAATTTGGGAACCGGAGTTACTGGTTCGCCTAGACGGTCCATTTTTCATGCAATTCTCCTGCGACCCCGTTTTCGCCTGCGAACTCAGAATTCGAAGCTCTTGCACACTATGCAACAATTAACAGAAAATCTACTCTAGATCCACAATCAAATCATGCATAGCATCAAAGCAAACACAGATTCAAACAATTCAAATCCTAACACGTGCGTGATCGGGTTCTAAAAAAAAACATGCAGAGCAACCAGGCTCTGATACCACTGTTGGGTTTCCTGTGATCTCATGAGCGAATCTAATTCCTAAGCGTGTTACGACGATCCGTATCCTTGCGGTGAGTTGTGAATCGGGTATAAATTCTAATTTTGTTGAAACCCTAGAACCTATCATGCATGATCTTGTAGAAACGTTAGAACGCTTACCTCAATCGATCCGGGGGCTTTATCAATTGATCTGTTCGTCCGATCACTGTAGGCAGGAAGAACACCTTGCCCTCTACACGTATCCACACGGCGGAAAGGATTCCAACGGTTGGAACTTGTCTGCTAGGACTGAAGAACACGTTCTTCTTTGCGCAAAGGTTTCAGGGATCTTTCTCTTAGGTTTTTCACTCTCCAAACCTCTCCCTAGGGTCTGAAAATCGTGCCAAAAGCATTAGTAGGCGTTTTCCTAAGTTTATCCCACTTAAAACCCTAGTTAGAGCGAGTTTAGGAAATCCCGACGTCTGGACCGATCGGTCTGAAGCAACTTCCGGACCGAGTGACTTTCACACGTTACCTCTGGACCGACCGGTCTACGTGTCTAGACCGATCGGTCCAGACCTTCTGGACCGGTCGGTCTGGCCTCCGCTCCACCGGGATTTTCTCGTCTCTTTTCGCGCATTTGTCCTTTCCTGTGTGTGTGACCCTGTAGGCTCATCCGATATAGCAGTATAACACGAAATCTCTTATTTCGGTTACACAAGTCATAGGCGGTCTCTAGCAAGACACTATGACTACCTATCTCGAATAGAGTTTGTTCGTGATCCTACGAACGCTAGTGATGATTCCGTTTGATGATCCTTTTGTATCACGATATCATATGTCGAATATAAGGCATGGACAAGCCACCTTATCTGATTCGACTGCTTTCTCGTTCACTGAGTTCGACTGTCTGAAATAGACGATGTTCGT
>NW_010963939.1:279105-281072 GCF_000463585.1 Tarenaya hassleriana | reverse complement strand
TTTACGAGAGGTACAAATCCCGTCTTGACTATCTACAATCCAGCACATGATTCGTTTCGTACCTGATACACGCCTTTATAGTCCTCATGTTATGCAGGACGTTTGACGTAATCAAAGTACGCAACTCCTCATGTTGGATAGATATCTCAGGTCTTAGGATCCAATCATGGAACCGTCATATGAGGTTCAAGTCATGACGCTAGTCCACATGACAATCTCATGCGGGTCAATCCAGTATTCCGTTCTCCAACGAATACCTATGATTGTGATCGTATCCAATACCTATGATCATCTATATGATCATCAATCACACATCACACTAGTCTTATTATGTCATCATTCCCATAATGACACAAGACTAGGGAGTTAAGTATCATTCATAATGATACATGGATTTCATAACACATCTAGTATGCAAGAACATGTAATGAATCAAATACTCTCATAAAACCATAGAAAGTATCAATACATCAAATGTATCTAAATAAAGCTCATAAACAGTACATCATAGAGCACTAAACCAACACATCGCCCAATCTTTCCTTGACCTTGACACCGTTTTCTCAAGTATCGCCTTGATCTCCCTATTTGAGATTTCAACTTGTCTGCTCGTTTGAGTGTGATACGGGGTAGCCACCTTATGCTTCACAACATACTTCTTCAAAAGAGCTTCGATGGTGCGGTTGATGAAGTGGGACCCTCCATCGCTGATCACGACCCTTGGCGTCCTGAATCTTGGAAAGATCACCCTCTTGAACATCTTAGTCACCACATTCGAGTCATTAGTGAGACTCGCCATCGCTTCCACCCACTTTGTGACATAGTCTACCGCCACTAGAATGTACTGATTCCCATAGGAAGACGGGAATGGTCCCATGAAGTTGATTCCCCAAACATCGAAAGGTTCAACTTCCAAGATGTAGTGCTGAGACATCTCGTGGCGGCGTGATATATTTCTGGTCCTTTGGCAAGCGTCGCAAGAAGAGACGTATTGGTGAACGTCCTTAAACATTGAAGGCCAATAAAACCCGCCTTGAAGAATTTTAGCTCGGTTTTCGATACTCCGAAATGACCTCCATAGTCTGAAGAATGACAATGATGGATTGATAACTCCTATTCTTCTCTATATATTGATGAGTATTTGTCTAGATTTTGTGGGATATTCATGTGCATTTATAAGCATTCTAGGCGTATTAGGATACAAAATCTGGTTTTGCTCTAGTTTTGCAGAGTTACAGGTTTCGGAGGTGATTGAAACCGAAAAGGAGCTATTTGGAGCGTTAAAGGAGATGTCCGGATGAGGTACTCATGTTGCAACGTCGATAACTTTCTCCACAGAAGTCCAAATCGCACGAAATTGTACCATTAGAAAAAGGACTTCAAGAACTTCGTGTAGACACCAAAATCGCGTAAATCCGACTTCAGGGCAGAAAGTTATGAGCAAATTCGTGAAGACCAGAATTCTGCCGATCTGGATCCGGTCCGGATCCACCTGGAATCGGTCCGGATCAAGTTAACCCTAATTCGCGATTTTCAGTCTTCTACCGAGAGTAGAACTCTTGGGAGCCACCCTAAGGTTATAAAAAAGCCCTAGCCACGTCCTAGAACAGGGGAGAACCTTAGAGAACACTTAGATACAGATTTTTGGAGAGCTTTTGGTGAGAGAAGAATAGAAGTTCACGGGATTTCGGGAAGAAGAAGGAAGATTCGATCGTGGAGACTACACATCTGCATGAGACTTTCTTTCCTCTCTTTTATCTCTTTCTTTATGAGCTTTTTATTGTTTTCCATGAACCGTGAATAGATCCATGACTATGGGTTAGAGATTCGTTTGTGTTTTGGATATGTTTGAACCCTAACTTGGATTTCGGTTTTGATTTGTTTCGGTTCTATTGATTTGCGCTTTTATTGGATTGATGTTTGCTAACCCCTTGGTCAATTATCTTAGATTCTAAACTACATAGAGA
>NW_010963939.1:268683-278595 GCF_000463585.1 Tarenaya hassleriana | reverse complement strand
TGCTGGCTGGCTTTGATCTATTTTCGATTTAGATTTAGATTTAGCAACCGGTCCTCGTGTGCGACCCCGTGTTACGACGATCCGTATCCTTGTGGTGAGTTGTGAATCGGGTTATAGATTTTAGACTCGGTACACACGTAACAAGTTTTTGGCGCCGTTGCCAGGGACTAGTTAGCCTATTTCTAGGTCTTTATCGATTTTAGATCTTGCTTGTGTATATATTGAATCGTGTCTTTTTCGAGTCTTTTTGTGTGTATAGTTGAGTCGTGTCCTATATATAGTTTTTGTTTTCTAACCATCTACACTAGTTTGTTCTCCCCCTTACTATGATTACAGGTGACGAGAACATCTACAACAATTGGGAGGCGATTTGGGAGATTACTCGATTGCTAAATGAAGAAGAAACGGAACATGAGTCTATCTCCCATACACTTGAGACTGATCGGGCCACAACAAGCGCGGGTGACTTCTTCCAGAAACTTGACTCAGACCGTATCACATGCAACTCGGACCATGTCAGTTTCTCAGACGATAGAAAGCGGCTAGAAGATGTCATCCTCCGGCCAGTAGAAACAAGTAAGCGTCGTTTTAATAATCACATACTTGGTTTTTACTCTTTCATTGCAGATGATCAAGCATGGATGACACATGTGGAGAAATCAGAGTATGTGAGACACCCGCATAGACCACCGCCCCGACCTCCAGATTTATCACTCTCAGACCCTCCCATCATTTGAGCAAGATAGGTCGAGCTAATGACGTTAAACAAGCGCTTCTCGGGAGGCAACCCGAGCACTAGGTAACTTTTCTTTTCTTTTTATTTTTTTAGCATAGGTAGTAGAGACCATGAGTGTATTTTGGATCTTTCGGAATGCATTGCTATTATTATGCTTTTGTTCGGATAACGTTTGTTGTTTTATGAGCGTTTATACCGGCACACGAGAGATGAGCATCAACTTCCGAGAGACAACGTTGTATAGGTTCCAATTCACAGAGTGTGTGAGAGCTCTTGCGTTTGACGTGAGTTAACTTCATTGCGAGCGAACGAATTTCGCAGAGCTAAGTTTCTCTATCCCTCTTATTGGTTCTTTGCATACGTTGTTTTAGATTCTACTTTTCCGGACGAGAGTCTATACCGTGGACGGTGTATGGTTCAAGTCTGGGGGGGGGTGGATAGATCCTTCCTACATTCAGGTCTATCTATGTAGGATTGCATTTAGTTTAGGTGCATTTTATCATAGCATATAGACTTATTGTTGTTTGGAACCTACGGAGTTGAAACGACTATATCCAGGTTACATGTTTCGTTTAGAACCTTTTCCGAGTCTTGTAGGTCGACAGAATCTAGTTCAACAAACGTCTTGGGAAAATAAAGCATCTCGACACTCCGCTGTCAGAATCTCGTCAACGAAAATCGTTTGAGGACATGAGTGCATCGATCGATGGTTCGGATCTAAGTTGTGGGTCGGACGTCGTATAAAAAGAAAAAAAAGAGAGAAAAGAGAGAAAAGAAATCCGAAAAAAAGGGAAAGAAAAACGATGTCCCTCAACTTCAACGTCCTAGAAACCCGAGATGCCAGCGTACGATAGGGAGATCCTACAAAAAGGTAAAAATCCAAGTACAGAGTAGAACTAAGATCGAGAAGGCTAAGTTGAGATGAGGATAGGTTCGGAAATAGGCTTGGTAAGTTGTAGAGATTTTAATGGGTTTTAGGTGGCAATAAAAATCCCATGGCTAGGTAGATTAGTCTTTGGTAGAAAGATCATAGTAGACCGGTTTGGGTACGACTCTCAGGAAACTGGAATTGGATGGATGTTGTGCTTTAGAATCTCATGATGATGCTATTTGAAAGGTGATAATTATTTCTACTGGACGAAGGCTGCTACTGCAGCCCTCACTAGTCGAGATTTATGGGAGCATGTTTCATCTGAGCAACCGGTCTTTTCCCCACACGAAGTGGCAATTGAAGGAGAGACACCGGAGCAGATTCAGCAACGCCTCACACAGCATCAACAAGCTGTTCTTGAAATCAACAAATGGAAACAGGAAGATAGCCAAGCATTAGTGATTCTTCAAGGCTCGTTAGATTCCAATATCCTGCAGTCTTTCATTTCTCATGGAAATGCCCTACCTTTGAGTGCGGTTTGAACTATTTGATCTAATAGAATAGAAAATCCTGTATAGAAAGATATCGCGTGTAACTTTATAGGTATAAGTCTAGCACAACAAAATCACTTTGGGAAGCTTTGAAGCGTGTTTACGGCAATCTCTCCAATGTTAGCCGAATTTTTGAGTTGAAAAGAAAACTCTTTCACCTCCAGCAAACCGATCAACCCTTCAATAAGATTCAAGGGGAGTTTTGTGCATTGTGAGCTGAATTGGAGGAGATTCGGCCAACATCCATAGATCCACATACTGTCATGGAGAGGGCTCAAGAAGACAAGGTTTTCTCGCTCCTCTCCACTCTTAATGCTTCTTATAACAATCTGGTTTATCATGTGTTAAGACAAGCTAAGCTACCCACCTTCGACGAGCTGTGATGATCACAAGGGAAGAAGGGGGACGCAATCTATTCACTGGTCCTCTTGAACTAGCGCAATATGCTCATAACCCCACCGCTGCGAGATCCTCTTCCAAGGAGCACAAACCCTTTCATTGTGATCATTGCAAGCGTACCGGGCATACAAAGGATCGCTGTTGGATACTCAATCCTCACTTGAAACCTCCCCGGTACAAAGAAAATCCAAGACGTGGATCAGCAATGACTGTCGGACATGATCCCATGACAACCGAGAACAACATAAGTCTCACAAATGACGAATTGAAAGGGCTCAAACACCTCCTGCAATCCATCCACAAGGATTCTGGTAACTTTATTTGTCACTCTTCTATAATCATTGATTCGGGTGCCACCACCCATATGTTTTGTGATTCTGATTGGTTTGAAAACATTGCACCAAATCATGGTGTTGTTTCGGTTGCCAACGGTAAGAGTGTAGCTATTAAGGGAGTTGGACAAATTAAACTCTTTGATCGTGAACTCACATCTTTATACATACCAGATTTTCATGCTAATCTCCTTTCTGTTCCTAAACTTGTTGAAGATTCTTCTTGTCGTGTTATATTCGACTCTAATGGTGTCTCATTTCAGGATATTGACTCGGATTGTGTTTTTGGCAAGGGAACACGTACGGGCAACCTGTTTTATCTCGAAGATTTTCATTCTAGCTTTCTTTCTGTTTCCCCTAGTGTGTGGCATGCTCGATTTGGACATCCACATTCTAAGGTCTTTCGTTTACTTGTTCCCCACGTTAAGACATTTGATCACTTATGCGAGGCATGTAGTTAGGGAAACACTGTCGTACGGTTTTTCCAGACTCTACTACTATCTATGAGACTGTTTTTGATTTGGTTCACTCGGATGTATGGACTGCTCCTTGTTTTTCTCGTGATAATTATAAGTACTTTGTGACTTTTATCGATGAGAAATCAAAATACACGTGGATTACCCCTCTCAAACGTAAGAGTGATGTGTTTCATGCTACACAACATTTTCTGTCTTATGTCTCTAACCAGTTTCGTGTGAAGGTTAAGTGTTTACGTACTGATAATGGCGGAGAGTACATGGGCTTGCAATTTCAGAATTTTCTTCTCCAAGAAGGCATAGTCCATCAACGGTCTTGTCCTCACACTCCACAGCAAAACGGTGTTGCGGAACGCAAGAACCGTCACTTGATGGAGGTTGCTCGCACACTTCTATTCCATCGCAATGTTCCAAAACGCTTTTGGTGTGATGCGGTGAAAATGGCGTGCTACCTTATTAACCGACTCCCAACTCAAGTGCTCCAAGATAAATCGCCGTATGAGGTACTTTTCCAACGTCGTGATTCAATTGAACACTTACGTGTATTTGGTTGTGTCTGTTTTACTCATTTAGATGAAAGCCAAAGAGACAAACTTGATCCAAGGAGCACTCGTTGTGTCTTTCTTGGATATCCTGCCAACCAAAAGGGGTATCTCTGCTATCACCCACCGAGCAACCGAATGTATACCTCACGGCATGTGAAATTCATTGAGGAGATTGGGTATTTTGGTGACACGAATTGGCAAGCCTTGGAGAACCTTGATACACAAGGCACAGATTCTAATGACTCCATTTTTCAACTTGTCACAACAATCCAACACCTTGGAGCTCAACAACCCTCGGTACAAACACCTGATCTTCATGCCGATGGTATTCCCCCTTCTCATTCTACTTCCGTAGATACTTTGCTCGATTCTAACATTTCAGGAAATGATTCGTCACATTTTGATGATGAAACCCCAACTCAGGATGCCACTACTCTTGAGGGGGAACAGTCACCTGCCTCCATTCTTAACACTTCTCCTGTTGTCACTCCCGAACCTGCCTCATCCTCGTCTGCCCCTCCCCAACCATTAGAACCCCTTCCTCTCCGACGGAGCGCAAGAGATCGCAAGCCTCCATCCGAATGGTGGAAGTGCACCACCACAAACTCTTCCAACAATGTTGTTGCTCATCCAATAGCTAAGTACTCCTCTCTTGTTGATTTCCCTACCACTGAACAAAATTTTTTAAGTGTGATAGAACAAGGATCTGAACCGACATCCTATAACCAAGCAAAGGATATCGCGGTATGGCAACAAGCTATGGATGAAGAAATCTCAGCCCTTGAAAAGAATGAAACTTGGGAAATAACCGAACTCCCACATGGCAAGCAACCTGTTGGCTGCAAATGGGTATACAAGATCAAGTATCTCAGCAATGGAGAAATTGAACGTCATAAAGTACGTCTAGTTGCAAAAGGGTATACCCAAACCTATGGCGAAGATTACACGGAGACATTTGCCCCCGTTGCGAAACTACCAACGGTACGCGTAATTCTTTCTCTGGCTGTGAATCTTGATTGGCAATTGTGACAGATGGATGTGAAGAATACGTTTCTCCAAGGTGACCTCGACGAAGAAATCTTCATGACTCCTCCTCCGGGATACAAAGGTAACATCACTTTGGGACAGGTTTGCAAACTCAGGAAAGCAATCTACGGTCTCAAACAGTCTCCTCGTGCGTGGTATCACAAGCTTTATCAAGCCCTGACGACCAGAGGATTCTCCCGCAGTGATTCCGATCATTCACTCTTCACGCTCCAAACTCCTGTTGGTATAATTATTCTGTTAGTTTATGTTGACGATATCATTTTATCGGGTAATGATTCAGTCGGCATAAAGGATACTAAAACGTATTTACAATCTGTTTTTGACATTAAGGATCTTGGTTCTTTAAAGTATTTTCTTGGGATTGAAGTAACTCGTTCTACTAACAGTTTGTTTTTGTCCCAAAGGAAATATGTTCTTGATCTATTACAGGAAACGGGTAAACTTGGAGCCAAACCAGTCCGCACACCTCTTGAAGAACATTACAAGGATCAACGCGAGGGGGAATCATTCCAAGATCCGGAACAATATCGTCGCGTTGTAGGTAAGTTGATTTACCTCACTATTACTCGTCCTGACATTAGTTTTGCTGTGCATCAGGTTAGCCAATGGATGCAGACACCAAAGATGAGTCATTGGCAGATGGTGGATCGAATTCTCAAGTACCTCAAAGGGACTCCGAACAAAGGGATTTGGATGGACAACAACAAACATATGGAGATTGTGGCATATTGTGATGTTGATTGGGCTGGAGACAGAAACGATCGCAAATCTACAACAGGATATTGCACTTTCATAGGAGGCAACCTAGTTACCTGGAAGAGCAAGAAGCAAACCGTGGTAGCAAGATCAAGTGTGGAAGCTGAATATCGAGCCATGGCGAACACCACAAGTGAGATTCTGTGGCTAAGACAGCTGCTAAAGGATCTCGGGATGGAAATCAAGACACCAACACCACTACATTGCGACAACCAGGCAGCGCTACATATAGCATCTAACTCGGTGTTTCATGAGAGAACGAAACACATTGAGGTGGATTGCCATTTCATTCGGGAGAAGATCACACAAGGCTTTATATCACCGAAATACACTAGGAGCCAAGACCAACTCGCGGACATCTTAACCAAGGCGACCAGTTCGTTTGTTCTTAGCAAATGTCTCTCCAAGATTGGCCTCATTGAGTTTGGCCGGCCAATCTTGAGGGGAAATGTTAACGAGCAAGGAGAGCAGATGGAGGATTCAGAACATGAAGACAAGCATCTAGGAGCATTACGGAGCAAAGTACAATCAGACTTAAGCATCAAAATGTAAACTGCATGGAGATAGCTTCTTACGTGAGCTGCATGGGACGAAACTTTGGAGGCAAGCATTTGGATCAGATCACACAAGTGGATGCAGCAAATAAGGGAATGAATGAGTTTTCGAGATCAACATAAGAAGAAAAGGAAAACATATTCTGCTGATTTGTTGTAATTTGATATATTTCCATTTCCTGTTTTGGCAATATCACATTGCCTTTTCTGTAGATTTTCTAGCCGTTTTCTATTCTCTTCTCCAGCAGATTTCGACATGTATGTATCTAACCTATTGTGTACAATTTCTAAATAAGAGAGAGTGAATTATTCTTCTTCCTTTTGTCTCTCAAGAACCCTAAAATCGCATCTCATCTTCTTCATATTCTCGGCTGCTCTTTGAAGCACTTAACCGAGATTTCTCTTCTGTTTTGTGTTTAATCTAACACAAATTTATAAAATCTATACAATCCCTCATTGGAAGCATCGTGAGCACTCATGTTTATAATTCGCTCAAGTCTCGCAATATGCACGTAACGTACTATACACGCAAACAAATCCTAATCAACGTGCAAGAGCGTAAATGATAGACGTGGATATCAAGGAGCAATCACTCAACGTGCAATAGCTATCAAACAAACATCGAACGAATACGAAAGTGAGACACACACGTGCAGAGAATGTTAAACACGCAAACGAATACGAAAGTGAGACACACACGTGCAAAGCGAATCAAACACAACGTGCTAAGCAATGAACGTGCGAACTATCGAACAACTACGGAATGGAACGACAGCAGCAACACGCAACACACAGGATATTCAAGCACTTAAAACGATCAGCAAACACGTCAAACAATCGTGCAATCGAATAGGTATGATTTTAGAAGATGAACAGTCCACGAACACACAAACAATCGTGAATTACAAAGTTGTAGAAGAAGGTCGATCAAGGAGTGATCTCACCGGATTTAGCTGCGTTTTAGGTTGGTGAAACTCGATCAATACTCCTCGGGTTCAATCTGCAAATCGAAGCGACACAAACTCAGAATTTGGGATGTTTTTTGGTGAAATTGTTTTCGGCTTTTTCAAGGAAACTTGAACAAATGATAAAACAGAAATTATAAAAGGATAGATCTCACCCGGGGAACGTCCTATGGCTCGAGCAAGCTCTGATACCAAAATGATGTACGCACGAGGAGGATGGATGAGGGGAGTTCAACCGAAATCACCGGCTCACGAGCGTGGCTCTCGAATTCGCAGAGGAACAAGGGAATCGAAGGGGCTTTGCGGAGAAACGAATCCAATCACCGGCTCAGAAATAGTGGCTCTCGAATTCGGATTGTTTCAGAAGAATGGAGATGGAAATCGAAGGGAAGGAACCTCGGACAAACCAAGGGGAAGAGCCGGACCAACCGAGCTCGACGGATGACCGGCGGACACACCGACGGCGGCCAACACGGAGGAAGAGAGGCGGACACACCAGCCAAAGAATGAGAGAAGATTCAATCTCAAATTACTTGCAAAAATCTCAATTGTGTTTCAAAGTTACAAGAGCTGAATTTTAAAAGAAATAAACACACTTAATGCTAAGTTTACATGCATGGGTTTAGCAATAAATGAGACAAAGAGCTGTTGAGAAAGCTCCTTCCTTTGGGCTGCACATGGGCTGGGTCGTGGGCCTCCCACTTGGGCCGAAGACTTGAATAAAGTCATGTCCTAGGCCTTAGCCAATTCGGACTTAATGCTGAAGATGTTCCGGGTCACTTCTTGTCCGAATAATGATGCGCCATTGTTATCTGGTTAAGTCTCCAACTTTGGTTCGCCAGATCTTCTCTACATATTCCATAGGGGTTGATACTTGTGTGCCTTTGGTTTTTTTTTTTTGTAATGCCATGTAGCTCCAACTATGTAAATCCCTTTTAATTAATATAAACCTTTATCAAAAAAAGTAAAGCAATAATTATGTCAGACATGTCCGACATCTTTCCCTTAAAATGCGGTACTCAGACGACAACGAAAACGTCCACCACATCTTGTTCGTCTTGAAATAAAGAGGCATAACACGCAGATAGAAGGGAGCATTCGACAAACGGAGTAAATCGCAGAGAGAGTTGCAGAGAGAGACGAGAATCATCAGATAGAAGGAAGAACAAATCCACTCAACCTGCAGAAAACACTGAGAACTCTCTTTCTCTGTCTTTTATATTTATGAATTCTTCTTGGATTTTTTGTTGTTGTGATTTCTATCATGTGTGAGTAGTTTTATCATCGTACGATTTTATAATTTGGATCGAATAAATGGATTTGAATGCTGCAATTCTTTTTTGGCCAATTGAGTTGTTGATATTAGAATTTAAATTCACATAGAGATGGAATTCGAATTCGGATATCATTTATTCGAATGAGTAATTTTCGCATCGAGAGATGGTTGTATTGCCTGGAAATTGTGATAACGAACTTAATAGAAATTTTAATCTATTAAAAACCGAGAGGTCGGTAGAAGAAATTCCTAGGATATAAGGTGATATTCGAGAGAATAATCCTTTGCAAATACACACTTGAATTTCCTAAATTATTATCATAGTTACCGAAATATATTTTTAGAAGCGATCCTTACATAACCCGTAAAATCCCGACACCTACAATGTATTAATTAAATTGTGTTAAAAATCACTGTTTATATTTGCTTTGATTTGTATTTAAGTTTAATCACCGTCACCGCCAACCAATTTATCACCCTGACCAAAAACCGAGTAGAACCCGTAATTGATATCGTTGAATCCATCTGTGTCCCTGTGATCGACCCTAGAATACTACGATTGACCCGTACACTTGCGGTAGTTATATCTAGGAAATTAAACGAGATTAGATCACACCCTAGATTGACATCAAGTTTTTGGCGCCGTTGCCGGGGACGCAAAACGGCTCTAGCGATACGATTAGGAAACTGTTCGGTTTAGGTCATTTTTTTCCTTCTTTTGTTCAATCTGTTCTTCACCTTTTCTCGTTGTTGCTCCGTCCGTTTTCTACGCAGGATTTCTCCAGTGTATGACAAGGAGTGCTGGGTCGGAAAACCTAGTTCCTTTCGACCCTGAAATCGAGAAAACCGCTAAACAAAACCGAAAACAACACCGAGAAAGGACGGCATAAAGGATACTAAAACGTATGTACTCTGACTTAGGACAAGAAGCTTTCGAGATCTATCTCTATAGATCTTGATGCCTAAGACATAGGCAGCTTCCCCTAAGTCCTTCATAGAGAACTGTGTTCCTAGCCAAGACTTAACGTCTTGCAAGGTAGGAACATCGTTTCCTATGAGCAGGATATCATCCCCGTATAGCACCAGGAAAACAACCATGCTTCCACTGACCTTCTTGTAAACACATGGCTCATCCTCGTTTTGAGAGAAACCAAACTGTTTGATTGTCTCATCAAATCGAAGATTCCAACTTCTTGAAGCCTGCTTCAATCCATAAATGAACCTCTGAAGCTTGCACACCTTCCCCGGACTCTCTGGATCGACAAAACCCTTTGGTTGTATCATATATACATCCTCGAGTAGGTTCCCGTTAAGTAACGCAGTCTTGACATCCATTTTCCATATCTCATAGTCATAATATGCAGCTATGGCAAGCAGAATCCTGATGGATTTAAGCATCACGAC
>NW_010963939.1:261195-268476 GCF_000463585.1 Tarenaya hassleriana | reverse complement strand
CTTTTTCCTTTTTCTTCATTCTTTCTCGGTCCTTTCCGCCCGTGACGATCCTCGTGCCTCTCCCCGACATTGTACCATCACTTTTTGGTGATTTCATGATATCTCTATTTAATTATTCATTTTTAAATAATTAAATAGTCGAATCGGGTTTTGGGGTATTACAAACACAGTCTTGATATCCATTTGTCATATCTCATAGTCATCACTACCAGTCACGAGAAATCCAAATCTCGTAGGCTCTAGGCGAACTCTCCCTGATCTCCGAGGTTCACAAGTATCAGGCGGAGTCTCAAGTCCTTGTGATGCAGGTTGAACATCTTCAACTTGCTCACTCAGTCCAGCATCTGTCTGTAGTTCTCGAACTTCTTCGAGATCAACTCTACTCCCACTAATTCCCTTAGAGATGAAATCTCTTCCCAGGAATTTCCCATTCCTAGCAATAAACACTTTATTCTCGATCGGATTGTAGAAGTAGTACCCTTTAGTTTCCTTAGGGTATCCTACAAACAAACAATTGTCCGATTTGGCGGATAACTTATCAGAAACCTGACGTTTCACATAAACATCACATCACCAAATCTTCAAGAAAGACAAACTGGGACGCTTCCCAGTCCATATCTCATATGGAGTCTTCTGAACCGTTTTCGTTGGACTCCTGTTCAGAATGAAAGCATCAGTTTCTAAGGCATAACCCTAGAAAGACTTTGGAAGATCAGCCTGACTCATCATAGACCGTACCATATCTAAGAAGGTGCGGTTCCTCCATTCAGACACGCCATTCCACTGTGGCGTTCCAGGAGGGGTCAACTGTGAAACAATTCCACAGTCTACCAGATAGTCAGTGAACTCTTGGGTCATATATTCGTCACCGCGATCCGATCGCAATGACTTAATAGTCTTGTCAAGCTGGTTTTGTACTTCGTTTCTGAAAGCCTTGAATATTTCAAGCGTTTCAGATTTATGTTTCATCAAATAGATATAACCAAATCTAATGAAATCATCAGTAAATGTGACGAAATACAAATAACCTCCTCTAGCGGGTAAGCTCATGGGCCCACATAAATCGCTATGTATTAGGTCCAATAGCTCTAACGCCCGTTCTCCTTTTCCACTAAAAGGAGACTTTGCCATTTTACCCATCATACAAGATTCGCATTGCTTCAATCGATTCATAATCGAAAGAATCCAGAAATCCTTCGGAGAGGAGTTTCTGTATGTGTTTCTCGTTGATGTGGCCCAAACTGTTGGTTGTAATGCTCTAGGATGATCCATGATATGACATTTTACTTTGTATTGATTCATTGATTTATGAATGCATTATTTATCCGTTATACGATTAGCATGTTTGTTGTATTTCGGCATCCTTGAATCATTAGTGAAAGATTCTAAACTCCCTAGTCAGTCATCATTGTGGGAACAATGTTGAATCAAGACTAGCATGAGGTGTGATCAACGCATTGGATGTAGATCACAATCATGGGTATTCGTTGTGAACAAGTGACTGGATGACCCGCATGAGATTGTCACATGGACAGAGTCATGACTTGAATCTCATACAACGGTTCGTTTATGGATCCTCATACCTGAGATGTCTAGAGTATCTGATATGAGGAGTGGCGTGTCTTGACTGCGTCAAACGTCGTCTTTAACCGGATGATTATAACGGCGTTGATCAGATACGTTCACGAATCATATGGAGATAGTAGACATGCAATATGGGACTTGTCACCTCCTTAACAGGAGAGATATCGCTGGGCCCTCTCGTGGAAGTCGGACTATGAAAATGCGTGGCCACGCTATAGATGAAGTTGCATCTATTTTACTAGTCGATTTACCAAGACGAGAAAGCGGTTGAACTTGAAGGGTGGCTCAAACCATGCATTGTTAACCATATGATATCGCGAGACAAAGGATCAGAATTCGAGCTGTTAATGCCTTGGTTAGATCACCTCTAACTCAATTCTAAGTGGGTGGTCATGGCGTCTTGCTAGAGGCTAACCATGACTTGTGGTTCGGGAAAGGTTCCTAAAGTCACTACCACTTAGAATGGGCCTACAGGGTCACACACCAATAGGGATGGACTTATACGTGAAGAATACGAAGAATGGAAACGAGATTTGACCGAAACGAGCATGAAAAGGAGTTTTCAGTGTGTTGGTCCGGAGCTGACCAAGTTTGGTCAGCCCCGGACCAAGTCTGGTCAGATCAGGCAGTCCGGAAGAGCAGTCCGAGGTCACCTGTCCAGGTCTGGTCCGGCTGACCAAGAGTTGGTCAGCCCCGGACCAGACTCTGGGACAGGCGGACCGAGAAAAGACGAGTCGGACTGAGCTGACCAAGAAGGGTCTTGGTCCGGAGCTGACCACACGTGGTCCGCCGGACCAAGCCTTCAGGTCAGCCGGTCCGCGAGCGTCGGACTAAGCCTGGTCCGCCGGACCGGGATCTGGGAAACTTTCCAAAATTCGTTTTTTAGGGTTTTCTAATCTTATTTAAGTTTGGGATTTCGTCCAAACTTAAATAAGGCCGACCTAAAACTCAGAGAAACATCCTAGAACCCTAGATAACCTGTTCTCTTTGAATTCTATTGTCCCGGGATTGGATCTCGTCTCTTGAGTTACCCTTTTCTTCACTAATCCTAGCAGATTCGTTCCAAATCGTTTGGAATCCTTCCCGTCGGTGTGGATACGTGTAGAGGGACTGTAACTTCAGTCCTAGGTGATTTAGAACAGGCCCCGGATCGAAATGAATTCAAATCTTATCGAGAACGAGGTAAGTAACGATTCCCTCGGTGATATACAAGATCTTTCGGGTTCTGCGAGCTTGGTTGCGTGTGACGTTTGACTAGGTTTAGATCTTCCTTCCGCTGCATGAAACCTAGTAAACCAAACCCTAGATCGATATGATCGCATGCTAGGAACCCGTAGATAACCCCAACAGTGGTATCAGAGCCTGGTTCTCTGTATATCGCCGTGCTTGTTGTATGATTGCATGATTTAATCGTTAAATTGCATGTAATCATTGAATCTATGCATGTTTAATGATATTTGTGATTGTTGAATGATGCATGGATGGTATGGAGTCTGGGACGGGTTAACGGTGCATCGAAACCGGGACAAAACCCTGATTTTCAAAGCCCGAAAAATCTGTTCCGAATCTGATCTGTCCGCGGTCAGCCGGACCAAGCGTTGGTCAGTCGGACCAGCAGGCAGATCAGATTTCGGACCGTGTTTTTGGTCAGGAGGACCAACGTCCACGCTGGTCAGCCCCAGACCAAAAGTTGGTCCGGCGGACCAAGCGTGAACAAAAACAGGTCCGAGATGTATCGCGAACTGACCAGAAGAAGCGAACTGAGATGGTCCGGAGCTGACCAAGTTTGGTCAGCCCCGGACCAAGCCCAGTTGATCTGCGCTCCGCTTCCTCTGGTCAGCTCGGAGCAGACAGGAAACGGACTGACTCGGTCTGGAGCTGACCAAGTTTGGTCAGCCCCGGACCAAGCTCAGTTTTCGAACTGAGTCCGATTCCAGGTCAGCTCGGAGGAGTAGGAGAAGACTGAGTTGGTCCGGAGCTGACCAAAAGTTGGTCAGCCCCGGACCAAGCTCAGATTTTTCTCAAAACGGACAATTCGGCGGACCAGAGAAGCTGACCAAGGTTAGTCCGGCGGACCAGATTCTGGTCAGCTCCGGACTGGACCTCAGACACTTCTCA
Source organism: Tarenaya hassleriana (assembly GCF_000463585.1). Taxonomy (NCBI): domain Eukaryota; kingdom Viridiplantae; phylum Streptophyta; class Magnoliopsida; order Brassicales; family Cleomaceae; genus Tarenaya; species Tarenaya hassleriana. Next base: position 264,774 of record NW_010963939.1, on the reverse strand, counting down.
AGTCCGAAATTTTGTCCTCTTCCTCATGATTAATCTCAAGCTATTACCGCCCATTAGTAGAGCAACTGTCAAGGCCTCGATCGTCATGGTTACGGGTCATGTCCTAGCTGAGCGTGTCTGATTATCTTGGTGAGGCAGTATGGAGAAATCGTGATTCTCATAGCTCGAATATGGTTGAGCTTGAATTGGGTTATCAAGTCGGACTTGGACCTGATGGTAAGGATGGGATGAGGAACATGCAGTGATAGCGTATCACTATCCCATACTCATCTAGGAATCATATATGATATGATTGACAATGTGTTGTCTACCTAAATAGCATGTTTTTGAGCGTCATGCCCTAGCTGACTCAAAAGCATGTGAAATATGGATCCTAGCTCATTTGGAAACTCATTGAGGGTGTTTTTCTTAGTGGGAGCCTGTCATATTGCATCTATTATCTGTGTTAGTAAGTGTACTAAGCGACTTGCATATTTTCTGTCTGTTTGTTTGTTTTTTTCTGTAGAATATGACTGCTGCAGGTAATCTGGCTAATCTCTCCATGCGATCCATTCTGGATCGGGAGAGACTCACTGGTGGAAACTTTCTCGACTGGTACCGCAACCTGAGAAATGTTCTCAGGCATGAGCGGAAGCTCTACGTGCTGGAAGAAGCCGTTCCTGAGGATGAACCAGCGGCCAATGCGCCCAGGGCTGTCAGAGATGCTTACCATAAGTACATCAATGACAACCTGGACGTGACCTGCCTGATGCTCGGATCAATGTCGACTGAGTTGCAGAAACAACTCGAAGAAACTGATGCCTCCGAGATGATCGAGCATCTCAGGACTATGTTCGAGGAATAGGCGAGGGTCGAACGATTTAACGTCCTTAAGAACCTGGTCAACTGTAAGATGACCAATGGTTCACCCGCGAGTACTCATATCCTCAAGATGAAGGGTTATCTAGAGGATCTTGACAGACCAGGGTTGGATGTTAGTCGTGAATTGGCTGTAGACCTAGTTCTTCAATCCCTGCCGGATAGTCTAAGTCTGAGTCCAAGAAGGAAGAGTGTTATTTCTGTCATGCCATTGGGCATTGGTATAGAGATTGCAGACTCTACCTGGAAGATCAGAGGAAGAAGAAGCTTGCAGAAGCTTCAATTTCCGGTATCTTCATTATAGAGGCCAACTTGTGTACTTCTTCTTCATGGGTATTAGATACCGGATGTGCCTCACACATTTGTGGAAGTGTGCAAGGACTTCGAGGAAGTAGACAATTGGCGAAGGGTGAAGTAGATCTCCGCGTCGGGAATGGAGCAAGAGTTGCTGCATTAACCGTCGGGACTTACGATCTCACTTTACCTTCTGGCCTTGTATTGGAGTTGCATGATTGTTATTTTGTACCTGCCGTCAGTAGGAACATCATATCGATTTCATGCTTAGACTCAGATGGTTTCAGATTTGTTATTGAGAATAAATGTCTGTCCATTTATAGAGGCGATTTATTCTATGGTAAGGGTTACCAGTTTAATGGCCTTTATGTTTTGGAAGATGAACCATCTGGACACAGGTCGATCTATAATGTTAGTACCAAGCGGTTTAAGCCGAATGACTTAAATCCGACCTATCTCTGGCATTGTCGACTTGGTCACATTAACGAGAAACGCATAGCGAAGCTTCATTCTGATGGACTTCTTGATTCTTTTGATTATGAATCAATCGAATCGTGCGATTCTTGTTTGATGGGCAAGATGACAAAATGTCCTTTTTCTAGAAAAGGAGAAAGGGCTACAGAGTTGTAAGAACTCATACATAGTGATGTATGCGGTCCTATGAGCTCACCCGCTAGAGGAGGTTATCTATACTTTGTTACGTTTACTGATGATTTCAGTAGGTACGGTTATGTCTACTTGATGAGACATAAATCTGAAACACTTGAATTGTTCAAGATTTTCAGAAACGAGGTACAGAACCAACTTGGCAAGACGATCAAGTTGCTTCGATCTGATCGAGGTGGCGAGTATATGAGCCAAGAGTTCACTGACTATCTGGCAGATTGTGGGATTGTCTCACAGCTGACTCCACCTGGAACGCCACAGTGGAATGGCGTGTCTGAGAGGAGGAACCGGACCCTATTAGATATGGTACGGTCTATGATGAGTCAGGTCGATCTTCCTAAATCCTTCTGGGGATATGCTTTGGAAACGGCAGCGCTTATACTGAACAACTGTCCAACAAAGTCGGTTCAGAAGACTCCATATGAGATATGGACTGGGAAGCGTCCCAGGTTAGCATTCATGAAGATTTGGGGATGTGACGTTTACGTGAAACGTCTTGCTTCTGATAAGCTATCTGCCAAGTCTGATAAATGCATATTTGTGGGTTACCCTAAGGAAACTAAAGGGTACTGGTTCTACAACCCATCTGAGAACAAAGTGTTTGTTACTCGGAATGTATCTTTCTTGGAGAGAGAGTTCGTCTCCAAGAGAGTTAGTGGGAGTAGAATAGATCTCGAAGAAGTTTGAGAACCACAAATAGTCGAAGAACCGAACGAACAGGTCGAAACAGTCCAACCTGTATCACGAGTTGTTGAGACAGCACCTCCTAGTGAACCTCGGAGATCTGGTAGAATTCGCCAAGAGCCTACAAGATACGGTTTTCTTGTGACTGGAAACGACGAACTCATGTTGTTAGAACATGACGAGCCTATGTCGTATTCAGAGGCTGTGGCGGGTTCCGATTCCGAGAAATGGCACCATGCCATGGAGTCTGAGATGCAATCCATGTATGACAACAAAGTGTGGACTTTGGTCGATTCGTTCAATGGTATTAAGACCATTGGATGCAAGTGGGTTTTCAAGAAGAAAACCGACATGGATGGCATCGTGCATACCTATAAGGCACGACTCGTCGCGAAAGGGTTTCGGCAGATTCATGGTATAGACTATGATGAAACCTTTTCACCAGTCGTGATGCTTAAATCCATACGGATTCTGCTAGCCATAGCTGCGTATTATGACTAGGAGATATGACAGATGGACGTCAAGACCGCATTCCTTAACGGGAATCTGCTCGAGGATGTGTACATGACACAACCCGAGGGCTTTGTCGATCCTAAGAGTCCGATGAAGGTATGCAAACTTAAGAGATCCATTTATGGACTAAAGCAGGCTTCGAGGAGCTGGAATCTTCGATTTGACGAGACAGTCAAAACGTTTGGCTTCCTGCAAAACGAAGATGAGCCATGCGTTTACAAGAAGGTCAGTGGAAGCGCAGTGGTCTTCCTTGTACTTTATGTAGATGATATATTGCTCATCGGAAAGGACATTCCTACCTTGCAAGGAGTAAAATCCTAGATAGGATCGGTCTTTTCGATGAAAGACTTAGGAGAAGCCACCTACATTCTAGGCATCAAGATCTATAGAGATAGATCGAGAAGGCTTCTTGGGCTAAGTCAGAGTACATACATTGACAAGGTCTTGAAGCGGTTCAAGATGCAAGACTCCAAGAGGGGTGCCTTGCCAATGGGACATAACGTGGCTCTCAGCAAGACTCAGTGTCCAAAGACAGAGGATGAGCAAGAGCGCATGAGTAAGATT
>NW_010963939.1:247391-259387 GCF_000463585.1 Tarenaya hassleriana | reverse complement strand
GACCAAGAAGGGTCTTGGTCCGGAGCTGACCACACGTGGTCCGCCGGACCAACCCTTCAGGTCAGCCGGTCCGCGAGTGTCGGACTAAGCCTGGTCCGCCGGACCAAGCTCCTGGTCCGGCGGACCGGGATCTGGGAAACTTTCCAAAATTTGTTTTTTAGGGTTTTCTAATCTTATTTAAGTTTGGGATTTCGTCCAAGCTTAATTAAGGCCGACCTAAAACTCAGAGAAACATCCTAGAACCCTAGAGAACATGTTCTCTTCGATTTCTATTGTCCCGGGATTGGATCTCGTCTCTTGAGTTACCCTTTTCTTGACTAATCCTAGCAGATTCGTTCCAAATCGTTTGGAATCCTTCCCGTCGGTGTGGATACGTGTAGAGGGACTGTAACTTCAGTCCTAGGTGATTTAGAACAGGCCCCGGATCGAAATAAACTTCAAATCTCATCGAGAACGAGGTAAGTAACGATTCCCTCGGTGATATACACAATCTTTCGGGTTTTGCGAGTTTGGTTGCATGTGACGTTTGACTAGGTTTAGATCTTTCTTCCGCTGCATGAAACCTAGTAAACCAAACCCTAGATCGATATGATCGCATGCTAGGACCCGTAGATAACCGAACACAAACGACAATGCCAGAGATAGGTCGGGTTTAAGTTGTTCGACTTAAACCTCTTCGCATTTACGTTATATACGGACATGGAATCGGAAGGTTGATCGTTCAAGACATACAATCCATTCACAAGGTAACAATTACCATAATAGATATCGTCTTTGAACATCATCAAGTTCTTATTCTCAATAACAAACCGAAAACCATCCAAATCCAAACAGGAAATAGAAATGATGTTTCTGCTTATAGCAGGCACAAAGTAACAATTACTCAGTTCTATAACCAGTCCAGACGGTAAAGATAAATCATAAACGCCGACAGCCAATGCAACAACCTTTGCTACGTTCCCGACGCGTAGATCCACTTCACCTCGAGCCAACGTCCTACTTCTTCTTAGACCCTGCACATTTCCACAAATGTGTGAGGCACATCCGGTATCCAATACCCAGGATGAAGAAGTGAATACGTTAGCTTCGATAACGTAAATACCTGAAGTAGAAGCTTCAACAAGCTTCTTCTTCTTCAGATCTTCCAAGAAGAGTTTGCAATTTCTTTTCCAATGACCAATTTCATGGCAGAAATGGCACTCTCCTTTCTCGGGTTTAGGCTTGGCCTTGTTGGCAACATTTGACCCACTTGTCTTGCCTTTGCCCTTTCCCTTGGAACGTTTCCACTTTTTCGAACTCTTCGAAATAACGAGCACGTTCTTTTCAACCTTAAGGCTCGTCTCGGCCGTTTTCAGCATCCCCTGCAGTTCGGTCAAGGTCTTATCCATGCCATGCATATGATAGCTCATAATGAACTGATCATAGCAATCTGAAAGAGACTAGAGCACAAGGTCAGCAGCCAACTCCCTGTCAATCCTCAAGCCATAACGCTCAAGTTCTTCTAGATGACCCTTCATCTTAAGAACATGGGTGCTAACCGATTGCCCTGTCGTCATACGACATGCAAGCAGGTTCTTCAACGTGTTGTATTTCTCAACACGCGCATGCTCTTGGAACATAGTCTTCAACTGCTCGAGCAGATCAAAGGCGTTGACGCCCTCAAACTGTCGCTGCAGTTCAGGAGACATTGTCCCGAGCATGAGACAAGAGACCTCCAGGTCGTCGTTCTGATGCTTCAACCAAGCATCACGAACGGCTCTCGCGACATTGGCCGGGGGCTCAGTAGGAAGAGCCCCTTCTAGGACGTACATCTTCTTTTCGTTCCTGAGAACAATTCTCAAGGTCCGATACCAGTCCAAGAAGTTCGTCACGGTCAGCTTATACTTCTCAAGGATAGATCGCAATGACACGGTTGGTACACTATCACATGTCGCCATGTCCTACAGAGATAAACAGAACAACACAATATACAATATCAATTAGTACAATACTAATTATAGTACAATTGCTATCACGGATGCCATGATGCAAATATGAGATAAACTCCCACTAAGAAAAATAACCCTCTAGTAATTTTTCTAGCAGGCTAAGATTCATATTTCACATAGACTTGAGTCAGCTTTGGAATGACGCTCAAGGCTATGCTATTTAGGTAGACATCCAATGTCAATCACATCCAATGTGACTCTTAGATCGTTTATGGGAAAATAGTATCATTATACTACCGCATATTTCTAGTCCCATCTATACCGTTAGGTCCAAGTCCAACTTGATAACCCAACTCAAGCCAAACCATTTTCGAACATATGAGAATCATCATTTCTCCATCTTGTCTCACAAAGATTGTCTGGTATGCTCAGCTCTGGCATGACCCATACACAGACGATCGAAGCCTTGACAAGTGCTCAAAACATGGGCGGTATAAGCTTGAAATTATAACAAGGGATTTTATCGTTATCAAGAAGCAGCTTATTACTTTCGAGAAATGAGAAGCACAATTTCTCAATTCTTGTCTCACTTAAATAATCCGGTATGCACAGCTTTGGCATGTCCCATACACGAATTACCAAGGTCTTGGCAATAACTCTACTTGTGATAGCTCTATTCTCGATTGATCAAAATATAACAATTATATTTTGATCCGACTCTGTTACTTAACCCGAATAGACCGTCTATTCGGCTTAATAAACTAAGTCTTGAAACTCCCACTCAATCAAGTAACTCTTATACTTGATTAAGTTTTATGCACTTAATTCATGTAGACCCTCTACATAATTAAGTCATAAACCGAAAACAATCATGATTAACTCAGTCAAGTAACCATTACTTAACCGAATCGAATTCAGAAAACGAGAAAATCCGAAAACAGTTGGTTGGTCCGGGGCTGACCAAATTTTGGTCCGCTGGACCAAACCCAACTTAGCTTTCGGAGTCAGCTCGGACCGGAGAAGGAATAGGCGGAATCAGTCGAGTTGGTCCGAGGCTGACCAACTTTTGGTCAGCTCCGGACCAGGACCACCCCGTGTCTCTTCTCGCTCTCGGACCAGACTTGGTACGCGCGGACTGAGGTCGTTGGTCCGGGGCTGACCAACATTTGGTCAGCCGGACCAAACACCTCCAGTCCGCAGCGTGCCTTCTCGGACCAGCTCTTGGTCCGTCTGATCCGAAACGTCTTGGTCCGGGGCTGACCATAACTTGGTCAGTCGGACCAGACGTGTCGGAGTAACTCTCGGACCAGAAAATCTCGTCTGACCAAGAATCCATGTCTGGTCCGCCGGATCAAAATTTTGGTCTGCCGGACCGCGACATCTTGGTCCGAGATTTCTTCTCCTGGTCCGCCGATCTCGTGCTGACTAAGTCTGACCCTGTGGTCCGGCGCTGACCAACCTTTGGTACGCCGGACCACGTGATTCTGAGCAGAAAACAGACAAAAAATTTTCATCTTGATCTGTTTTCTCGCTCATTTCGAATCCGGTTTTCGTTCCATTTTCTCAAGTTAATTCATGATTCAAGCCTTCACATATCTAAGTCTTGTTACATAACTCAATCTACCATAGATTCATTTATATAACAGAATTAACTTAGATCAAAACCAAGGAAAAACCAAGTTTGAACAATTTTTAAACTTGCTCAAGAGTGATCGTTCTTCGTCGAAACGAAGAACCGAGCTCTGATACCACTGCTGGGTCACAAGGGATCCTATATCGCTGGTTCAAAACCGTTCTAGGATCTGATCCGTGGATATACACAGCGGAATTAGCGTTCAAAACCGATTTTGAACACTCACGGACCAATCTTTCAATGAAGAACTTCTCTTGGAGAGAAAACTAACCTTTGATTCACTATCCGAAGGTTGGTTTGTTGATCACAACGTAGGTGTTGAAAGAGTCAATACAATACCCTCTTGAGTAGTCCACACCCTTGGGATGGTTTCCAACACTTGGAAACTTGCTTGCTAGAACTTGAAGAGAACAGTTCTCTTGTGTATGATCTCAAGAACACCTTCTTGAGTTTGAGAGAGCTTCTGCAACTTCCAGAGACTTTCCAAGGTCTGAAAGGTCGAATGATTGAGAGAGGAGTGCGTTCCCTACTTGTTCCCACCAAGAAAAGCCGGAAAACTTGCACTTTGGAGTTTCTGACGCTTGGTCCGCCGGACCGGGCGTGTAAAAACTCGAGCAAATTTTAGTCAGGTTCTTGGTCCGGAGCTGACCAACGTTTGATCAGCCGGACCAAGAATGTCACGTTGCTGACAGACCAAAATTTTCGTCGATCCGGCTGACCAGGATTCTGGTCCGCCGGACCGTGCCCACAGTCAGTCTGACCTGTCTGGTCCGTCGGACCAACTTTTGGTCCGCCAGACCAGGCAGGTCCGAGCTTCGCACATCTCAGTACGTCTGATTGGTCTGGTCCGGCGGATCAACTTTTGGTCAGCTCCAGACCAGACCAGTTTTTCACCAATCTAATCCGATTTTTCTCGTCCGTTCGATCCCGTTCATACACGTCCATCCCATATGTGTGTGACCCTTTAGGCTCTTCCAAATAGGGCAGTAAACCCGAGATTCAATCTCGCTTTACAAATCATAAGCGGTCTTTAGCAAGACATTATGATTATCCGTATCGGAAAGAGTTAGATGTGATGTAACCGAAAAGTCAGAGATAGCTCCAACAATGATCTTCTTTGTCTCACGATATCATAATCGAACTCATAGTTCGAATGCTTTGTCGTATCCCGAGTAGACTGTAAGAGATAGATGACAATCATCTATAGTGCGGCCACACATTTCTACAGTCTCACTCCTACGACGGGCCCAAGCGATATCTCTCTCTTTCGAGAGGGAAAAAGTTCCATCTTGACTATCTACTATCCACTTCATGATTCGTAATGTATCCGAGCCATGCCTTTATAATATTTCGGTTAAAGACGACGTTTGACGCAGTCAAAGTACATTACTCGTCATGATGGATATAATAGATAACTCAGGTCTGAGGATCCAAAGTGAAACATCAAGTGAGATTCAAGTCATGGATTAAATCCAATCGACAATCTCACGCGAGTCATCCAGTCACTTGTTCCAAACAAGTACTCATGACCGTGATCCGTATCCAATACACATGATCATCATCATGATCATCCATCACGCCTCAAATTAGTCTTAATTCATCATTGCTCCCACAATGACAAACGACTAAGGAATTTAGGATCGTTCTTAACGATCCATGGATATCATTATTTATCAAATATGCAAAATAAATAATGAACAAACAATGCATTCATTCAATAAATACATCGCATCATACATAGTTCTCATATCGTATGATCATCCTAGAGCATCACATCCATCAAGATCGAAGTGTCTTGATCATCTTGTCAAGCTGGTTCTGTACTTCGTTTCTGAAAGCCTTGAACATTTCAAGTGTTTCAAACTTATGTCTCATCAAATAGATATAATCGTATCGACTGAAATCATCAATGAACGTAATGAAATACAGATAACTTCCTCTGGCTGGACAGCTCATTGGTCCGCATACATCACTATGTATGAGAGCCAATAACTATGTCGCTCTCTATCCTTTCCCCTTGAAAGGATGCTTCGTCATCTTGCCCATCAAACAAGACTCGCAAGATTCAAGAGACTCAAAGTCAAATGAATCCAGAAGATCTTCATGATGAAGTTTCTGAATGCGTTTCTTGTTTATATGGCCTAGACGACAATGCCAGAGGAAGGTCGGGTTGAAGTCGTTCGGCTTAAACCGTTTGGTACTCACGTAATAGATGGACGATGTTGAGTTCGAAGGCTGATCATTAAAGACGTATAAACCATTCACAAGATAACCATTACCATAGTAAATACTGCCTCGATAAATCATCAAACTCTGAGTTCTCAATCACAAATCGAAAACCATCCAAATTCATACATGAAATAGAAATGATGTTTCTACTAATCGCAGGCACATAGTAACAATTACTTAATTCTAAAACAAGTCCAGAAGGAAGATGCAAATCATAAACGCCAACACACAATGTAGCAACTCTTGCTCCATTTCCGACGCGCAGATCCGCTTCTCCCTTAGCCATCATCCTACTTCTTCTTAGTCCCTGGACATTTCCCAAAAGGCGGGAGGCACTTCCGGTATCCAATACCCACGAAGATGTAGTACAGATGTTAGCTTCTATAACATGACTACCTGAGGCAGAAGCTTCACCAAACTTCTTGTCCTACATATCCTTCAAGTAAATGTGACAATTACGCTTCCAGTGTCCAGACACTCCGCAGTAATGACAGTCACCCTTATCGGGCTAAGGCTTAGACGTAGAGGCAACTTTTGCCTTTTTCACCGCCTTCTTTTTTGCTTTACCCCGACACTTCTTGATGGAGTTTTTCTCAACAACAAGCACAGTCTTAGGGACCACGATATCCTACTCGGTCGATTTCAGCATCCCATGCAGTTCGGCTAAGCTCTTAGTCATCCCGTGCATATGGTACTGCATCACGAACTGATTATAGTCCTCGGGCAATGACATCAGGATCAGGTCCACGACCAAGTCACCATCGAGCTTCACTTCCATACGCTCAAGTTCCTCAATATGAGCTCTCATGTTGAGGACGTGGGTGTTGATAGAGCTACCTCTCGGCATCTCCGTCTTCACTAGAGCTTTCAGCATCTTGTACTTTTCAGTACGCGCTAGCTCCTCAAACATGGTCTTGAACTGATTGATCATATCAAACACGCTCTTCTTAGGAATTAGATTCGCTCTAGAGATCCCAAGAATTTTATCCTTCCCCTCAAACTGCCTCTGCAAATTCGGGGCCATGCTTCCCAACATGAGACAGGAGATCTCGATGTCGTCAGTTTGATGCTTCAACCAAGCATCCTTGACGGCTCTCGTGGCATTGGTCGCAGGCTCTGGTGGTAGAGCCCCTTCCAGGACGTACGACTTCTTATCGTGCTTGAGAACAATTCTCAAGTTACGATATCAATCCAAGAAGTTCGTCCCGGTCAGCTTATCTTTCTCAAGGATAGATCGCATTGTCAAACTCGGTATGCTACCGATTGACGCCATGTCCTACAGAAAAAGACAAAAACAGAACGAAACAAAACACTATGCAGATTCTATCAATGATCAATCAATGACAACATAGATGCATATACAGACTATATTCCCATAAAAAAAAATAACCCTACCATAATTTTCTATATGGGACTAAGATCCATATTTCACATAAGAATAAGTTGTTACACTCATCCTTATCTTATTTAGGTAGACATCTAATGTCAATCACATCCAATGTGATTCTTAGATCCTTTATGATACTATGATATCAAATATCATTGCATATTCGTCTCATCTATACCGTTAGGTCTCAAGTCAAACTTGACAACTTAACCTAAGCTAAACCATATTCAAGCTTTGGGAACCACAATTTCCCATCCTGTCTCACAAAGATAATCCGGCACGCTCAACGTTGGTATGACCCGTGTTACGGACGATCGATGCCTTGACAGGTGCTCTTGTAATGGAAGGTACACGCTTAGCATTACATAAAAGGGATTTTTAAAACCACACTTAGATCAAGATCTACTTTCAAGCTATGAGAACCACCATTTCTCCATCTTGCCTCACCAAGATAGCATGGCACACCCAGCTTTGGCATGGCCCATGACACGTACGATCGAGACCTTGACAAGTGCTTTACTCGTACACCTCCTAGATCTAACCGGTTTCTGTGCAACGATTGTACGAATCGAATTAAGGATCAACCATTGTTCCTTGGTCATATGTATTACATAACCCGAATAGACCATCCATTCGATTATGTAATCCCAATCCCGAAGCTCCCACTCAATCAATCATATCTAATATCTTGATTAAGTTACATGCATTCATTCACTATGGACCATCGAAACGAACGAATCATGTTATTCTGAATCATAGTTGATCGGGTTAAGCAACGATTGCTCAAACTAGATCCCGAAATGAAGAACCAAAAATTTTGGTCTAACCTCGGGACGTGGACCGATCGGTCCAAGGTCTGGACCGATCGGTCTACGCAATTCGGTCTGAACCTCCAGACCATTCGGTCTTGGCCTAGACCGATCGGTCCACATACCGACCGTTCGGTCCAACCAAACCGAGAAACCCTAGACCTATCAGTCCAGGCGAAAACGTGATCAGATCTCGTTTTCGTCGTTTCTGCCCCGTTTCAGAAACGAATTCGATCCAGTTTTCTCCTGCGAACTCAGAATTCGAAGCTCTTGCATACTATGCAACAATGAACATAAAATCTACTCTAGATCCATAATTAAATCATGCATAGCATCAAAGGAAACACGGATTCAAAAGATTCAAATCCTATAATGTGCATGATCGGGATCTAACAAAATCATACACAAAACCAGGCTCTGATATCACTGTTGGGATTCCTGGGATCTCTAGAGCGAATCTAATTCCTAAGAGATCGGTTCTAGGATTTGCACGGCAGATGTAAAACAAAAATTTTGATGAAACCCTAAAACCTAGCACGCATGATCTTGTAGAAACGTTAGAACGTTTACCTCAATCGATTCGGGGCCTGTATCAATTGATGTGTTCGTCCGATCACTTAAGACAGGAAGAATACCTCGTCCTCTACACGTATCCACACGGCGGAAAGGATTCCAACGGTTGGAACTTGTCAGCTAGGACTGAAGAACGCTTTTTTCTTTGCGCAAGGATTTCAGGGATCTAACTTTAGATTTTTCTAATGTGAGCAGTCCGAGTTACAAACGGGAGAAAGAAGGTTTTGCTCAGAAATTTGACACGGCCCACGCCAGATCTGACACGGCCTGCGCCAATTTTACAGAAATCCAACACGACCCGTTTCAGCTCTAATCTGGACCGCGCCAGTTCATCAGAGACTTGACACGGACCGAGTTAAATGTAACTCGGCCCGAGTCACTTTTACGACTTTTATTTTAAACTACATAGTTTTGGATACTTTTTAAGGTTTTGGTTTTATTGTGTTGTTTTCGGGTTTGTTTGACCTATTTAAGGTCTTATTTGTTTTCTTTTACATTCAGTTGGTTGTTTTTTTTTTTGAGTTTTGTGAGTTTTCTAATAAAGGAGAGAGATTCTTCCTTGTTGTTGAGTGCTAGTTTCAGGCTTTGAGATTAAGTCGCTAGTATCTCGTTCGACTTATCAAACACGTTCACCACCCGTGTTTGTGGCGTCTTCTACCTGTTTCAGAGTTTCTTAACCAGGTTTAGATTGGGTTTAGGAGGTCCTCAGGGATTGAGACTACTCCTAGGTTTGATTCACGAGTTGTTAAGGGGTTTTGGTAACATCTGCGACTATCCTTTTCATCCTATTTGAGAAATTTCGAGTCAGGATCATATCATTTGGTATCAGAGCCCGGTTCTCAAATTTAGGGTTTATCATATTCTTTTAGTATTTCTATTTGATTTAATTTTTGCTTCTAGTTTCGTGGATTTTTTGTTTTGAAAAAAAAAAGAAAAAAAAAAGAGGAAAAAAAATATATTTCAGGAAACACTTATGAGAAACGGGAGGTTCTTGTGAGTGTGATATGTGGAACACCAACCAAAGTGATTGAGACGAAAGCATGGCAACCCTGTTGTGCCACACCGATGGAAGGAGGAGCGGTATAGAGCTTGCCAGAAGCTACGTAGTTTGGTGCAAGGGAAGCGGAGTGTGGAGGAATATTGCGATGAGATGGATGATTGTTGGGATTTCAACGGGTTCCTAGCATGCGATCATATCGATCTAGGGTTTGGTTTACTAGGTTTCATGCAGCGGAAGAAAGATCTAAACCTAGTCAAACGTCACAAGCAACCAAACTTGCAAAACCCGAAAGATTGTGTATATCACCGAGGGAATCGTTACTTACCTCGTTTTCGATGAAACTTGAAGTTTATTTCGATCTAGGGCCTGTTCTAAATCACCTAGGACTGAAGTACAGTCCCTCTAAGGTATCCACACCGACGGGAAGGATTCCAAACGATTTGGAACGAATCTGCTAGGATTAGTGAAGAAAAGGGTAACTCAAGAGACGAGATCCAATCCCGGAACAATAGAAATCGAAGAGAACAGGTTCTCTAGGGTTCTAGGATGTTTCTCTGAGTTTTAGGTTGACCTTAATTAAGTTTGGACGAAATCCCAAACTTAAATAAGATTAGAAAACCCTAAAATCGAATTTTGGAAAGTTTCCCAGATTCCGGTCCGCCGGACCAGGAACTTGGTCCGACGGACCAGGCTTAGTCCGAGGCTCGCAGACCGTCTGACCTGAGGGCTTGGTCCGGCGGACCACATGTGGTCAGCTCCGGACCAAGACCCTTATTGGTCTTTCCGGTCCGCCTGGCTACAGTCTCGGTCCGTCTGACCCATTGTCTGGTCCGCGGCTGACCAACTCTTGGTCACCCGGACCAGACTTGGACAGATGACCTCCTGACTGACTTCCGGACCTCCTAGGCTGACCGACTTGGTCCGGGGCTGACCAAACTTGGTCAGCTCTAGACCAACACATTGAAAACGCCTTTTCATGTCCGTTTCGATCAACTCTCGTTTCCATTCTTCGGATTCTTCACGTATAAGTCCATCCCTAGTGGTGTGTAACCATGTAGGCCCATTCTAAGTGGTAGTGACTTTAGGAACCTATAGCGTGGCCATGCGTTTTCATAGTCCGATTTCCACGAGAGAGCCCAGCGATATCTCTCCTGTTAAGGAGGTGACAAGTCCCAGATTGCATGTCTACTATCTCCACATGATTCGTGAACATATCTGATCAACGGCGTTAAATCATCCGGTTAAAGACGACGTTTGACGCAGCCAAGACACACCACTCCTCATATCAGATACTCTAAACATCTCAGGTATGAGGATCGAAGAACGAATCGTTGTATGAGATTCAAGTCATGACTCCGTCCATGTGACAATCTCATGTGGGTCATCTAGTCACTCGTTCACAACGAGTCACAACGAGTACCCATGATTGTGACATGCATTCAATGCATCGATCACACCTCATGCTAGTCTTAATTCATCATTGTTCCCACAATGATAACTGACCAGGGAATTTAGAATCATCTGCAATGATTCAAGGATATTTACTGTAATATAACAAACATGCTAATCATATAACGGGAAAAGTAATGCATTCATAAACCAATGAATCAATACATAGTCAAAATGTCATATCACGGATCATCGTAGAGCATTACAACCAACAATCTCCCACTATGCTCTATGATCTATCCTACAAGCATCTAATCCCCATACCCTTAACATGACCATCATGTTTTGACGAAGGGAGAGGCTTCGTCAATGGGTCGGCAATATTATCATCTGTCGACACTCTGCTTATCTTCACGTCTCCTCTGTCGATGATTTCTCTGATCAAGTGAAATCGCCTGAGTATGTGTTTGGATCTCTGGTGTGACCGGGGTTTCTTAGCTTGCGCAATCGCACCATTGTTGTCACAGTACAACTCAATGGGATCTCCAATGCTAGGAATAACGCCCAGGTCTCCCACGAATTTCCTGATCCAAACAGCTTCCTTGGCTGCATCCGATGCTGCTATGTACTCGGCTTCTGTAGTCGAATCTGCAATGGTGGGCTGTTTGGAACTCTTCCAACTAATAGCCCCACCGTTCAGGCAGAAAACGTAACCAGACTGCGATCTGAAGTCATCTCTATCGGTTTGGAAACTAGCATCGGTATAACCACTTATAGCGAGCTCGTCTTCCAATCCGCCATACACCAAGAACAAATCCTTAGTCCTTCTCAAGTACTTAAGGATGTTCTTGACCGCAATCCAGTGAGCCTCACCTGGTATAGACTGATATCTACTAGTCATGCTCAATGCATATGATACATCCGGACGAGTACAAAACATGGCATACATGATCGATCCAATTGCCGAGGCATAAGGAATCCTACTCATGCGCTCTTGCTCATCATGTGTCCTTGGACACTGAGTCTTGCTAAGAGCCACGTCATGTCC
>NW_010963939.1:238823-245280 GCF_000463585.1 Tarenaya hassleriana | reverse complement strand
TCCTGCTGATAGCAGGTACAAAATAACAATCATGTAACTCCAACACAAGGCCTGAAGGTAAAGTCAGATCGTATGTCCCGACGGTCAATGCAGCAACTTTTGCTCCATTCCCGACACGGAGATCTACTTCTCCCTTCGCCAATTGTCTACTTTCTCGCAGCCCCTGCACATTTGCACAAATGTGCGAGGCACATCCGGTATCTAATATCCATGACTAGTTTTGTTAGATTTTGATTTTTTTAAGAATATATATATATATTGTAATACAATATATATTATAATAGTTGTGGTTATTTTTATATTTATATTTTTTTATTTTAAAAAATATATCATTATATTATAGTTGAATTTAGGTTGATTATTAAAATATATTTAGTTTTAAAAAAAATGTTTTTAAGTTTGATTTTTAATTATTTTATATTAAATTAATCCAATAAAAAATAATATTCTATACATAAAAGATCTTAACACAAAATCAAGTTGATTTTAAAGAAAATCAAGATGATTTTAATAATTAAAAGCGTGACATCTGAATCCCGTATTCTTTATATACAGGATGTGCCACATGGATAATACTTAATAAAATGTTATAACGCAGAATTATGGGAATTTTTAAGAACTTTTTAAATATAGTCAGCGGAAATATAACACGAGCGATCATAGTCGCAAAACAACACATGGGCGAATAGTAAATAGTACAACAGTATAAGAGGTGGGAATACAAATCACGTAGTCCAAAATACAAAACCCATACATGATGCTACCTCTCTCAAGTCGCCGTCGTCGTAGTCTAGATGCGTTACACGTGCTCTTCGTGGTCTTAAAAAGATTGAACAATGAGGGCTAAGTATATAATGCTTAGTGAGTAGCCCGGGTTGATTCCAGTCATCTTGTTCCCAGTGAGAATGGTGATAAAACAATGATATACAAGTACTATACAAGTAATAATAACACGTAATTATATGACATCAATCACAATCACACCCGTATGAAGTCCACCATAGGGTTTAGCCATAAACCCTATTCAAGTCAACATGACTACGAGCGCATCACACACCCGTCACTCGCGTGACGTTGGCCGTCGCATTGCACGATAATATCGCCTCAAGCGCTTGTCACATCACGTGACCACCGATAACAAGTCCATGACACAACGGAAATACAAACATACTCGTATGGAGTCCACCATAGGGTTTAGCCATAACCCTAAACAAGTCAGCATGACTAGAAGCGCATCACATGCCCTCAAGTCCATGACACAATCAAGATACAATAACACCCGTATGAAGTCCACCATAGGGTTCAGCCATAAACCCTCGTCAAGTTAGCATGATTAGGACTGCCTCCACACCCGTCAAGTCTATGACGTTGGCCATTGCATCACATGCGACTACACATACACAATCATGCTTGACTCGCATCGCACGAGCAAGTTACAAACATGGCATACAACGTGTATCTGCATTTTCCCGCTACAATCACGCATATCAAATTCGATCCCAAACCGACCTACCGATCAATGCCATACAATGCGATCCAATTAGTAAACAAACAACGATTCACTCATACTGTTTATTCTCACGTCTCACCGCGCACAATCATTCAGTTCATTCGGATTTGTTTTTATCTTTTCTCTCAAGTTTAGTCCGGATCGGACCGAAATTTGATCCGACAGACTAGAATTTGCTCGGCTCAGACCGGATCAGGTCCGTCCCCTCTTCGTTGGTCAATCGGACCATTTTTGGTCCAAAACAGGTCTGGTCCGCCGGACCAAGTTTTGGTCTCTGGTCTGAATTCTTGTCTCTCTCCAATCTTTATCTAGCATAAAGGCATTCTGCATGGTCTGCCATACAATGCTTCATACGGTGGTACGCCGATACTCGCGTGATAACTGTTGTTGTACACAAAGTCACACAACGTCATGTACTGATCCCACGAAGCTCTCCACTCCAACACACATGCTCGGAGCATATCCTCCAATGTTTGTATAGTCCGCTCTGACTGCCTGTCGGTCTGGGGGTGTTACACCATACTCATCTTCAACTTCATCCCCAATGCTTCTTGTATAGCCTTCCATAGGCGAGACGTAAAATGAGCATCTTTGTCTGAGATAATCTCGCTCGGAATCCCATGTAGCCTTAGATCTCATCGATGTAAATTTGCGCCAACTTTTTGATCGTATACTCCTGTCGTATAAGAAAAAATTGAGCGGATTTGGTTACTCGATCTACGATTACCCAAATGGCGTTCTTCTTCCTTGGTGTAAGTGGCAACCCGACGACAAAGTCCATGGCAACCGAGTTCCACTTCCATTGCGGTATCTCCAATGGCTGCAACTTGCCCCCCAACATCTGTCGCTCTACCTTCATCTGCTACATGCGAGGCATCTCGCCACAAAGTCAACGACGTCTCTCTTAATCCTTGGCCACATATACCATTGGCTAGTCCCTGATACACTTACTTGCTCCCGGATGTATCGCTAGTATCGTCTGATGTGCCTCGGCTAGGATTTTCTATCTCAATGTTGAGTCGTTTGGTACACACAATCGATTTCATAACCTTAATGCTCCCTCCTCGATTCTGAGTTCATTCTACATCATTAGATTCAACTCGGCAATGTTTTATCGTGGTGATGTCTTATCCTAGAATCTGCTAAGAGCCTTTTCTGGGGCTTAGCACCTTAACTACCACGCTGTCTTTTCCTAGGAGTAGATGATTTCCAAAGTTCGGTCAACAATGCTCCACGTTCATTGTTGTTACATTGTGTTTACACCCCTTTTTGAGTGATTTTGTATGTTACCTTTCCCGATTTCCAATGCACGGTTGTCGTTATGAGTTCCATGCCGTGTCTGAAAAGTTTCTACTAGTCACCCGCATAGATGATGACGTGTCTTTCTGGTATTCACTCATCATCTAGTCTCTATAGAATACGTCGATATAAGCTTTGTATTGTACTTCCAGTGTGGTAACCATAGGATTGGTGATGGAGTCGACTTTTCCTTTCCATCTCTAGGGTTATCCTTACCCTCAGTAGTCCGTCTGAAAATCCCAAACCTCCATTATTTTAGAGATCCAATGGAGTTCTTTAGGTTAAGACCATGTGTCCTATGTACAATGGGTCTTTTTCTAGCCTTCATGTTCTTTCCATGACCCGTAGAGCATGTGAATACATGAAAACGTCATCCATAATGATGAACTCGTGATTTGATATGTACAGATATAGTTCTTATTCATTGATGCATCCTTACCTTTATTCTGATCTGGTCGTATCCAAATCTGAGATCAATTCTTGATGACCTTTTTGTTACTTTTGGTTTAATCTATTAGTGCATTGATCTTCAGTAATTGTTGTGTAATCCTTTCCTTCCAATTTCTTCTTTGCGGGCCACACTATCACTCTTTAGTGGAGATCTAGAGCGTATGGGTCCTTCCTATCATTCTGTTCGTTTATACTCTTGAGTATTGTATCTGACTGTACCTTTTGATGATAGCGTTAACTTTCCACTTCTTGGCAATTTGAGGTTATCAGAAGGATATCTAGAGACCCTCGGGTATTGGGATGTTTGTCGAGTTATATCTTACAATTTATTTATTTATAATGATACGATCAGGGAGTATTGGTGCTTTCCTTGATCGTATTTGTGTTTTGTCTCTACTGACGATACCTAGATCGGTCTTAGGACACCACCTCATTCTTGGTACAAATACTGTAGTTCGCCAATTCTCCAGTAGTAGCCACTGGTTATCAGTGATCACTTGGCTTTATTAAGGGTAGTGATTTGATTAGAAATCTCTTATTGTTTTCTGACCAACCTTCAGATCCTTAACATTAATATGGAAGGTTATACGTCTACTCTGATAATGTCAGTAAGCGACGTAAGTTGTCCCCCCCTTTGCTACTGATCTCTCATTTGGAACGAGTTGGTAAAATTCCCGCTTGTTGACGATTTTTTTTCCAGGGATCTGGGAATCGGTTCTCGAATCCCAATGCCTTGGTTAGACATTAGTTTAGTTATGGGAGATGTCCATTTCCATCTTTGTATATCATGGCAGCTTTCCCAATGCATCATGTTCACTTCACTAAGCATTCGACGATAGAAGCTTGCATCACTTACGTACGGTTTTCTTTAAACACATTTTATTGAACGTGTTTTTGAAAAACATTTTTCATAGAAAAACCTTACGGTAATGAGATGTTCTTTCTGGTGGAAGGAACGTTCCTCTGATACCATTAGTTGTGACACCCGAATCACGTATCCCGTATATACAGGATGCGCCACATAGACAATACTCAATAAAATATTATAACACTGAATTATGGGAATTTTTAAGAACTTTTAAACATAGTTACGCAATGGAAATACAACACAAGCGATCATAGTCGCAAAATAACACATGGGTGAATAGTAAGTAGTACAACAGTATAAGAGGTTGGAACACAAATCCCGTAGTCCAAAATACAAAACTCGTACATGATACTGCCTCTCTCAAATCGTCGTCATCGTCTAGATGCAACACATGCTCCTCGTGGTCTGAAAAAAGATTAAACAACGAGGGCTAAGCATATAAAGCTTAATGAATAGTCCGGGTTGATTCTAGTTATCCCGTTTCCAGCGAGAACGGTGATAAAACAATGATAACAAGTAATATACAAGTAATAATAACACGTAATTATATGACATCAATCACAATCACACTCGTATGGAGTTCACCATAGGGTTTAGCCATAAACCATAGTCAAGTCAGCATGACTAGGAGCACATCACACGCCCATCACTCGCGTGACGTTGGCCGTCGCATCGCACGAAAATATCGCCTCAAGCGTTTGTCACATCACGTGACCATCGATGTCAAGTCCATGATACAACGGAAATACAAACATATCCGTATGGAGTCCACCATAGGTTTTAGCCATAACCCTAGTCAAATTAGCATGACTAGGAGCGCCTCCACGTCCGTCAAGTCCATGACGTTGGCCATCACATCACATGCGACTACACATACACAATCATGCCTGACTTGCATCGCACGAGCAAGCTACAAACATGGCATACAACATGCATCTGCATTTTCCCGCTACAATCACGCATATCACGGTATTCAGTCCCCAACCGACCTACCGGTCAATACCATACAATGCTACCCAATTAGTAAACAAACAAACGATTCACTCGCAGTGTTTATTCTCACGTCTCACCGCGCACAATCATTCAGTTCGTTCGGATTTGTTTTTATCTTTTCTCTCAAGTTTAGTCCGGACCGGACCGAAATTTGATCCGACGGACCGGAATTCGGTCCGGTCGGACCGGATCTGGTCCGTCCCCTCTTCGTTGGTCAATCGGAACAGTTTTGCTCCAACTTCGATTGCTCATAATTCACTCGTTTCTTAACCAAATCGTGCACCGTTTGTTTCGCTCATATCTCCCTCGTTTCTCAACCAAATTGAATATCGTTTATTTCTATATCTTCATTGAAATGTCATCTTTAAAGTCCAGGCAATAAAACATTGAGATATCACAGTCACAAGATGAAAACGGGAGTACACAGAAGTAACTCAAGCCACTCACTTGTTCTTGGATAAGATTCTTTTCGAATCTGATTTGGCCGAGCTTGGTCGATGTTTCTGGGTTTCTCTGCCTTGAAATATCTTCCTAGACACTCCAAGGATGTTCCCCAACACTTTCCCGAGCTCCCTCTTCCTTCTCCGCTCTTCTTTCTCTCCCTCTCTCTCTTTTTCCTCTCTTTTCTTTTTCTGCCAATTTCTGTGCGAGAATAGTTGAGTTGATCTGTTAGAGGGGGTCTCTAGGGTAGAGGAGAGATTTTTGGCATGAGTGGATGAGTGTAGGGAGTACCTGGGGTCTCCTTTTGTCGGTTTGGTGTGGTTTGGGTGCGTTGGGGGCCGTCCATGTGTGAGAAAATCGCACACCAAAAAGTATGTCGACACTTTGTCTGTCGCCTGGTCCAGAGCTGACCAAATTCATTGTTGGTTTAGTACTCTTTGATGTACTGTTTTGCGAGCTTTATTAGATGCATTTGATGTATTGACACTTTCTATGAGTTTATAGATGAGTGTTTGATTCATTACGTATTGTGCATACTTAATATGTTATGAAATCCATGTACTGTTATGAACAATACTAAACTCCGTAGTCATGTATCATTGTGGGAATAATGATATACTAAGACTAGTATGATGTGTGATTGATGATCATATAGATGATCATAGATATTGGATACGATCACAATCATAGGTATTCGTTGGAGAACGGAATACTGGATTGACCCGCATGAGATTGTCATATGGACTAGCGTCATGACTCGAATCTCATATGGCGGTTCCATGATTGGATCCTAAGATCTATGATATCTATGGAATCCAACATGAGGAGTTGCGTGCTTTGAATACGTCAAACGTTCTGCGTAACAGGAGAACTATAAAGGCGTGTATCAGGTACGA
>NW_010963939.1:237765-238238 GCF_000463585.1 Tarenaya hassleriana | reverse complement strand
AGCGAATCCTATTCCTAAGAGATCGATTCTAGGGTTTGCGCAGCGGATATAAAACAAAAATTTAATAAACCCTAGAACCATGCTTCTAATGAATCGTAGAAACGTTAGAACGCTTAGCTCAATCGATCCGGGGCCTGTATCAATTGAAGAACACGTCTGATCACGAAAGGCAGGAAATTACCTCGCCCTCTACACGTATCCACACTTCGGGATGGATTCCAACGATTGGAACTTGTCCGCTAGGACTCGAATCTCTATTCGATATGTGCACCGAGAAATCTCGAGACTTAGAACTCGTTTTTGGATCTCCAAAGACTCTCTCTTTTCTGCCAAAAGTCGGCTCTTTTCGTCCCGTCCGACTCGGTTTTCCGTCGTTTTCTCTCGTGCATTTGTCCTTCCCTGCGTGTGTGACCCTGTAGGCTCATTCGATATAGCAGTATAATCCGAAATCTCTATTTCGGATATACAAGTCA
>NW_010963939.1:236764-237273 GCF_000463585.1 Tarenaya hassleriana | reverse complement strand
CCATATGAGATTCAAGTCATGACGGTAGTCCATGTGACAATCTCATGCGGGTCAATCCCGTATTCCGTTCTCCAACGAATACCTATGACAGTGATCGTATCCAATACCTATGATCATCTCTATAATCATCAATCACACATCATACTAGTCTTATTATGTCATCATTCCCATAATGACACAAGACTAGGGAGTTTAGTATCATTCATAATGATACATGGATTTCATAACAGATCTAGTATGCAAGAACATGTAATGAATCAAATACTCTCATATAAACCATATAAAGTATCAATACATCGAATGTATCTAAACAAAGCTCATAAACAGTACATCATAGAGCACTAAACCAACAGGAAGGGACTGGAATGGACGGACCGAAAGGGCCAGACCCGACGGTCCACCAGGTCCAGACCCGACGGTCCACCAGGTCCAGACCCGACGGTCTACCGAAGGCAGATCATCCGTTCTGCGTAACAGGAGAACTATAAAGGCGTGTATCAGGTACGAAA
>NW_010963939.1:233786-236216 GCF_000463585.1 Tarenaya hassleriana | reverse complement strand
TCGATCTCTTAGGAATAGGATTCGCTCTAGAGATCCCAGGAAAACCCAACAGTGGTACCAGAGCTTGGTTGCTCTGTATGTTTTTCGTAGAACCCGATCACGCACGTTTTAGGATTTGAATCGTTTGACTCCATGTTTGCTTTGATTTCTATGCATGTTTGATGATTGAATCTATGGTAGATTGCATGTTTCATGTTGCATAGAGTGCAGAAGTTCGAATTTTGGGTCTACAGATGAATTCAGAAGAGTTTCGGGTCTGATCGGTGCTGAGAAAGCGGAAGAACTTGATCTGATCACGTACCCTAGACCGTCCGTTCTAGGTAAGCCAGACCGGACGGTCCGGGGGTGGCGGACTGGATGGATCAGAACGGAAGGTCTGAACTGGACTGTCTGTTTCGTCTATTGCAGACTGTCCGTTCCGCTTGGTCTGATCGTGGAACGTCCGTTCTGACTTCTGAAGTCGAGATCGCTCGTTCTGTCAAGCCTGGAACGTCCGTTCTATGTTCAGAACGGACGGTCCGAGTCCAGATTCCAAAATTTTTCATTTTCTAAGTCCGATTATGCAATCGTTGCTTAATCTGATAAACTGTAACTCAAATAGCATGATTCATTCGTTTGGATGGTCCATAGTGAATGAATGCATGCAACTTGATGAGGACATCGAAAGCAAGGCGCACGAGGAGGAGCACAAGGAGGAGCACATGGAGCTTGCGGAGCTTGCGGAGCATATGGAGCTTGCAGAGCATATGGAGCTTGCGGATAGCACGGGAGAACACTTGACCAATTCTACAATTGAGGGAGAACCAAAAGCAAGAATGTCTCAAGTGCCTTCTTCACGAATCGAACCACCTCTTACTCGAGCCAAGGCGCGAGCTCTACGACAACGTATCAATACGTTCGTTTCTCGCACATTGGACGAACTCCGAGCCAACGATCCGAATGACATCTCTCTTGGAACATTGAAGACGTGCAACTTGGCTATCTTGGGAACCCTAGACGTGGATTATGCTTGAAGAAAGACAAAGGAAGCTACTTAGAACACAAGGCATTGGACATCACATGTTTTGGGACAAACAATGCATTTATTGTGCTTTTCATGCATGAGTTGATCATTAATTACGAAACTAGCTGTTGTAACATCTTTATTCCTTTATATTCTGCTTTGTAAGACATGGAAGAACACTTTTGATCAGATCTATTCGAAATCTATTTGGAGAATTATTCTTTTTTTGTCTTGGTTTGTCCGAGCGCACTTTTCTCTTAGGTTTGTCCGAACGCATCACTCTTGGTTCGTCCGAGGGCAACTCTCCTTCATTTCTTCATCCATTTCACCACTTTAGGATTGAGTTCGAGTGCCATTCTAGGCCTATGATTGATCCTAAAGCCATCCATTCAAACCATCCAAAACTATCCTTCATTTCCTTCATCGAGTTCGAGTGCACTTGTGCGGGTGATCGGTGTTGGAATGTGCTGTCAAATTCCGTTGCTTGCTGGGACGTGAGAGGCTTACATCATTTTGGTATCAAAGCTTGTTCGAGCCAACGAGCGTCCAACCCCGGTGAGATCTATCCTTTATTTCAGTTGATTTTGTAAATAAGTTTTGAGGGCAAAACCCGGAGAAGCGAGAGGGAATGATGAGGACATCGGACCCAACAACATCTCGAAACGAAGATCTTGACAGAAGCATACCTCGGATCGAAGCCACCAAGTAAAAGAAGTTTCATGGAGTGCAAGACAATTATCCAAAGGAAGCTTCTTCATCATCAAGGCAACTCCAACAACTATCTTCCCAACCACCTCATTTAATGCAACATCAAGGCAATTCCAACAACTAGCTCCCCAACCACCTCATTTAATGCATTTGTTTCCTTCATCGAGTTCGAGTGCACTTATGCGGGTGACCGGTGTTGGAACGTGCTGTCAAATTCCACAGCTTGCTGGGACGTGAGAGGCTTACATCACAACTTAATCAAGATATTAGATATGGTTGATTGAGTGGGAGCTTCGGGATTGGGAATACATAATCAAATGGATGGTCTATTCGGATTATGTACAATCGTTGCACAAGAAACCGGTTAGATCTAGGAGCTCTATGAGTAAAGCACTTGTCAAGGCCTCGATCGTACGTGTCATGGGCCATGCCAAAGCTGGGTGTGCCGTGCTATCTTGGTGAGGCAAGATGGAGAAATGGTGGTTCTCATAGCTTGAAAATAGATGCTTGATCTAGATGTGGTTTCGAAAATCCCTTATTTATGTAATGCTAAGCGTGTACCTCCCATTACTAGAGCGTCTGTCAAGACATCGATCATCCGTAACACGGGTCATGCCAAAGCTGAGCGTGCCGGATTATCTTTGTGAGACAGGGTGGGAAATCGTGGTTCCTACGGCTTGAATATGGTTTACCTTAGATTAAGTCGTCAGGTTTGACTT
>NW_010963939.1:224121-232546 GCF_000463585.1 Tarenaya hassleriana | reverse complement strand
AAAGCTCTAGTGAAGACGGAGATGCCGAGAGGTAGCTCTGTCAACACCCACGTCCTCAACATGAGAGCTTATGTTGAGGAACGTGAGCGTATGGGAGTGAAGCTCGATGGAGACTTGGTCGTGGACTTGATCCTGATGTCATTGCCCGAGGACTATAACCAGCTCGTCATGCAGTACCAGATGCACGGGATGACTAAGAGCTTAGCCGAATTGCATGGGATGCTGAAATCGGCTGAGCAGGATATCGTGGTGCCCAAGACTGTGCTTGCTGTGAAGAAAAACTCTAGCAAGAAGCGGCGGGGTAAAGCCAAGAAAAAGGCAGCGAAGAAGGAAAAAGTTGCCCCTGCGCAAAAGCCTAAGCCCGATAAGGGTGACTGTCAATACTACGGAGTGTTTGGACACTGGAAACGTAATTGTCACATTTACTTGGAGGATCTGAAGGACAGAAGCTTGATGAAGCTTCTGCCTCAGGTATTCATGTTATAGAAGCTAACATTTGTACTACATCTTCGTGGGTATTGGATACCGGAAGTGCCTCACACATTTGTGAAAATGTGCAGGTACTAAGAAGAAGTAGGATGCTGGCTAAGGGAGAAGGGAATCTACGCATCGAAAATGGAGCAAGAGTTGTTGCATTGTGTGTTGGCGTTTATGATTTGCATCTTCCTTCTGGACTTGTTTTAGAATTAAGTAATTGTTACTATGTTCCTGCGATTAGCAGAAACATTATTTCTATTTCTTGTCTGTATTTGGATGGTTTTCGATTTGTGATTGAGAACTCGAGTTTGATGATTTATCGAGATAGTATTTACTATGGTAATGGTTATCTAGTTAATGGTTTATACGTCTTGAATGATCAGCCTTCAAACTCAACATCATCCATCTATAGCGTGAGTACTAAACGGTTTAAGCCGAACGACTTAAACCCAACCTTCCTCTGGCATTGTCGTCTAGACCATATAAACGAGAAACGCATTCAGAAGCTTCATCATGAAGGTCTTCTAGATTCATTTGACTTTGAGTCTCTTGAATCATGCGAGTCTTGTTTAATGGGCAAGATGACGAAGCATCCTTTCAAGGGGAAAGGACACAGAGCGACAGAGTTATTGCCTCTTATACATAGTGATGTATGCGGACCAATGAGCTGTCCGGCTAGAGGAGGTTATCTGTATTTCGTTACGTTCACTGATGATTTCAGTCGATACGGTTATGTCTATTTTATCTGCTGAACAGGAGTCCAACGAAGTCGGCTGAAACGATGTCATATGATATATGGACGAGGAAGCGTCCCGCGTAATCGTTTATCAGAATTTGGGGTTGCGAAGCTTACGCGAAGCATCAGATGACTGATAAGTTATCCTCCAAATCTGATAAATTTTTATTTGTAGGCTACCCTAAGGAAACTAAGGGTTACTACTTCTATATTCCGGCAGAGAACAAGGTGTCCATTGCTAGGAATGCGACTTTTATGGAGCGCGAGTTCATCTCCAAAAGAGTCAGTGGGAGTAGGATCGAACTTGAGGAAGTTCGAGAGCAACAAGTAGACGCTGAGCCGAGTGAACAAGTTGAAGACGTTCAACCTGATTCACTGCCGGTTGTGACTCAACCTTTGACGAGTGAACCTCGGAGATCAGGCAGGATTCGCCAAGAGCCTGTGAGATACGGATTTCTCATGACTGGGAATGAGGAGCTCATGTTATTGGAACATGATGAGCCTACCACATACCCAGAGGTTATGGCGAGTCCGAACTCTGAGAAATGGCGCGAGGCTATGAAGTCCGAGATGCAATCCATGTCAGACAACCAAGTATGGACTCTGATTGATGCATCTGAAGGGATAAAACCCATCGGATGCAAGTGGATCTTCAAGAAGAAGACCGACATGGATGGCAACGTGCACACGTATAAGGCACGACTTGTGGTGAAGGGATTCCGTCAGATTCATGGTGTTGACTATGATGAGACGTTTTCGCCCGTAGTTATGCTGAAGTCCATCAGGATCCTACTTGCCATAGCCGTATATTATGACTATGAGATATGGCAAATGGATGTCAAGACCGCGTTCCTTAACGGAAACTTGACCGAGGATGTGTACATGACACAACCCGAAGGTTTTGTCGATCCAAGGAACCCGAGGATGGTGTGCAAGCTTCAGAGGTCCATTTATGGACTGAAGCAGGCTTCGAGGAGCTGGAACCTTCGCTTTGATGAGACAATCAAAAGGTTTGGTTTCTCACAAAACGAAGACGAGCCATGTGTTTACAAGAAGGCTAGTGGGAGCACAATTGTATTTCTAGTGTTGTACGTGGATGACATTCTCCTAATAGGGAATGATGTTTCTACCTTGCAAGACGTAAAGTCTTGGCTAGGAACGCAGTTTTCTATGAAGGACCTAGGAGAAGCGACCTATATTCTAGGCATAAAGATCTATAGAGATAGATCGAGGCGGCTTCTAGGATTGAGTCTGAGTACTTACATCGATAAGGTCTTGAAACGGTTCAAGATGCAAGATTCCAAGAAAGGAACCTTACCGATGAGCAGTGACACAGTTCTCTGCAAGAGTCAGTGTCCTACGACACCTGATGAGCAAGAACGCATGGATCGGATTCCATATGCTTCGGCAATTGGATCCATCATGTATGCCATGCTTTGTACTCGACCGGATGTATCCTATGCGTTGAGCATTAGAGTAGATACCAGTCAGATCCCGGTGAGTCGCACTGGATCGCTGTGAAGAACATCCTGAAGTACTTGAGAAGGACTAAGGATGTGTTCTTGTTATACGGTGGGTCGGAAGACGAGCTCGCTATAAGGGGTTACACCGATGCTAGTTTCCAGTCAGACCCGGATGACTACAGATCGCAGTCTGGCTATGTTTTCTGGTTGAACGGAGGCGCTATTAGCTGGAAGAGTTCTAAGCAAGCGACCGCTGCAGATTCTACTACAGAAGGTGAGTATATTGCAGCGTCAGACACATCAAAGGAAGCTGTTTGGATTAGAAAGTTTGTTGGCGACTTGAGTGTCATTCCTAGTGCTGATAGCCCCATTGCTCTGTATTGTGACAACAATGGAGCGATCGCACAAGCGAAAGAATCCAGATCCCATCAACGATCCAAACACATACTCAGACGATTTCACCTTATCAGGGAGATCATAGACAAAGGAGACGTGCACATTTGCAGAGTGTCAACAGATGACAACATTGTCGATCCGTTGACGAAGCCTCTCCCTTCGTCGAAGCATGAGGGTCATGTTAGGGATATGGGCATTAGATGTTTAGCAGTCCATGATTAGAGCAAGTGGGAGATTGTTGGTTTAGTGCTCTATGATGTACTGTTTTGCGAGCTTTATTTAGATGCATTTGATGTATTGACACTTTCTATGAGTTTATAGATGAGTGTTTGATTCATTACGTATTGTGCATACTTAATATGTTATGAAATCCATGTATTGTTATGAACAATACTAAACTCCGTAGTCATGTATCATTGTGGGAATAATGATATACCAAAACTAGTATGATGTGTGATTGATGACCATATAGATGATCATAGGTATTGGACACAATCACAATCATAGGTATTCGTTGGAGAACAGAATACTGGATTGACCCGCATGAGATTGTCACATGGACTAGCGTCATGACTCGAATCTCATATGGCGGTTCCATGATTGGATCCTAAAACCTGAGATATCTATGGAATCCAACATTAGGAGTTGCGTGCTTTGAATACGTCAAACGTTCTGCGTAACAGGAGAACTATAAAGGCATGTATCAGGTACGACACGAATCATGTACTGCATTGTAGATAGTCAAGACGGGATTGGCACCTCTTGTAAAAGAGAGAGATATTGTTGGGTCCCTCGTGTGAGTGAGACTGTAGAAATGTGTGGTCGCACTATAGACGAGCGTCGTCTATTTCAGACAGTCGAACTCACTGAACGAGAAAGCAGTCGAATCAGATAAAGTGGCTCGTCCATGCCTTATGTTCGACATATGATATCGTGATGCAAAAGGATCATTAGCCGGAATCATCACTGGCGTTCGTAAGATCACGAACAAACTCTATTCGAGATAGGTAGTCATAGTGTCTTGCTAGAGACTGCCTATGACTTGTATATCCGAAATAGAGATTTCGCGTTATACTGCTATATCGAATGAGCCTACAGGGTCACACACGCAGGGAAGGACAAAACGCACGAGAAAATGACGAAAAACCGAGACGGAAGGGGCTGGAATGGACGGATCGAAAGGGCCAGACCCGAAGGTCTGCCAGGTCCAGACCCGACGGTCTACTGAAGGCAGACCTTCCGTTCTGCAGAGCTGGAACAGATGGTCCACGTGCATTTCTGGACCGTCCGTTCCGACGTTCAGGTTTTCGAAAATTAGACCGAAATTAGGGTTAAATCACCTTATAAGAAGGAGCTTAAAATCCTAATTAAGGGTGAGACTTTTTGAGCCGACTTTAGAACTGTTCTACAGTTTTTGGTGAGATCCAAGAGGTTCGAAGTGTGATCGAAGTCTTGTTTTCTCGAAGCACAATACCGAATAGTAGATGCGGGTCCTAGTAGACAAGTTCCAATCGTTGGAATCCATCCCGAGGTGTGGATACGTGTAGAGGGCGAGGTAATCTTCCTGCCTTGAGTGATCGGACGAACGGATCAATTGAAACAGGCCCCGGATCGATTGAGGTAAGCGTTCTAACGTTTCTACGTAAGCATGCATGCATGGTTCTAGGGTTTTCTTCAAATTTTTGTTTTACATCCGCTGCGCAAACCCTAGAATCGATCTTTTAGGAATAGGATTCGCTCTGGAGATCCCAGGCAAACCCAACAATTCTGGTCCGGCTGACCAGTTCCTGATTCTAACTCATCTTTATCTTGGTTTGCCGGTCTGTCCCTACTCCGCTCAAATTTATTACCAATTATGTTTAATTAATACGTTTTTTGGAATGATACATTCTCCATTGGTGGAACAATTACATTGTGGAAAAAATTAAGCCTTGAAATTTGAATAAATAGACTCTCAAGAATACATTAACTTTAAAATAGTATCACGTTTTTATAATGTCTTTTTTAGTTAAAGTATTTATAGCCATTTGTTCTTTACTAAAAAAAATAAATTTATATACACATATATACATTCATATATATATATATATCAGTAAATCTAGAAAACAATTTAACCGGGATATATATTTGCATATCATAAGAAGCCCTTACCACAAGGGCTCAGGTATGAATTTCTCGGTCCTAATTCTACTTACCCGATTATTGTGAATGCTGCTTTGACTGATGAGGAACTAGCTACCTTAGTGACTTTGCTTAGAGAGTATAGGCATGCATTGGGTTACACTTTGGATGATATTAGAGGCATTAGTCCATCTCTTTGTATGCATCGCATTCACTTAGAGGATAGTTCCAAAACCTCCATTGAGCATCACGTAGATTGAACCCCACCATGAAGGAGGTAGTGAAGAAAGAGGTGCTTAAATTGTTAGATGCGAGTATCATTTACCCGATTTCGGATAGTGCATGGGTTAGTCCCGTGCAAGTTGTTCCAAAGAAAGGGGTATCACTGTAGTGGAAAATGAACATAATGAATTGATACCCACTAGGACGGTTACGAGTTGGAGGATGTGCATTGACTATAGGAAGCTGAATTCGAACACCCGTAAGGACCATTTTCCTTTGCCCTTCATCGACCAAATGCTAGAGAGATTAGCCACGCATTTCCACTTTTGTTTTCTTGATGGCTATTCGGGATTCTTCCAAATTTCCATTCACCCTAGCGATCAAGAAAAGACCACATTTACATGCCCATATGGCACCTTTGCATATCGTAAGATGCCTTTTGGTATGTGTAGTGCACCGACGACGTTTCAAAGATGCATGACTGCAATATTTTCCGATCTTATTGAGGATGTTATGGAGGTGTTCATTGATGATGTTTTTGTCCATGGACCCTACTTTCCCGTGTGTCTGATGAATTTGCGTCGAGTGTTGGACAGGTGCGTCGAGGCGAATCTTGTGCTTAATTGGGAGAGGGCATTGTGCTAGGCCACCAGATTTCAAGCAAGGGGATTGAGGTTGATCGGGCTAAGGTCGAGGTGATAGAGAAGTTGCCGCCTCCACGGAATGTTAAGGGAATCCGGAGTTTCTTGGGACATGTCGGGTTCTACAGGAGGTTCATCAAGGACTTTCCAAGATTTCAAGGCCTTTGACCGAATTGCTTGCAAAGGTGCCTTTTGAGTTCACCCGCCGCCTTTGAGACTCTGAAGAAGACGTTGATTTCTCCGCCCATCATTCAGCCTCCGGACTGGGAAGCTCCTTTTGAGCTTATGTGCGACGCTAGTGATTTTGCAGTGGGGGCTGTTTTGGGTTAGAGGAAAGACAGGAAGCTCCACGCCGTATACTATGCGAGTAGGACCTTAGACGATGCTCAGATGAATTATTCCATAACCAAAAAGGAACTACTCGCCATAGTATTTGCCTTTGAGAAGTTTCGGTCCTACTTGGTCGGGTCGAAAGTAATCGTTTATACCGACCATGCTGCTTTGAGGTACCTTCTGTCCAAGAAAGACGCCAAGCCTAGACTGATTAGATGGGTGTTCTTACTGCAAGAGTTTAACTTGGAAATCAGGGATAGAAAAAGGTACAGAGAATGGAGTGGCCGACCATCTTTCCCGAATTGAATGCCATGAGAAGATTCCAATTAATGACTATCTTCGGGATGATCATGTGATGGCGGTGCAAGTCAGGGAGAGGGACCAGTGGTACGCAGATTTTGTTAACTTCATTGTTAGCGGGTACACTCCTCACGAGCTGGACTATAACGGGAGGAAGAGGTTCTTCAGAGACGTCAAGGAGTATTTCTAGGAAGAACCCTTCCTTTTCAAAAGAGGCAAGGATGGCCTCTTTAGGCGATGTATTCCCGAGGAGGAAGTCCCATGCATGATCCATGCTCGTCCTCGAATAAAGAACGAAGGAATAAAATCTGCAAAATAGGGAATGACAAGGTGATAGGAATGAGTTTCTGGTGAGCATCCATAGCAATTTCGATGGGAGAAGAAAACTGAGTAGTATCAAAAGAATGAATGTAAACAGAGGGGTCAAGGACCTTAGTGCTCTGATACCATATAGATTTTATAAATTTGTGTTAGATTAAACACAAAACAGAAGAGAAATCTCGGTTAAGTGCTTCAAAGAGCAGCCGAGAATATGAAGAAGATGAGATGCGATTTTAGGGTTCTTGAGAGACAAAAGGAAGAAGAATAATTCACTCTCTCTTATTTAGAAATTGTACACAATAGGTTAGATATATACATGTCGAAATCTGCTGGAGAAGAGAATAGAAAACGGCTAGAAAATCTACAGAAAAGGCAATGTGATATTGCCAAAACAGGAAATGGAAATATATCAAATTACAACAAATCAGCAGAATATGTTTTCCTTTTCTTCTTATGTTGATCTCGAAAACTCATTCATTGCCTTATTTGTTGCATCCACTTGTGTGATCTGATCCAAATGCTTGCCTCCAAAGTTTCGTCCCATGCAGCTCACGTAAGAAGCTATCTCCATGCAGTTTACGTTTTGATGCTTAAGTCTGATTGTACTTTGCTCCGTAATGCTCCTTGATGCTTGTCTTCATGTTCTGAATCCTCCATCTGCTCTCCTTGCTCGTTAACAGATTGGAGATAGGGTCGTCTAGCAACCAAGAGATTTTTCGAGCCCTACAACAAATGATGGAGCGTATTTCTAAGTTAGAAGGGTCTGAGTTCGTGGAGATCACGGTAAGGATGGCGCTCTACCTTACGAGCGATACGTTCTTGGAGTCCATCTAAGAATTGAGCCATCACCGTCTCCTCATCCTCTTCGAGCTCTAATCGACTCCTAATATGTTCGAACTCCTCAAAATATTATTCCACCGGCCTAGCTCCTTGGGCTAGCTTCCGATACTTCCTTTGAAGTTCTCGGTGGAAATGCGGAGGAACATATCTCTTGCGCATAAGGACCTTCATCTCACGCCAAGTCCCAACTTGCTCTATGTGAGCTCGTCGTCGCTCGGTGGTTTCCCGATCCCACCAAGCTAGCGCATTCTCTGCTAATTGAGCAGCGGCATATTGGACCCTCCGTCGATCCGAATATGCATAACATTCGAAGATGTTATCCATACAGCGCTCCCAATCTAGGTGTGCTTCGGGATCTACTTTTCCTACGAAGAGGGGCGGTTTAAGCTTAAGGTCGTTACTAGGCCCTCTAGGTTGTCGAGGTCTTAGTTCTTCTTCTTCCTCGACATCGTCTGCCCACCTACGAGGTCTATCTCTCGGTCTAGGGTTCACTCTCCGTCTAGGTATCTCCTCATGGTCGGACTCATCGTCATCGACCCTAACCCTAGCTCTATGACCTCTCGCTCGCGGTCTCT
>NW_010963939.1:204451-222313 GCF_000463585.1 Tarenaya hassleriana | reverse complement strand
TAGACTACAAGAACGTATCGCTCGTAAGGTA
Organism: Tarenaya hassleriana; assembly: GCF_000463585.1. NCBI lineage: Eukaryota > Viridiplantae > Streptophyta > Magnoliopsida > Brassicales > Cleomaceae > Tarenaya > Tarenaya hassleriana. The sequence continues at coordinate 222,282 of NW_010963939.1, read as the reverse complement.
GAGCGCCATCCTTACCGTGATCTCCACGAACTCCTACATTTAGCCGTTCAAATAGAAAAGCAAGATCAGAGGAAACAATCCCGGCTAAGTAGAGTAAGATCCCAAGTAGGACCCTCGTCATACTCACCAAAGCCTTCATCTGGTCCTAGGAAAGAAACGTCTGAGGTTAAAGTCTCGCGTGATCTCCGGGATAAAGGAAAAGTCCCCGAAGCTTCACGATCTCCAAAACCACCCGTGGATAACCCTAGGGACACTCGATCTAGAGAGATCATTTGTTATAAGTGTCGGGGCCATGGACATATGGCTAGAGATTGCCCAAACTCTCGCGTAATGATAATAATGGAAAACGGAGAGTATGAGTCCATGGATGAGGAAGAAGTTGGTGAACCCAACGAGGAGATCGAATATCCCGATAGCGGTGAACTCTTAGTGACGAGACGTGTTCTGAGCACCCTAGTTACTCCGGACGAAACTGCCCAACGAGAGACCATTTTTCACACTCGTTGTACCGTCCAAGGGAAAGTCTGCGGACTGATTATAGATAGCGGATCATGCACAAATGTCGCAAGTGCATATATGGTCAAGAAGCTTGGCCTAGTTTCCGAGAAACATCTGCACCCCTATAAACTTCAATGGTTAAACAACAAAGGGGAAATTAAGGTCACCGAGCGAGTCAAGGTACCATTTAGTATCGGACGGTACCAAGACGAGGTCACATGCGATGTTGTCCCAATGCAGGCGGGACACATGCTACTCGGTAGACCATGGTAGTTCGATCGAGAGGTCAGCCATGATGGACGAGCGAATCAGTACTCTTTCGTTTACAACAAGAGGAAGATTGTACTCGCACCCCTTAGTCCCTCTCAAGTGCATGAGATGCAACTAAAGCTAGCTAAGGACACCGAAGCGAAGAAGAAGAACTTCTACCTTAAAGCTAGTCAAGTCGATCGGGCTGTTCGTCAAGAACAATCGGTACTTCTCATGGTTTTTAAGGACGTCATGAACCTAAGGACGGAAGTACCTACCGATAACCCCGCCATAAGTCGACTACTTGAATGATTCCGAGATGTGTTTCCGGACGAGATTCCGGCAGGATTACCACCCATCCAGGGGATCGAGCACCAAATCGATTTAGTATCCGGTGCTCCTTTACCTAACCGACCCGCTTACCGAATGAACCTAGAAGAGACCAAAGAACTCGAAAAGCAAGTTCAAGAGCTTATGAGTAAGGGTTACATTCGAGAGAGTCTTAGTCCATGTGCAGTTCCAGTACTATTAGTACCCAAGAAGGATGGAAGTTGGCGCATGTGTGTGGATTGCCGAGCGATCAACAACATTACCGTTAAATACCGGCATCCCATCCCTAGACTCGATGACATGCTTGATGAGTTGAGCGGAGCCACGATCTTTTCAAAGATCGACCTTAAGAGTGGCTACCATCAAGTGAGAATGAAAGAAGGCGACGAGTGGAAAACCGCCTTCAAGACCAAACAGGGTTTTTACGAGTGGCTGGTCATGCCATTCGGATTCACAAATGCTCCGAGTACATTCATGCGCCTCATGAACCAGGTCTTGCAAACTTTCATAGGAAAGTTTGTCGTGGTTTACTTTGACGACATACTCGTGTATAGTCGAACCATCGAGGACCATCATTCGCATCTAGAGCAAGTATTGACCACTTTGAGAAAGGAAAGCCTCTATGTGAACCTGAAGAAGTGTTTGTTTTGTACCGATGAGTTGGTATTTCTTGGCTTCGTGGTCAGCTCTAAAGGCTTGCGAGTTGACGAGGAAAAGGTTAAAGCCATCAAAGAATGGCCGACTCCTACCATAGTTGGACACGTGAGGAGTTTCCTCGGGTTAGCGAGCTTTTATCGCCGATTTGTTCGGGACTTCAGTAGTATAGCCGCTCGTCTTACCGCCATCACTAAGAAAGATGTGAACTTTGAGTGGGAAGAAAATCAAGTGAGCGCATTTGAGGCACTTAAGGACAGCCTCACCCGAGCACTCGTCTTAGTTCTTCCGAACTTCGACAAAACCTTCGAGATTGAGTGTGATGCCTCTGGGATTGGCATAGGAGCTGTCCTTATGCAAGAAAAGAGGCCCGTCGCTTATTTTAGCGAGAAATTTAGTGGGGCTGCTCTCAATTATCCGACATACGACAAGGAGCTATACGCGCTCGTGCGTGCATTAGAGACTTGGCAGCATTACTTGTTGGCCAAAGAGTTTGTCGTTCACTCGGACCACGAGACCCTTAAACACCTCAAGGGACAAACTTCACTCAAGCGGAGATATGCTAAATGGCTTGAATTCATCGAGACCTTTCCCTGCATTACTTGTTGGCCAAAGAGTTTGTCGTTCACTCGGACCACGAGACCCTTAAACATCTCAAGGGACAGACTTCGCTCAAGCGGAGACATGCTAAATGGCTTGAATTCATCGAGACCTTTCCCTACATCGTTAAGTACAAGAAAGGGAAGGACAACGTCGTAGCCGACGCATTGTCTCGACGCTATGCGTTGATATCAGTCATGGAAGCCAGAATGCTTGGATTTGAACTCCTTAAGGAACAATACATGACTGATCCGGACTTTGAATCCATCATTAAGGAGTGTAGTCGTGGTGCCTATGGTCCATTTTTTCTACAAGATGGGTACCTCTTTCGAGAAAAACGTCTTTGCATCCCACAAGGGTCGATGCGAGATGTCATACTCCGCGAGGCTCATGGAGGCACACTTGCTGGCCATTTCGGAGTAGATAAGACGTTGGCCATTGTACAAGAGCATTTCTATTGGCCACGCCTCAGGAGGGACATTCAGAGGTTTTGTGCTAAGTGTATCGAGTGTCATAAGGCAAAATCTCGAGTACAACCTCATGGTCTTTACATGCCAATACCGATTGCCACCCACCCTTGGGTAGACATTTCGATGGACTTCGTGCTTGGGATGCCAAAAATACAACATAAGGATTCCATCTTTGTCGTAGTGGACCGGTTCTCAAAGATGGCACATTTCATACCATGTGCTAAGACCGATGACGCTAAGCATATTGCAGATCTCTTCTTTCGGGAAGTTGTGCGTTTACATGGTCTTCCAAAGACGATCGTGTCGGATCGTGACTCGAAATTCCTGAGCCATTTTTGGCGGACCTTATGGAAACGAGTCGGCACTAAACTCGTCTTCTCGACCACTTGTCATCCTCAAACGGATGGACAAACCGAAGTAGTCAATCGAACATTATCCACACTTTTGAGAGCTACTATCGGAAAACATTTCGGAGGATGGGTTGAGTGTTCACCGCATATCGAGTTTGCGTACAATAGAGCGGTCCATTCGGCCACTAAGCACTCCCCATTTGAGATAGTCTACGGCTTCAATCCAATCACGCTGCTTGATCTCATACCTCTTCCGAATGCGGAGTTTACGAACCTTGACGGCGAAAGGAAAGCCGAATTCGTTAAGCAACTCCATAAAAAGGTTAGAGACAACATTGCGCACAAGACCGAGCAATACACCCGCCAGGCAAACAAGGGACGAAAGGATGTCCAATTCAAAGAAGGCGACTGGGTATGGCTACACCTCCGACCCGAACGCTTTCCAGAAAAGCGCAAGTCCAAGCTAAACCCCAGACCAGACGGACCATTCCGCATACTAGAGAAGATCAACGATAATGCCTACCGTCTCGAGTTACCAAGTGAGTATACTGTGTCTAGTACTTTTAATGTTACTGATTTATCTTCTTTTGATGCAGGTCACGATATTTTGAGGGCAAAATCTTCTGAAGGGGGAGGGAATGATGAGGACATCGAAGCTAGAAGCTTGGACGAGGACGGGAGCTTAACGGAAGGAGCTCTAGAAGAGGTTGAAGACTTGGCCCATCAGGCATCAAGACTCTTGCCGGATGATCATAACGTCACAAGATCATTCGAAGCCGCGGGAACGGGACTTGACATGCACAACGCGAAGGCTCCCCGAACAAACCCTAGAGCCGAGCGACCATTAACTCGTGCTAGAGCTCGAGCACTTCGTATCACGCTAACCAAAGCTGTCACTCAAGTTCTCGACGGATTCCGGAGTAACGATAACAATGGCGCATCACTATTCGGACAAGAAGAGACCCGGAACATCTTCAGCATTAAGTCCGAATTGGCTAAGGCCTAGGACATGACTTTATTCAAGTCTTCGGCCCAAGAGGGAGGCCCACGACCCAACCCATGTGCAGCCCAAAGGAAGGAGCTTTCCCAACAGCTCTTTGTCTCATTTATTGCTAAACCCATGCATGTAAACTTAGCATTAAGTGTGTTTATTTCTTTTAAAATTCAGCTCTTGTAACTTTGAAACACAATTGAGATTTTTGCAAGTAATTTGAGATTGAATCTTCTCTCATTCTTTGGCTGGTGTGTCCGCCTCTCTTCCTCCGTGTTGGCCGCCGTCGGTGTGTCCGCCGGTCATCCGTCGAGCTCGGTTGGTCCGGCTCTTCCCCTTGGTTTGTCCGAGGTTCCTTCCCTTCGATTTCCATCTCCATTCTTCTGAAACGATCCGAATTCGAGAGCCACTATTTCGTGTGCCGGTGATTGGATTCATTTCTCCGCAAAGCCCCTTCGATTCCCTTGTTCCTCCGCGAATTCGAGAGCCATGCTCGTGAGCCGGTGATTGCGGTTGAACTCCCCTCGTCCATCCTCTTCGTGCGTACATCAAACTCTCTCTGCGATTTACTCCGTCTGTCGAATGCTCCCTTCTATCTGCGTGTTATGCCTCTTTATTTCAAGACGAACAAGATGTGGTCGACGTTTTCGTTGTCGTCTGAGTACCGCATTTTAAGGGAAAGATGTCGGACATGTCTGACATAATTATTGCTTTACTTTTCACTACAAAACAAACTTTGCAGACAAATTGAGTGCAACATCATATATATATATATATATATATATATATATATATATATTATATTATCTATAGATATATAATACGTTTACATATATATAAGCACACATATGTATTAATATATACATATATATATATATTATATGCATATATATATATATATACTCTATTTATACCTATAATTATAATTCTGTGCTCCGTAAATATATATACATATGCATTTTCCAATATGTATATATACGTTCCTATATTATACATATATATTCACATATATATAAATTTATTTATACAGATACATATTATATGTATACACATACACATATCATATATATATATATATTTATTTATATTATTCATATATATATATATATATATCAGTATGTATACATATATTTATAATACACATGCATAATATACATATATACATGAAACTGATGAATGAAACTAATGCTAAAAAGAATCATAGAAATAGATTAGAGATCGAACATGATGCTAACCGAGAACGAAATAAAAAATATTCTATACGGTTTCTCAATCTATATGATAATATCAGTTAGAGACGGGGTTTGTTATTTAGAATTCTTCCGGATTTCGACCGATCTTTATCAAACATGTTTTCGAATATCTCATATTCTCAGTTTTTTTTTTCTTTTTAATACTCTTCCGAAAAAAATTATCCCGTGCTTCTAGGACGTTGAAGTTGTCGAGCAGAATCCTTTTTTTTTCTTTTTTTTTCAAACACACATATGTACATATATACACATGCTCGACCCACAACTTAGACCCGAACCTATGAGCACTCATGTCCCCGAATGATGTTCATTAACGAGTTAATTGACAGAGGAGTGTCAGGATGTATTAGAAGAGTTTTTTTATTTTTTTTGAAATGAGAAATGGGGTAAAAGAATAACAACGCTTGACTTAGACGGAGAAATCTTTTTAAAATTCCAAATACCAATTTACCTCATGTTCTAACTGATTCTATCATAAAACCGATCTACCAGTATTAAATATCGTCGACAATTCGTTCTATACTTAGGAATTCCTAATACGGGTCGCAAAATATCTCAAACAATCTAATTCTATCGATCCAAAACCCACACATGTACGTATATATACACACACAATTGGATTTTTTTTTTTGCATATATCTATGTATATGTACATATTACCTTAAAAATACGATTATCGATGTAATTGACTATCGAATCTCTCCCCCAAACTTGAACTGAACACCGTCCTCGGTGTTAGCTCACCTCGTGGTCGAAAAACGACTCATGATATGTAGTAAAGAATGGAAAAGAGGGAGACACTTAGTTGTTCTCATGGAGCTTCAGTCTTTTTCTTCTGAGAGTGGGAGCTTGGTTGTTTTCCATCTGACCCTTAAAAGAACATTCAACCGCACACAATATATTACAAAAATAAAAACAAACCAAACACAAAGGATATGTGACTGGGGTCCCTCCCGACAAGGGCTCGTTTAGGGTCGTGAGCTTGACCTTCTCGGTTCAGTTCTCGGACGGGTCAGAGAGAGGAAGTATGTCTCTGCCGAATTGTACAGCTTGACTCTTTGGGCATTGACCTTAAATGAGCCTCTGTCTCGTCCCCAAAGCTCAATCGCACCGTGGCTTGAAACGTCTTTCACCGTGTATGGACCGGACCATCGGGATTTAAGCTTTCCTGGAAATAAACGCAAACGTGAGTTGAAAACAAGGACTTGGTCATTTACCTTGAACGATCGACGGAGAATATGATGATCATATCATTTCTTCGTGCGTTCCTTGTAAATTTTCGCGTTCTCGTATGCGTCAAGACGAATCTCATCAAGGTGGTGCAGTTGTAGAAGACGTTTCTCCGCTGCTGTCCTAATGTCGTAGTTCAGTGCCTTCACTGCCCAGAATGCCTTATGCTCCAATTCAACAGGTAGATGGCAAGACTTCCCATAAACAAGCTGGAACGGAGTCATCCCGATGGGAGTCTTGAAGGCAGTTTTGTATGCCCAAACCATATCATCCAACTTCTGCGACCAATCCTTTCGCGAGCGCGAAACTGTCTTCTCCAGTATGGTCTTGATCTCACGGTTGGATATCTCAACCTGGCCGTTTGTCTGTGGGTGGTACGGAGTAGCTATGCGATGTCGCACTCCGTACTTTTTCAGTAGTTGTTCAATCACACGATTAACGAAATGAGTTCCACCGTCACTAATGACAACTCAGGGAACGCCAAATCTCGGGAATATGGTGCGTTTGAACATCTGAAACACTGTCTTTGCATCATTCTTTGGACTTGCAAGTGCTTCGACCCACTTGATGACGTAGTCAACGGCGACCAAGATGTACATATTCCCGCAGGATGATGGGAATGGTCCGTCGAATGGCTCAACCTCGAGGATGTACCGCTGCGGCATCTCGTGTCTACGGGAAATGTTTCCCGTTTTCTGACAAACATCGCATGAGGAGACAAATTGGTGCACATCTCTGAATAGTGTGGGCCAATAAAACTCGGCCTGCAAAATCTTCGCAGCGGTTTTCGATGTAGCAAAATGTCCTGCGTAATCAGAAGAATGGCAATGGGCGATGACGCTCTGAATCTCCTCTTCTGGTATGCATCGCCTGAATATCCCGTCTTTTCCTCTCTTGAAAAGGAAAGGTTCATCCCAGAAATAATTTCGGACGTCATGAAGGAATTTCTTCCTTCCATTGTAGTTCAGCTCTGGAGGAATCAACCCACTCACCAGATAGTTCACGAAGTCTGCATACCACGGAGCCTCGGAGTGGACTGAAATGGCCATGACATACTCGTCTCGCAATGAGTCATCGATGGGCAAAGGGTTCGGAATCTCAAGCCGTGATAAATGATCCGCTACACCATTTTGAGTCCCCTTTCTGTCCCTGATCTCTAGATCAAACTCTTGTAGCAGAAGAGTCCATCTGATGAGTCGAGGCTTGGCATCTTTCTTGGACAGAAGGTATCGGAGAGCTGTGTGATCAGTGTAGACTATTACTTTCGATCCGACTAGATAAGACCTGAACTTCTCGAAAGCGTAGACCATGGCAAGCATCTCCTTTTCCGTGGTGGTGTAGTTGATCTGAGCATCGTCAAGGGTGCGACTAGCATAGTAAATGGCGTGCAATCGCTTGTTCTTCCGCTGGCCTAAAACTGCTCCTACAGCGTAGTCGCTAGCATCGCACATGATCTCAAAGGGGAGATCCCAATCTAGAGGCTGAATAATCGGCGGAGATACCAAGGCCTTTTTTAGAGTTTGGAACGCGGCATCATATTCTGCAGTGTAGATAAACGGCGCGTCCTTACAAAGCAGGTCGGTGAGTGGCTTCTAGATTTTTGAGAAGTCTTTGATGAACCTCCTATAAAACCCCGCATGGCCCAAGAAACTGCGAATAGCTCTGACATTATGCGGTGGTGGCAGTTTCTCGATCACCTCGACTTTGGCCTTGTCAACCTCAATCCCCTTCTCTGAGATCTTGTGGCCCAAAATAATCCCTTCTTGGACCATGAAATGGCACTTCTCCCAGTTGAGCACCAGATTTGCCTGTGAGCACCTGTCTAACACTCGAGAAAGATTTATCAGACACATGTCGAAGGAGGGTCCATGAACGGAGAAATCGTCCACAAACACCTCCATCGACTCCTCGATCACATCGGAAAATATGGCCATCATACACCGTTGGAATGTCGCCGGAGCGTTACATAATCCAAACGGCATGCGACGATAGGCATAAGTTCCGTATGGGCAAGTAAATGTAGTTTTCTCCTGATCATTAGGATGAATGGGGATCTGGAAAAAACCTGGGTACCCGTCGAGGAAGCAGAAATACGAGTGTAAGGCAAGACGTTCTAGCATTTGGTCGATGAATGGCAGTGGAAAATGGTCCTTCCTCGTGTTGGCATTCAATTTGCACATGCGCCAACCGGTCACCGTTCTCGTCGGAATAAGCTCGTTCTTTTCGTTGGTGACCATCGTCATTCCTCCCTTCTTCGGAACGACCTGTACAGGACTCATCCAATGGCTGTCAGAGATAGGAAAAATGATACCTGCATCGAGAAGTTTCATTATCTCTTTCTTCACCACTTCTTGCAGCATCGGATTGAGACGTCGTTGATGCTCAATGGAGGTTTTGGACTCATCCTCCAAATGGATCCTGTGCATGCAAAGGGAAGAGTTGATTACCTTGATATCCGCAATTGTGTACCCTATGACCTTCCTGTACTTTCGGAGCGTGTCCAGCAGCTCCTGTACCTGAGAATCATCCAAGGAAGAACTGATAATCACAGGGTAAGTTCGGTCTGAGCCGAGAAATTCATACCTAAGCCCTTGTGGTAAGGGCTTCAGTTCCACTTCCGGTGCATCTTCTCGACTCCAGTCGGGACTAAGTGGAGAAGATGTGATGACTGGAGTCTCTTTGGATTCTTGGGCTCGGTTAGTGGCAGCGATCTCAAGATCGATGTCACCCTCAGAGGACAGGATAACCTGAATCGAGGACTTTGATAGATCCATCGGGGGTATGTCGGGTGCATCCAGGATTCGGCTAAAGGTCCATATATGCTCCTTGTCAGTTTTCTCAGGGTTTAGGAGCATCATCTTTAGGGGATCGCGATCTTGCAATTGACCAAATACCTCCTCCGTCAAAACTTCAATCATGTCAATGAAGTATGAAGACTCCATGACATAGGGTTTCTTGAGGTTCTGATCAAGCGTGAACTCCACCGTTTCATCGTCTATCTTCATTGTTTGTCTGCTAGCTCTCACATGGATGACTGCGTCAGCGGTGTTAAGGAATGGATGACCAAGTATGATCGGTACTCTCAAGTCCTCGTCCATGTCTAACACCACGAAGTCAACCGGTACGTAGAAGTCTCCCACCTTAAGTGGTACATCTTCCAATATCCCAGCGGGATATTTTACCGATCTATCAGCAAGTTGGAGCGCCATCCTTGTCGGCTTCAACTCTCCCACGTTCAACTTCTTGAATATCGATAGTGGGAGAAGGCTAACACTGGCTCCGAGATCATATAATGCCCTGTCAATGGAGACATTACCCAATTTGCAGGGTATCGAGAAGCTTCCTGTGTCAGCTCGTTTGGGCGGTAACTCATGTTGAATTAGCGCACTGCATTCGGTGTTGAGCGATACCGTCTCTTTTTCCACGACTCGCTTCTTCGTGAGTATGTCCTTGAGAAACTTTGTGTAAGATGGCATCTGCAGGATGGCTTCTGTGAAAGGCATGGTAATCTCAAGCTTTTTCAGCATCTCGGCAAATCTCGCGAATTGTCGATCCTCATTGTGCTTCTTCAGGCGGGATGGAAAAGGAACGGGCGGAGGTCTTGGTGGTGGAACATAGACTTCCTCAGCTTCTTCGTTCACGACCTCTTTGCCTTTGGAGCTTTGCCCGTTTTCCATCATCGGTGAAGTGACTTCTTCAAGCTGCTTGCCACTTCTCAGGGTGATAGTATTGCAGTGTTCTCGTGGGTTGATCTCAGGCTTCCCGGGAAGTGACCCGCTCGGTCTTTGAGATGCCGAGGCCATCTGGGCAACCTGGTTGTCGAGTAATTTTAGATGCGACTACATCCCATCCACTTGAGACTGCATGCTCCCCACTTGATTCTTTACCTCCTCTTGGTCCATCTTCAAGCTATGTAGCATTGTCTCTTGCGTCTTTTGTTCTTGTAGCAGTTGTGCTAACATCGCTTTAATCTCTGAATCACCGTCTTGTTGTTGCGGTGGAGGTGTGGGTGCTCGAAAATTCTGAACCGGAGGTCTGTATGGTTGGTTTTGAATCGGCCCTTCATTCTGCATCAGTGGGGCCCGTGGCTGAAAGGCGAACCCTGGCGGGATCCGCTGGTTCTGGTTTTGCATTGGCCGATAGTTATTTTGCGGAGGATTCAGGACGTTGTTGTTCCTCCAGGAGAGATTCGGGTGGTTCCTATACCCTGGGTTGTACATGTTGGAATAGGGGTTGTTGGCGACATAATTCACATCTTCAATCCCTTCGTCAACAGCGTACAAAGCGAGCTCGCCTTGCTGCTCGCCTGATGTGCTAGTGGATGAGACAAAGCTTGCATTAGCAAGTTTCGTCTTTAGCGCGGTGAGCTCGTCTAGCACCTGCTGCAACTTAGAATCGCTATCTCTCCTGGGCATGTCTCTCGCAGACTCCAATGGAGAATCTTCTTCCCTCGCCATTTGATCAATGTGTTGTTCAAGATCCGTGAAAGACATGTGAGAAATGCTTCCTCCGCAGGCGGCTCGGATCAATGTCCGGGTATCCGGCCGTAGACCTCTGATGAACTTGTTGATCAGGTAGTTCTTGTCGAGGCCGTGATGAGGGCTCTCCTGGGCATGTCTCTCGCAGACTCCAATGGAGAATCTTCTTCCCTCGCCATTTGATCAATGTGTTGTTCAAGATCCGTGAAAGACATGTGAGAAATGCTTCCTCCGCAGGCGGCTCGGATCAATGTCCGGGTATCCGGCCGTAGACCTCTGATGAACTTGTTGATCAGGTAGTTCTTGTCGAGGCCGTGATGAGGGCATTGTTGGTTGTAATGCTCTAGGATGATCCATGATATGACATTTTACTTTGTACTGATTCATTGATTTATGAATGCATTATTTTTCCGTTATACGATTAGCATGTTTGTTGTATTTCGGTATCCTTGAATCATTATAGAATGATTCTAAACATCCTGGTCAGTTATCATTGTGGGAACAATGATGAATTAAGACTAGCATGAGGTGTGATCGATGCATTGGATGCATATCACAATCATGGGTACTCGTTGTGAACGAGTGACTGGTTGACCCGCATGAGATTGTCACATGGACAGAGTCATGACTTGAATCTCATACAGCGGTTCGTTTATGGATCCTCACACTTGAGATGTCTAGAGTATCTGATATGAGGAGTGGCGTGTCTTGACTGCGTCAAACGTCGTCTTTAACCGGATGATTATAACGGCGTTGATCAGATACGTTCACGAATCATATGGAGATAGTACACATGCAATATGGGACTCGTCACCTCCTTAATAGGAGAGATATCGCTGGGCCCTCTCGTAGAAATCGGACTATGAAAACGCGTGGCCACGCTATAGATGAAGTTGCATCTATTTTACTAGTCGATTTACCAAGACGAGAAAGCGGTTGAACTTGAAGGGTGGCTCAAACCATGCCCTTGTTCAACATATGATATCGTGAGACAAAGGATCAGAATTCGAGCTGTTAATGCCTTGGTTAGATCACCTCTAACTCAATTCTAAGTGGGTGGTCATGGCGTCTTGCTAGAGGCTAACCATGACTTGTGGTTCGGGAAAGGTTCCTAAAGTCACTACCACTTAGAATGGGCCTACAGGGTCACACACCAATAGGGATGGACTTATACGTGAAGAATACGAAGAATGGAAATGAGATTTGACCGAAGACCAAGTTTGGTCAGCCCCGGACCAAGTTTGGTCAGTCCAGGAGGTCCGGAAGCTCGGTCGGAGGTCATCTGTCCAGGCCTGGTCCGGCTGACCAATAGTTGGTCAGCCGCTGACCAGACAAAGGGTCAGATGGACCGAGAAAAGACGAGTCGGACTGAGCTGACCAAGAACAGTCTTTGTCCGGAGCTGACCACGCGTGGTCCGCCGGACCAAGCCTTCAGGTCAGCCAGTCCGTGAGCCTCGGACTAAGCTGGACCAAGCTCCTGGTCCGGCGGACCGGGATCCGGAAAGTTTCCATAATTCGATTTTAGGGTTTTCTAAGCTTATTTAAGTTTGGGATTTCGTCCAAACTTAATTAAGGGCCGACCTAAAACTCAGAGAAACATCCTAGAACCCTAGAGAACCTGTTCTCTTCGATTTCTATTGTCTCGGGATTGGATCTCGTCTCTTGAGTTACCCTTTTCTTCACTAATCCTAGCAGATTCGTTCCAAATCGTTTGGAATCCTTCCCGTCGGTGTGGATACGTGTAGAGGGACTGTAACTTCAGTCCTAGGTGATTTAGAACAGGCCCCGGATCGAAATAAACTTCAAGTCTCATCGAGAACGAGGTAAGTAACGATTCCCTCGGTGATATACACGATCTTTCGGGTTTTGCGAGTTTGGTTGCGTGTGACGTTTGACTAGGTTTAGATCTTTCTTCCGCTGCATGAAACCTAGTAAACCAAACCCTAGATCGATATGATCGCATGCTAGGAACCCGTAGATAACTCAACAGGCATGACTTTTGATAGCCCTTGTATCTTTTCCACGCATCGTGCAGACTCTCCCCGTGATCTTGCTTAAATGAGTGAATATTGTTCAAGGCGGCTTGAGTGCGATGTGGGGAAAAGAAGCGTTGCATAAACTGGCTCTCTAGTTGGTCCCATGTGTGAATGGAATCCGGTTCGAGTTCATAGAGTCAGTCGAGCGCTGCGTCGATCAACGTCCACGTGAGGTGTGCGTTGGGATCGGCTCTCTTGATGGACCGACACATCATCTTGAACCTCGTGAGGTGTGCGTTGGGATCTTCATTTGGCCTACCCCGGAAGGCCATGGCGCTCAACATTTGGATAGTGGCGGGAGTGAGCTCGAATCTTGTCATGTCAACCTCTGGCATCCGTATGCCAGACATGAGCTCAGTGTGTTTCAGGGCATTGTACTGCGCAAAGGTTTCTTCATTTATATGCACATCTCCGGGTACGGGTACAACGTTGTGTTCTGCCATCCTTTCTCGGTGTTGTTTTCGGTTTTGTTTAGCAGTTTTCTCGATTTCAGGGTCGAAAGGAACTAGGTTTTCCGACCCAGCACTCCTTGTCATACACTGGAGAAATCCTGCGTAGAAAACGGATGGAGCAACAACGAGAAAAGGTGAAGAACAGATTGAACAAAAGAAGAAAAAAAATGACTAAACCGAACAGTTTCCTAATCGTATCGCTAGAGCCGTTTTGCGTCCCCGGCAACGGCGCCAAAAACTTGATGTCAATCTAGGGTGTGATCTAATCTCGTTTAATTTCCTAGATATAACTACCGCAAGTGTACGGGTCAATCGTAGTATTTTAGGGTCGATCACAGGGACACAGATGGATTCAACGATATCAATTACGGGTTCTACTCGGTTTTTGGTCAGGGTGATAAATTGGTTGGTGGTGACGGTGGTTAAACTTAAATACAAATCAAAGCAAATATAAACAGTGATTTTTAACAGAATTTAATTAATACATTGTAGGTGTCGGGATTTTACGGGTTATGTAAGGATCGCTTCTAAAAATATATTTCGGTAACTATGATCATAATTTAGGAAATTCAAGTGCGTATTTGCAAAGGATCAATTCGAATATCACCTTATATCCTAGGAATTTCTTCTACCGACCTCTCGGTTCTTAATAGATTAAAATTTCTAAAAATCATTAAGTTCGCTATCACAATTTCCAGGCAATACAACCATCTCTCGATGCGAAAATTACCCATTCGAATAAATGATTTCTAAATTCGAATTCTATATCTCTATGTGAATTTAAATTCTAATATCAACAATTCAATTGGCCAAAAAAGAATTGCAGCATTAAAATCCATTTATTCGATCCAAATTATAAAATCGCAGTTTACCAAAATTAATTAAACACGTACGATCCTTACAAACCGTTCAATCCCTAACCTACAATGATAAAACTACTCACACATGATTGAAATCACAACAACAAAAAATCCAAGAAGAATTCATAAATATAAAAGACAGAGAAAGAGAGTTCTCAGTGTTTTCTGCAGGTTGAGTGGATTTGTTCTTCCTTCTATCTGATGATTCTCGTCTCTCTCTGCAACTCTCTCTGCGATTTACTCCGTTTGTCGAATGCTCCCTTCTATCTGCGTGTTATGCCTCTTTATTTCAAGACGAACAAGATGTGGTGGACGTTTTCGTTGTCGTCTGAGTACCGCATTTTAAGGGAAAGATGTCGGACATGTCTGACATAATTATTGCTTTACTTTTCACTACAAAACAAACTTTGCAGACAAATTGAGTGCAACATCATATATATATATATATATATATATATATATATATATATTATATTATCTATAGATATATAATACGTTTACATATATATAAGCACACATATGTATTAATATATACATATATATATATATTATATGCATATATATATATATATACTCTATTTATACCTATAATTATAATTCTGTGCTCCGTAAATATATATACATATGCATTTTCCAATATGTATATATACGTTCCTATATTATACATATATATTCACATATATATAAATTTATTTATACAGATACATATTATATATATACACATACACATATCATATATATATATATTTATATTATTCATATATATATATATATATCAGTATGTATACATATATTTATAATACACATGCATAATATACATATATACATGCATAATATATATACATATAATTATATATGTGTACACAAATATACATGCGCTGGTATGCATGTGTTTTTATATTATATACTTACATATGTGTATATACTATGCACGGACATATATATATATATTAAATAATATTTACACGATGGAGCTATCGTGTAACGATAGTGTCATCGTTGTGTTTTTTTTTTCTCTTTTTTTTTCAATTTTGTTTTTTTTTCGCAGATTGATTTTTTTTTTTTGGTCTGAATCTCCTGAAAATTCTTTGATAAAATTTGTTTTCCGCTCTTTCCTATAAAATATGAAAACATCGAAATCGGAGTAAAATTATACATAATAATACCTATAAACATATAAATTTCGTGAAATAAAATGTAAATCGTATACAAAAATATATTAATATATACATGTTCTCAGCGGATAAAGGAACTCGGCCCATTGGCCCCCACTTGCTCTAATCATGGACTGCTAAACATCTAATGCCCATATCCCTAACATGACCCTCATGCTTCGACGAAGGGAGAGGCTTCGTCAACTATGGATGAGTGTTTGATTCATTACATGTTTTGCATACTTAATATGTTATGAAATCCATGTATTGTTATGAACAATACTAAACTCCCTAGTCATATGTCATTGTGGGAATAATGATATACTAAGACTAGTATGATGTGTGATTCATAGGTATTGGATACGATCACAATCATAGGTATTCATTGGAGAACGGAATACTGGATTGATCCGCATGAGATTTTCACATGGTCTAGCGTCATGACTTGAATCTCATATGACGGTTCTATGATTGGATCCTAAGACCTGAGATATCTACAGAATCCAACATGAGAAGTTGCGTACTTTGAATACATCAAACGTCCTGCGTAACAGGAGGACTATAAAGGCGTGTATCAGGTACGAAACAAATCATGTGCTGGATTGTAGATAGTCAAGATGAGATTTGTACCTCTCGTAAAAGAGAGAGATATCGCTGGGCCCTCGTGTGAGCAAGACTGTAGAAATGTGTGGCCGCACTATAGACGAGCATCGTCTATTTCACACAGTCGAACTCAGTCAACGAGAAAGCAGTCGAATCAGATAAGGTGGCTTGTCTATGCCTTATGTTCGACATATGATATCGTGATACAAAAGGATCATCAATAGGAATCATCACAGTGTTGGGATTCCTGAGATCTCTAGAGCGAATCTAATTCCTAAGAGATCGGTTCTAGGGTTTGCGCAGCGGATGTAAAACAAAAATTTTGATGAAACCCTAAAACCTAGCATGCATGATCTTATAGAAACGTTAGAACGCTTACCTCAATCGATCTGGGGCCTGTATCAATTGATGTTCGTCCAAACACTTAAGACAGGAAGAATACCTCGCCCTCTACACGTATCCACATGGCGGAAAGGATTCCAACGGTTGGAACTCGTCTGCTAGGACTGAAGAACGCTTTCTTCTTTGCGCAAGGGTTTCAGGGATTTTCTCTTAGGTTTTTCTCTCTCAAAACCTCTCAAAAAGTCTAAAAGTTGTCCATCAAAGGTTAGGAGGCGTTTTTCCAAAGGTTAGGAGGCGTTTTTATAAAGTTAATTAGAGTGAGTTAAGGAAAAAGCGTTCTTCAGTCCTAGCAGACGAGTTCCAACCGTTGGAATCCTTTCCACCGTGTGGATACGTGTAGAGGACGAGGCATTCTTCCTACCTTAAGTGATCAGACAAACACATCAATTGATACAGGCCCCGGATCGATTGAGGTAAGCGTTCTAACGTTTCTACAAGATCATGCATGCTAGGTTTTAGGGTTTCATCAAAATTTTTGTTTTACATCCGCTGCGCAAACCCTAGAACCGATCTCTTAGGAATTAGATCCGCTCTAGATATCCCAGGAATCCCAATAGAAACCTTAAGTTTCGGGATCCGAAATCCAAAATCTGAAATTTGTTCGTTCGGCATACCGGTCGGTCTGATCTCTGGACCGACCGGTCTGTTGGTTGTAATGCTCTAGGATGACCCATGATATGATATTTTACTTTGTATTGATTCATTGATTTATGAATGCATTATTTATCCGTTATACGATTAGCATGTTTGTTGTATTTCGGCATCCTTGAATCATTAGAGAATGATTCTAGACTCCCTAGTCAGTCATCATTGTGGGAACAATGTTGAATCAAGACTAGCATGAGGTGTGATCAACGCATTGGATGTAGATCACAATCATGGGTACTCGTTGTGAACGAGTGACTGGATGACCCACATGAGATTGTCACATGGACAGAGTCATGACTTGAATCTCATACAGCGGTTCGTTTATGGATCCTCATACCTGAGATGTCTAGAGTATCTGATATGAGGAGTGGCGTGTCTTGACTGCGTCAAACGTCGTCTTTAACCGGATGATTATAACGGCGTTGATCAGATACGTTCACGAATCATATGGAGATAGTACACATGCAATATGAGACTTGTCACCTCCTTAACAAGAGAGATATCGCTGGGCCCCCTCGTGGAAGTCAGACTATGAAAACGCGTGGCCACGCTATAGATAAAGTTGCATCTATTTTA
>NW_010963939.1:203939-204187 GCF_000463585.1 Tarenaya hassleriana | reverse complement strand
AGACTTGGTCCGGAGCTGACCAATCTTGGTCAGCCGGACCAAGGCTCCAGGTCAGACGGTCTGAGGGCATCCTGCATGAAACCTAGTAAACCAAACCCTAGATCGATATGATCACATGCTAGGAACCCGTAGATAACCCAACAGTGGTATCAGAGCCTGGTTCTCTGTATATCGCCATGCTTGTTGTATGATTGCATGATTTAATCGTTAAATTGCATGTAATCATTGAATCTATGCATGTTTAATGA
>NW_010963939.1:201248-203010 GCF_000463585.1 Tarenaya hassleriana | reverse complement strand
CAAGCTCAGATTTTTCTCAAAACGGACAATTCGGCGGACCAGAGAAGCTGACCAAGGTCAGTCCGGCGGACCAGATTCTGGTCAGCTCCGGACTGGACCTCAGACACTTCTCAAGTCCGAAATTTTGTCTTCTTCCTATTACCGCCCATTAGTAGAGCAACTGTCAAGGCTTCGATCGTCATGGTTACGGGTCATGCCCTAGCTGAGCGTGCCTGATTATCTTGGTGAGGCAGTATGGAGAAATCGTGATTCTCATAGCTCGAATATGGTTGAGCTTGAATTGGGTTATCAAGTCGGACTTGGACCTAATGGTAAGGATGGGATGAGGAACATGCAGTGATAGCGTATCACTATCCCATACTCATCTAGGAATCACATAGGATGTGATTGGCAATGTGTTGTCTACCTAAATAGCATGGTTTTGAGCGTCATGCCCTAGCTGACTCAAAAACATGTGAAATATGGATCCTATCTCACTTAGAAACTCATTGAGGGTGTTTTTCTTAGTGGGAGCTTGTCATATTGCATCTATTATCTGTGTTAGTATGTGTACTAAGCGACTTGCATGTTTTTCTTTCTGTTTGTTTATCTTTTTCTGTAGAATATGACTGCTGCAGGTAATCTGGCTAATCTCTCCATGCGATCCATTCTGGATCGGGAGAGGCTCACTGGGGGAAACTTTATCGACTGGTACCGTAACCTGAGAATTGTTCTCAGGCATGAGCGGAAGCTCTACGTGCTGGAAAACGCCGTTCCTGAGGATGAACCAGCGGCCAATGCGCCCAGGGCTGTCAGAGATGCTTACCATAAGCACATCAATGACAACCTGGACGTGACCTGCCTGATGCTCGGATCAATGTCGGCTGAGTTGCAGAAACAACTCGAAGGAACTGATGCCTTCAAGATGATCGAGCATCTCAGGACTATGTTCGAGGAACAGGCAAGGGTCGAACGATTTAACATCCTTAAGAACCTGGTCAACTGTAAGATGACCAATGGACGTATGTATAAAGTCTGTCTGCCTCTTTCGGACGTCTGTAGAGTCCTTTTATCAACCCTAGGCGGCGCAGTTTTGACCAGTTTGTCATGAACTATAACATGCATGGGATGGAGAAGGACTTGACCGAGCTACATGGGATGTTGCGATCGGCCGAGCAGAACATCAAAGTCGAGAAAAGTGTCCTAGTGGTTGGAAAGACTTCCAACAAAAGGAAGCGTTCCAAGAGCAAGAAAGGAAAGGGCAAGACGGTAATTGTTGCCGCCGAGCCTAATGTTGGGGTTCCCTTCGGGTTCCTAGCATGCGATCTCATCGATCTAGGGTTTGGTTTCTAGGTTTCATGCAGTGGAAGGAAAGATCTAAACCTAGCCAAACGTCACACAAAACCAATTGTGCAATAACCCGAACAATCGTGTATATCGTCGTGGGATTCGAATACTTACCTCGTTCTTTCAAGATCTGGAAGTATCAATCGATCCAGGGCCTGTTTTAATCACCAAGAGTTGAAAGCACAACTCCTCTACACGTATCCACACCGGCGGGATGAATTCCAACGCTTTGGAACGTATCTGCTAGGATTCGTGAAGAGAAAAACCGATGTCCTTGACTTGGAATCGATATTCCAATCACTAGAACTCAAAATCAAGCTTCTCTAAGCTCTCTTCTGATTCTGGGACGAATGAGGTTCTTCTTTTTAGGGTTTGTGGCGGCTCTCTAAGTAATTAAGATTGTCCAAAACCCTTAAAACGCGAAATAGAAAATCTG
>NW_010963939.1:197446-200238 GCF_000463585.1 Tarenaya hassleriana | reverse complement strand
GGGCATTGGTATAGAAATTGCAGACTCTACCTGGAAGATCAGAGGAAGAAGAAGCTTGCAGAAGCTTCGACTTCTGGTATTTTTGTTATAGAAGCTAACTTGTTTACTTCTACATCTTGGGTATTAGATATCGGATGTGTCTCACACATTTGTGGAAATGTGCAGGGCCTGAGAAGAAGTAGGCAGCTGGCGAAGGGAGAAGTGGATCTCCGCGTCGGGAATGGAGCAAAAGTTGTTGCGTTAACTGTCGGGATTTATGATCTTACTTTACCTTCTGGACTTGTGTTAGAATTACATGATTGTTATTTTGTACCTGCAATTAGCAGGAATATTATTTCGATTTCATGTTTGGATTCTGATGGTTTTCGTTTTGTCATTGAGAACAAAACTTTATCTATTTATAGAGGCGCTTTATTTTATGGTAATGGTTACCTGTTTAATGGCCTTTATTTTTTGGATGATAAACCGTCTAGACCTAGTTCCATCTATAACGTTAGTACCAAGCGGTTTAAGACGAACGACTTAAATCCGACCTATCTCTGGCATTGTCGACTTGGCCACATCAACGAGAAACGCATTGCGAAGCTTCATTCTGATGGACTTCTTTATTATTTTGATTATGAATCAATCGAATCGTGCGATTCTTGTTTGATGGGCAAGATGACAAAATCTCCTTTTTCTAGAAAAGGAGAAAGGGCTACAGAGTTGTTAGAACTCATACATAGTGATGTATGCGGTCCTATGAGCTCACCCGCTAGAGGAGGTTATCTGTACTTTGTTACGTTTACTGATGATTTCAGTAGGTACGGTTATGTCTACTTGATGAGACATAAGTCTGAAACGCTTGAATTGTTCAAGAATTTCAGAAGCGAGGTACAGAACCAACTTGGCAAGACGATCAAGTTGCTTCGATCTGATCGAGGTGGCGAGTATATGAGCCAAGAGTTCACTGACTATCTGGCAGATTGTGGGATTGTCTCACAGCTGACTCCACCTGGAACGCCAGAATGGAATGGCGTTTCCGAGAGGAGGAACCGAACCTTATTGGATATGGTACGGTCTATGATAAGTCAGGTCGATCTTCCTGAATCCTTCTGGGGCTACGCTCTGGAAACGGCTGCGCTTATACTGAACAACTGTCCAACAAAGTCGGTTCAGAAGACTCCATATGAGATATGGACTGGGAAGCGTCCCAGGTTAGCATTCATGAAGATTTGGGGATGTGACGTTTACGTGAAACGTCTTGCTTCTGATAAGCTATCTGCCAAGTCTGATAAATGCATATTTGTGGGTTACCCTAAGGAAACTAAAGGGTACTGGTTCTACAACCCATCTGAGAACAAAGTGTTTGTTGCTCGGAATGGATCTTTCTTGGAGAGAGAGTTCGTCTCCAAGAGAGTTAGTGGGAGTAGAATAGATCTCGAAGAAGTTCGAGAACCACAAATAGTCGAAGAACCGAACGAACAGGTCGAAACAGTCCAACCTGTATCACGAGTTGTTGAGACAGCACCTCCTAGTGAACCTCGGAGATCTGGTAGAATTCGCCAAGAGCCTACAAGATATGGTTTTCTTGTGACTGGAAACGATGAACTCATGTTGTTAGAACATGACGAGCCTACGTCGTATTCAGAGGCTGTGGCGAGTTCCGATTCCGAGAAATGGCACCAGGCCATGGAGTCTGAGATGCAATCCATGTACGACAACAAAGTGTGGACTTTGGTCGATTCATTCGATGGTATTAAGACCATTGGATGTAAGTGGGTTTTCAAGAAGAAAACCGACATGGATGGCATCGTGCATACCTATAAGGCACGACTCGTCGCGAAAGGGTTTCGGCAGATTCATGGTATAGACTATGATGAAACCTTTTCACCAGTTGTGATGCTTAAATCCATACGGATTCTGCTGGCTATAGCTGCGTATTATGACTACGAGATATGGCAGATGGACGTCAAGACCGCATTCCTTAACGGGAATTTGCTCGAGGATGTGTACATGACACAACCCGAGGGTTTTGTCGATCCTAAGAGTCCGAGGAAGGTGTGTAAGCTTCAGAGATCCATTTATGGACTGAAGTAGGCTTCGAGGAGCTGGAATCTTCGATTTGACGAGGCAGTCAAAATGTTTGGCTTCCTGCAAAACGAAGATGAGCCATGTGTTTACAAGAAGGTCAGTGGGAGCGCAGTGGTCTTCCTTGTGCTTTATGTAGATGATATATTGGTCATCGGAAATGACATTCCTACCTTGCAAGGAGTAAAATCCTGGCTAGGATCGGTCTTTTCGATGAAGGACTTAGGAGAAGCCGCCTATATTCTAGGAATCAAGATCTATAGAGATAGATCGAGAAGGCTTCTTGGTCTAAGTCAGAGTACATACATTGACAAGGTCTTGAATCGGTTCAAGATGCAAGACTCCAAGAGGGGTGCCTTGCCAATGGGACATGACGTTGCTCTTAGCAAGACTCAGTGTCCAAAGACACAGGATGAGCAAGAGCGCATGAGTAGGATTCCATATGCCTCGGGAATTGGATCCATCATGTATGCCATGTTGTGTACTCGTCCAGATGTATCATATGCATTGAGCATGACTAGTAGATGTCAATCTACACACGGTGAGGCTCACTGGATTGCGGATTGGAAGATGAGCTCGCTATAAGTGGTTATACCGATGCTAGTTTCCAAACCGATAGAGATGACTTCAGATCGCAGTCAGGGTATGTTTGCTGCCTAAACGGTGGGACTATTAGTTGGAAGAGTTCCAAACAGCCAACCGTTGCAGATTCGACTACAGAA
>NW_010963939.1:196494-197420 GCF_000463585.1 Tarenaya hassleriana | reverse complement strand
GAAATTCGTGGGAGACCTGGACGTCATTCCTAGCATTGCAGATCTCATTGAGTTGTACTGTGACAACAATGGTGCGATTGCGCAAGCTAAGGAACCCCGGTCACACCAGAGATCCAAACACATACTCAGGCGATTTCACTTGATCAGAGAAATCATCGACAGAGGAGACGTGAAGATAAGCAGAGTGTCGACAGATGATAATATTGCCAATCCATTGACGAAGCATCTCCCTTCGTCAAAGTATGATGGTCATGTTAAGGGTATGGGGATTAGATGCTTGTAGGATAGATCATAGAGCATAGTTGGAGATTGTTGGTTGTAATGCTCTAGGATGACCCATGATATGATATTTTACTTTGTATTGATACATTGATTTATGAATGCATTATTTATCCGTTATACGATTAGCATGTTTGTTGTATTTCGGCATCCTTGAATCATTAGCGAATGATTCTAAACTCCCTAGTCAGTCATCATTGTGGGAACAATGTTGAATCAAGACTAGAATGAGGTGTGATCAACGCATTGGATGTAGATCACAATCATGGGTACTCGTTGTGAACGATTGACTGGATGACCCGCATGAGATTGTCACATGGACAGAGTCATGACTTGAATCTCATACAGCGGTTCGTTTATGGATCCTCATACCTGAGATGTCTAGAGTATCTGATATGAGGAGTGGCGTGTCTTGACTGCGTCAAACGTCGTCTTTAACCGGATGATTATAACGGCGTTGATCAGATACGTTCACGAATCATATGGAGATAGTAGACATGCAATATGGGACTTGTCACCTCCTTAACAGGAGAGATATCGCTGGTTGGAAGTTGGACTATGAAAACGCATGGCCACGCTATAGATGAAGTTGCATCTATTTTACTAGTCGATTTACCAAGACGAGAAAGCATTTGAACTTGAAGGGT
>NW_010963939.1:192265-196298 GCF_000463585.1 Tarenaya hassleriana | reverse complement strand
CTGAGTAAGCCTGGTCCGCCGGACCAAGCTCCTGGTCCGGCGGACCGGGATCCGGAAAGTTTCCATAATTCGATTTTAGGGTTTTCTAAGCTTATTTAAGTTTGGGATTTCGTCCAAACTTAATTAAGGGCCGACCTAAAACTCAGAGAAACATCCTAGAACCCTAGAGAAGCTGTTCTCTTGGATTTCTATTGTCCCGGGATTGGATCTCGTCTCTTGAGTTACCCTTTTCTTCACTAATCCTAGCAGATTCGTTCCAAATCGTTTGGAATCCTTCCCGTCGGTGTGGATACGTGTAGAGGGACTGTAACTTCAGTCCTAGGTGATTTAGAACAGGCCCCGGATCGAAATAAACTTCAAGTCTCATCGAGAATGAGGTAAGTAACGATTCTCTCGGTGATATACACGATCTTTTCGGGTTTTGCGAGTTTGGTTGCGTGTGACGTTTGACTAGGTTTAGATCTTTCTTCCGCTGCATGAAACCTAGTAAACCAAACCCTAGATCGATATGATCGCATGCTAGGAACCCGTAGATAACCCAACACCCATTTGGATAAAGTCGTTGCGTGTTTTTGGCTCTTTGGCTCGACCCCTTTGTTTCTCTTTCTTTCATTCCTTCTCGTGTACCGTTGTTCGTCCATGTTCGGAATTCTGCGCAACCCAAGTTGTTCGCCCGAGAATTTCCGAACAACGTTCGTACCGAGAAGCGCATCCCGCCCGAGAAACTTCGGTCCTCCGAGTCCAACGTCTGTCCGAGAAGTTTCGCACACCCGTGAACTCTCTCGTCCAGACCCGCACGCATTCGACTCACGTTCCCATCCGAGATACCTCGCACGGGTCCGCTCGTTCCATCCGAGGAACTTAGTCCATCACAGACCAAGGTTCGACCATCCCATCTCCTCCCACTCGGATCCTTTGATCCTAGGCTTAGTTCGGCTCACGTTCGGATGTCCCTAGAGTTTCTCGGCCAAGACACGTCTCCACGAGTCTTTGGACCGAATCTCTTCGTTCATTCGAACCCCATTAGTAGAGAAATTATTGTTGGGATTCGTGGAATCTCGTTAGCAATTCATAATCCTAAAGATCCGATTCTAGGGTTCATGCATCGGAAGGTGAAAAACAAAAATTTTCTAATTAAAACCCTAAAACCGAACATGCATGATTGTAGATCTATAGAAGAAACACTAACCTCAAACGATCTGGGGTCTGTTCTCACATATGAATCGTAGATCACAAGAAGGCAAGAAGTGTACCAAGCCCTCTACACGTATCCATATGTCGGGAAGGATTCCACCGGTTGGAACTCGTCTGCTAGGAATAGAAATCACGATCTCTATAATGCGCGGGGTTTAGGGGAATAAAAAGTGGGTTTTACAACTCTTAGAACTGCTCTAAAATTCTGAGGAGGCGTGCCAAAATACTAGGGGTCGTGCTCTTTTATTTGTTTCTCGGAAAACTTAGTTTGAGGAGGAGAAGAATTGTCCCGACGTCTAGACCGATCAGTCCAGGGGGTGGACCAGTTGGTCTGGCCTTATTTTCAGTCCGAAATGCAACGTTTGATCTGGAGACTGAACCGTCCAGTCTAGGGGTCTGGATCGGTCAGTCTAGCAAAGTCTGGACTGGTTGATCTAGCAAAGTCTAGACCGATCAATCCAGCCCTATGGATCGGTCGATATGAACTCCGTCGGCTCGGGAATTCTCGTCTCTTTCTCGCGCACTTGTCCTTCTCTATGTGTGACCCTATAGACTCATCCAAAATAGCAGTAAAACGCGGAACTTCCATTCCGGTAATACAAGTCATAGGCGGTCTCTAGCAAGATACTATCGGTCCAGTCCTATGGATCGGTCGGTATGAACTCCGTTGGCTCGAGAATTCTCGTCTCTTTCTCGCGCACTTGTCCTTCCCTGTGTGTGTGACCCTGTAGACTCATCTGGAATAGCAATAAAACGCGGAATCTCCATTCCGGTAATACAAGTCATAGGTCGATACAGGAGTCATACAATGTTCAACGTAATACTTCTCGAAACTTCATCTCATTCATATCATCGCACAACCATCCAATCATCCACAATAATAATATGTTACAACCCAAGATGCGGGTAGTTACAATGCATTTCCTTCATCTCATTCATATCCGATACAGGAGTCATACAATGTTCAAGCAAATAGATGTGGGTAGTTACGATGCATTTCGGTCTCGGGTTCCCAAGTCATATCTTAGACTCCTTGGCTTCGCCACAACACCTTCACGAGTGGCACCTCCTCTTCCGATCCACGATCTGCAGTGGTTCGTCTCGAAAACGCGTATTGTCTGTGAACTCTAACTCCTGTGGGTGCAGTACGTGGGAAGGATCTACTACGTCCCTCCGCAGCATCGATATATGGAACACATCACGGACACTACAAAAAAACCTGTATATAGCGACGGAATTTGCGACGGAAATTTCCATCGCATATAAAATTGCAACCGAATGTGACGATTTTGTGACAAAATGTGAAAAAAAATTATCCGTCGCAAACAGTCGCAAAATCTGTCGTAATTTGCTACGGTTTGTGACGGAGAATTCCGTCACAACAAAAAAACAGATGATTTGCGACAGAAAATAAAAATTGCGACAGATTGCGACGGAATTATCTGTCGCAATGTATTTTGTTTCATTTTCCGATGAAATTTTTTGAATTTTGGGCGCGTAAATTAATTTTATTTTGTGACGGATTGCGACGGAAATTTCCATCGCAAAACACAATATAAAAAAACCAGTCGTCTTCTTCATCAGACTTCAAAAATTTTCGATAAAAAAACAAAATCGCCAAATTTCTTCGAAATCTCTCCAAGGGTCGCCAAATTTCTCCCATAAGGTAATATATATGTATTTATATATATATATATATATATGTGTGTGTGTGTTTGTATGTGTTTATGTATGTATGTGTATGTGTGTGTAAGTGAATGTGTATATGTATGTGTGAATGTGTATGTGTGTGTTTATGTATGTGTGTAAGTGAATGTGTATGTATGTGTGAATGTGTATGTGTGTGTTTATGTATGTGTATGTGTATGTGTATATGTATGTGAATGTGAATATGTATGTGTATGTATATGTGATTGTATGTGTATATGAATATATGTGTATATGTGTGTTTATATGTATATGTATGTGTTTATGAAATGTATATGTGTGTATGTGTATGATTATTTATGTATGTATATATATATGTGTATATGTGTATATGTGTGAATGTGTATGTGTGTGTTTGTGTATATATGTGTGTGTATATGAAAATATGTGTATATATGTATGTATGTGTATGTGAAATGTATATGTGTATGTATATTTATATGTGTGTAATGTATGTGTATGAATGTATGTGTATAAATGTATGTGTATGTAAAAATATATACATATATATGTATATGTGTGTGTGTAAATGTAGTATATAATTTTTCTATATATTTTTTTAAAATTTTTTAAAACATTTGCGACGGAAATTTTTCCGGAATTCTCCGTCACTTTTCGTCTCAAAACGCAGATTTTTTCCGTCGCAAAATTGCGACAGATTAACGACAGTTATACGTTTGCGACAGCGCTATAACGACGGAAATAAGTCTGTCGCATTCCGTCGCAAATTCTTAATTGCAACGGATTTCCTTTATATTTGCGACGGATTTTTCCGTAGCTATATGACTGTTTTATTGTAGTGGGATGTTGCCCAATTTCGCTGGTAACCCAAGTTGATATGCTACTGCACCTATCTTCCTGATAACCGGGTAAGGTCAGATGTATCGCTGCTTTAGTTTTCCGCTGATAACTCCTATTTTTCTCTATATTTTGATGAGAGTTTGTCTAGGTTTTACGGGATAATCACATGCATTCATAGGTATTCTAGGTGTGTTAGGACACAAAACTCGGTTGTGCTTTAGTTTTGCAGAGTTACAGGTTTCGAAGATGATTGGACTTGAAAAGGAGTTATTTGGAGCGTTAGAGGAGAAGTCCGGATGAGATACTCATGTTGCGACATCAATAACTTTCC
>NW_010963939.1:183381-192255 GCF_000463585.1 Tarenaya hassleriana | reverse complement strand
GAAGTCCAAATCATACGAGACTAATACCATTGGAAAGAGCACTTCAAGAGCTTCGCGTAGACACCAAAATCCCGTAAATCCGACACCGGAGCAGAACGTTATGAGCAAATTCGTGAAGAGTCCGAGTCAGATGGGCCCGACTTGACTCGGTCCGAGTCAACATTTTGACTCGGTCGAGTCAAAACCCAGAAAAACCCTAATTCGCAATTTTTAGAGTTCTAATGAAAGGAGAACTCTTGGGAGTTGTCCTAGGGTTATAAAATAGACCTAACCACGTCCTAGTAGAGGGAAGAGCCTTAGAGAACACTTAGAGACAGACTTTTGGAGAGCTTTTGGTGAGAGAAGAATAGAAGTTCACGGGATTTCGAGAAGAAGGAAGATTCGATCGTGGAGACTACACATCTACATGAGCTTTTCTGTCCTCTCTTTTATCTCTTTTCTTTTGAACTTTTTGTTGTTTTCCATGAACCGTGAGTAGATCCACGACTATGGGTTAGGGATTCGTTTGTGTTTTGGCCCTAACTTGGATTTCGACATTACGCTTGTTTCGGTTTTATCGATTTGTGTTTTCTTGCCTATTGGTGTTTGCTGATCACTTGGCCAATTGATTTAGATTCTGAATCACATAGGAATATGGGTTTGGTTTCAGATCAAAATCGATAAAATAGATCGTATTATTCACATAGGAATATGGTTTGATCGATCTAGGATTGATGATAGCGTTCTTCATGCATCTAGTTTGATAAATCACATAGGGATATGGATTTAGACGACCCCGTGTTATGACGATCCGTATCCTTGCGGTGAGTTGTGAATCGGGTTATAGATTTTAGACTCGGTACACACGTATCAAGTTTTTGGCGCCGTTGCCTGGGACTGGTTAGCCTATTTCTAGGTCTTTATCGATTCTAGATCTTGCTTGTGTATATATTGAGTCGTGTCTTTTCCGAGTCTTTTTGTGTATATATTTGAGTTAAATCCTATGTGTAGTTTTTGTTTTCTAACCATCTATACTAGTTTGCTCTCCCCCTTACTATGATTACAGGTGACGAGAACATCTATAATAATTGGGAGGCGATTTGGGAGATTACTCGATTGCTAAATGAAGGAGAAACGGAACATGAGTCTATCTCCCATACACTTGAGATTGATTGGGCCACAACAAGCACGAGTGACTTCTTTCAGAAACTTGACTCAGACCGTATCACATGCAACTTGGACCATATCAGTTTCTCAGACGATAGAAAGCGGGTAGAAGATGTCATCCTCAGACCAGTAGAAACAAGTAAACGTCGTTTTAATAATCCCATACTTGTTTTTTACTCTTTCATTGCAGATGATCAAGCATGGATGAATCATGTGGAGAAATCAGAGTATGTGAGACACCCGCATAGACCACCACCCCAACCTCAAAATTCATCACTCTCAGACCCTCCCATCATTTGAGCAAGATAGGTCGAGCTAATGACTTTAAACAAGCGCTTCTCGGGAGGTAACCCGAGCACTAGGTAACTTTTCTTTTTCTTTGTAGCATAGGTAGTAGAGACCATGGTTGTATTTTGGATCTTTCGTTGACATATCGGAATCTATTGCTATCATTATGCCTTTGTTCGGATAACGTTTGTTGTTCTATGAGCGTTCACACCGACACACGAGAGATGAGCATCGACTTCCGAGAGACAACGTTGGATAGGTTCCAGTTCATAGAGTGTGTGAGAGCTCTTGCGTTTGACGTGAGTTAACTTCGTTGCGAGCGAACGAAATTTCGCAGGGCTAAGTTTCTCTATCCCTCTTATTGGTTCCTTTGATATGTTGTCTTCGATTTTACTTTTGCATACGAGAGTTTACACCGTGGACGGTGTATGGTTCAAGTCTTGGGGGTTGATAGTGTGACACCCGAATCTCGTATCCCGTATGCGAGATGCGCCACATGGACAAAAACCAATAAAATAATATAAAACCTAAATACGGGAAATTTAAAACTTTTACTTCGTAAACCTGCAGCGAAATATTTAAACATTACAACAGTTTGGTTGAAGAACAAAACACGTCCGAACTAAAAAAAAAATACAACCATCCGAATGTGAAAACTGTATTCCATAGTTCAAAACATACAATAGAAAATATCCGTACGTGATGCTGCCTCCTCTTCAGTCGCTATCCAATTGCTACTCAAGCTCCTCGTTACCTGAAAAAGGTTAATCAACGAGGGCTAAGCACAACTGCTTAGTGAGTAACCCGGGTTGATCCCGGTCATCCAGTTCCCAGCGAGAACGGTGATAAAACAATGACATACAAGAGATAGACAAGTAATAGCAACATGTATTTATATCACATCAATCATAATCACCCGTATGGAGTCCACCATAGGATTAGCCATAAACCCTAATCAAGTCGGCATGACTAGGAGCGCATCACACGCCCGTCACTTGCGTGACGTTGGCCGTCGCATCGTGTGCAACTGCACGTACACAATCGCATGCTTGTCACGTCTCGTGACTACCGATGTCAAGTCCATGACACAACGGAAATAAAAACATACCGTATGGAGTCCACCATAGGGTCCAGCCATATACCCTAGTCAAGTCCATGTCTAGGAGTACCTCCACGCCCGTCACTCGCGTGACGTTGGCCATCGCATCGCATGTGATCTTGTGCGTCTCCTGCGCATGTCACTTTCGTGACCACCGATGTCAAGTCCATGACACAACGGAAATACAAACATACCGTATGGAGTCCAGTCCATGACTAGGAGCGCCTCCACGCCCGTCAAGTCCATGACGTTGGCCGTGTCAAGTCCGTGACACAATAGAAAGATAATCACACCCGTATGGAGTCCACCATAGGGTCCAGCCATATACCCTAGTCAAGTCCATGACTGGGGGCGCATCCACGCCCGTCAAGTCCATGACGTTGGTCGTCGTGTCGCACGCGACTAAAACATGTCTCAAACACCCGTCAAGTCCATGACGGTGATGGTTGAGTCCACAACAATCCACAAAGACAATCATGCTTGGCTCGTACGCACGAGCAAGCTATACACATGGCAAACAACGTGCATATATCCTTATAGTACAATGATACATATCACGGCATCCGGTCCCAACCGATCTACCATTCAACGCCATGCAATTCTACCCGCAAACAATCACCCAACGATCACTCATATTTTGATGTCGCACATTTCACTATACCGCACAACGTTCTGGCGAACACTTGGTTCTATTGATCCCAATCACGACGCTTTGTCCTTTAATGAGTCTGGCCTGCCCATGATCAGGTCGGGTCAGGCCCGGGCCAACCCCGTTGGCCGTTTCCTTTTTCCCGGGCGAGACAAGAATTTTTCCAATTTTTCTTTGAGTCTGGTCCGGCGGACCAAGTTCTGGTCAGTCCCGGACCAGAGCCCCTTCTCTTCTGGTCCGCTCAGCTTCCTTGGTCTGTCGGTTTGTTGTGAGACAAGTCTGGTCCGGCGGACCAGGTTTGGTCAGCCCCGGACCAGCCTTCTCTTGCTCTCTTGGTCCGGCTCCCTCTTCGTTGGTCAACCGGACCATTTTTTGTCAAAAACAGGCTTGGTCCGGCGGACCAGGTTCTAGTCCGGGTCGGACCAAGCTTCCTCAGCTTCTTCCTCTCGGTCTGGCGGACTAAAACAATTTTCCGAACTTGGTCCGGAGCTGACCAGTTCCTGGTCCAGCGGACCGGAACTGGGCACTTCGTCCGTTCGCGATTTCAGGTTTCTGGTCCGACTTCGATTGCTCATAACTCTCTCATTTCTTATCCAAATTACTCATCGTTTGTTTCTAAATGTTCATTGGGATGTCCTCTTTAATATCCAAGCAATAGATTATTTAACCATTATGTATACACGCTGAAACATGATTCGTAATTCCTGTACCTCATGAAATCGCAACTCTGCAATTTCCAGTTTTTTTTATCAGTTTTCATTCACTCATATCTCCCTCGTTTCTGAACCAAATTGAGTACCGTTTATTTCTAAATTCTCATTGAAATGTTCTCTTTCAAACCTATACAACAAACCATTGCAATATCACAGTCACAGGATGGAAACGAGAGTACACAGAAGCAACTCAAGCCACTCACCTTGTTCTTGAGTTTTGGGTGACTTTTCCGAGTTTGTGTGCGTCCTCTGCTCCTCCTCACACAGTGAGCATCTCCAGGATACGTCTAGAAACGTCCCCCTTTGTTTTTCCGAGCTCCTTTGCTCTGGATCTTCTTCTTTTTCTCCCTTTTTCTCTCTTTCTCTTCTCTCCTCTAGTTCCAGCAACTTCCTCCCCCAAAAATGGTTCTTGGAGCAGGTTAGGGGACCAAAAATGGAGTCTAGGAAGAGAGAGAAGATGAGATACCAATCCTAGGGGCTAGTGAGGGTCACCCACTGTCGGTTAATGCGATTTCTGTGCGGTATGGGCTGTCTAGGTGCGAGAGAATCGCGTGGAAAAGTTGCAGAAGAATTTTTGCACTGCCGGTCCGCCAGACCAAGAATTTTTGCACTGCCGGTCCGCCAGACCAAGAATTTGGTCCGCCGGACCGGATGACCAAAACAGATTTTTGATCCGCTGACGCTCGATTTGGTCCGACTGTGTTTTGGTCCGGCTGACCACATTTGATCAGCTCTGGACCATACGCCTTTTCCTCCTTTCGGTCTGTTCCTTTGGTCCGACGTGGTACTTTCCGGCTGACTGACTTCTGGTCTGGCTGACTAACTTTTGGTCAGCCCCAGACCAGCCTTCCATTTTCTTCTTTCGGTCCGCCTCTTCTTCCTTCGGGTCCGTCTGACGGGCTGAGTAGGTTGGTCCGATCCTTACCAGATTTTGGTCCGGCGGACCAACTTCACTTTCCCAAATTTTCTATCTTTTTCCGATCCGTTCCTCGTCTTGGTCTGATGATCCAACCCTGGTCCGACTGACCAGTCCCTGGTCGGGTCCGGACTGAAGATAAATTTCAACATTCTTCTTCGCTTATTTTATTTTTTTACTTCTATTTCCGAATTATTATACGCATTTATTTAATTATTTATTCTCGAAAATAATTAAATATTTACTTCGGGATCCGGGGTATTACAAATAGATCCTTCACACATTCAGGTCTATCTACTTAGGATTGCATTTAGTTTAGGTGCATTTTATCATGACATATAGACTTAGGAAAGTTTTTCACTTTTTGCATATCACTTTGCATTAATTGCATTCACACGTTTTTTTTTTATTTTCATATAGATGGTTTTTTTTTGTTAGTTTTGCATGATTGCATTTGATATATAGATTTAGGATCATATAGGTTCACGTGCATACCTCGAAAACCCATTTTGAACATCATTTGAAAGATTTATGGGATGATAGAGTACGAACGTCCTGATGATCTAGTGACTTTGTAGAGCATGGTTGAACCATGTCGAATTGATAGTTCTCCAGACTTTCTATACACAGTTTGCGGGATCGGTTGTTATTTGGAACCTATGGAGTTGAAACGACTATATCCAGGTTATATGTTTCGTTTAGAACCTTTTCTGAGTCTTACAGGTCGACGAAATCTAGTTCAACAAGTGCCTTGGAAAAATAAAGCATCTCGACACTCCGCTGTCGAAATCTCGTCAACGAAAATCGTTCGAGGACATGAGTGCATCGATCGATGGTTCAGGTCTAAGTTGAGGGTCGGACATCACATCAAAAAAACGAAAAAATTACATAGGAAAAAAAGAAAGAAGAGAAAAACGATGTCCTTCAACTTCAACGTCCTAGAAACCCGAGGTGCTAGCGTTTGATAGAGAAATTCTATAGAAAGATAAAAATCCAGGTACGAAGTAGAACTAAGATCGAAAAGGCTAAGTTGAGATAAGGATAGGTTCAGAAATAGGCTTGGTGAGTTGTAGAGATTCTAACGGGTTCTAGGTGGCAATAAAAATCTTATGGCTAGATAGATTAGTCTTTGGTAGAAAGATCATAGTAGACCGGTTTGGGTACGATTCTCGGGAAACTAGCATTGGATGGATGCTTTGCTTTTGAGTTTCATGATGATGCTATTTAATGTTCGTCATTCCTTGTTTTGCAGATTTTATTCCTTCGTTCTTTACTCGAGGACGAGTAAAGGTTTAAGTCTGGGGGGATTTGATAACTCCTATTTTTCTCTATATTTTGATGAGAATTTGTCTAGGTTTTACGGGATAATCACATGCATTCATAGGCATTCTAGGTGTGTTAGGACACAAAACCCGGTTGTGCTTTAGTTTTACAGAGTTACAGGTTTCGAAGATGATTGGACTCGAAAAGGAGTTATTTGGAGCGTTAGAGGAGAAGTCCGGATGAGATACTCATGTTGCGACATCAATAACTTTCTCTACAGAAGTCCAAATCATGCGAGACTAATACCATTAGATAGAGCACTTCAAGAATCTCGCGTAGACACCAAAATCGCGTAAATCCAACACCGAAGCAGAAAGTTATGAGCAAATTTGTGAAGAGTCCGAGTCAGATGGGCTCGACTTGACTCGGTCCGAGTTAACACTTTGACTCGGTCGAGTCAAAACCCAGAAAAACCCTAATTTGCAATTTTTAGAGTTCTAATGAAAGGAGAACTCTTGGGAGCTGTCCTAGGGTTATAAAATAGACCTAGCCATGTCCTAGTAGAGGGGAGAGCCTTAGAGAACACTTAGAGACAGACTTTTGGAGAGTTTTTGGGGAGAGAAGAATAGAAGTTCACGGGATTTCGAGAAGAAGGAAGATTCGATCGTGGAGACTACACATCTACATGAGCTTTTCTCTCCTCTCTTTCATCTCTTTTCTTTTGAATTTTTTGTTGTTTTCCATGAATCTTGAGTAGATCCACGACTATGGGTTAGGGATTCGTTTGTGTTTTGGGTATGTTAGAACCCTAACTTGGATTTCGACATTACGCTTGTTTCAGTTTTATCGATTTGTGTTTTCTTGCCTATTGGTGTTCGCTGATCACTTGGCCAATTGTTTTAGATTCTGAATCACATAGGAATATGGGTTCGGTTTCGGATCAAAATCGATAAAATAGATCGTATTATTCACATAGAAATATGGTTTGATCGATCTAGGATTGATGATAGCGTTCTTCATGCATCTAGGGTTAACTTGAATAGATCGAAAGATTGACGAGTTACTCTGTAGGTAGTGAGTTAGTAGACCGGGATGTGAATTCTCTATTCTTGTTGCTTGATGATTCCCGAATACAAGTACGATGTCGTTTTTCTCGCATGCTTAGTAAATACCCATACACGCGAATACGATCCCGATACCCGTAGTCATCCTTGTTTGATAGGCTACTCGTTTTCATTGCTTTCTTATTTCGTTTCCTATAGATTCCATATACTTCCATCATCATTTGCTTGCTTCCTTTGATCTATTTTCGATTTAGATTTGGATTTAGCAACCGGTCCTCGTGTTCGACCCCGTGTTACGACGATCCATATCCTTGCGGTGAGTTGTGAATCGGGTTATAGATTTTAGACTCGGTACACACGTATCAAGTTTTTGGCGCCGTTGCCGCGGACTGGTTAGCCAATTTCTAGGTCTTTATCGATTCTAGATCTTGCTTGTGTATATATTGAGTCATGTCTTTTCCGAGTCTTTTTGTGTATATATTTGAGTTGAATCCTATGTGTAGTTTTTGTTTTCTAACCATCTACACTAGTTTGCTCTCCTCCTTACTATGATTACAGGTGATGAGAACATCTATAATAATTGGGAGGCGATTTGGGAGATTACTCGATTGCTAAATGAAGGAGAAACGGAACATGAGTCTATCTCCCATACATTTGAGATTGATCGGGCCACAACAAGCACGAGTGACTTCTTTCAGAAACTTGATTCAGACCGTATCACATGCAACTTGGACCATGTCAGTTTCTCAGACGATAGAAAGCGAGTAGAAGATGTCATCCTCATGCCAGTAGAAACAAGTAAGCGTCGTTTTAATAATCCCGTACTTGTTTTTTACTCTTTCATTGCAGATGATCAAGCATGGATGAATCATGTGGAGAAATCAGAGTATGTGAGACACCCGCATAGACCACCACCCCGACCTCAAAATTCATCACTCTCAAACCCTCCCATCATTTGAGCAAGATAGGTCGAGCTAATGACTTTAAACAAGCGCTTCTCGAGAGGTAACCCGAGCACTAGGTAACTTTTCTTTTTCTTTGTAGCATAGGTAGTAGAGACCATGGTTGTATTTTGGATCTTTCGTTGACATATCGGAATCTATTGCTATCATTATGCTTTTGTTCGGATAACGTTTGTTGTTCTATGAGCGTTCACACCGACACACGAGAGATGAGCATCGGCTTCCGAGAGACAACATTGGATAGGTTCCAGTTCATAGAGTGTGTGAGAGATCTTGTGTTTGACGTGAGTCAACTTCGTTGCGAGCGAACGAAATTTCGCAGAGCTAAGTTTCTCTATCCCTCTTATTGGTTCCTTTGATATGTTGTTGATACGTGTGTACCGAGTCTAAAATCTATAACCCGATTCATAACTCACCGCAAAGATACGGAGATGCCTAGAATGTAGGCGGCTTCTCCTAAGTCTTTCATCGAAAAGACCGATCCTAGCCAGGATTTTACTCCTTGCAAGGTAGGAATGTCATTTCCGATGAGCAATATATCATCTACATAAAGTACAAGGAAGACTACTGCGCTCCCACTGACCTTCTTGTAAACACATGGCTCATCTTCATTTTGCAGGAAGCCAAACGTTTTGACTGCCTCGTCAAATCGAAAATTCCAGCTCCTCGAAGCCTGCTTCAATCCATAAATGGATCTCTGAAGCTTGCACACCTTCCTCGGACTCTTAGGATCAACAAAACCCTCGGGTTGTGTCATGTACACATCCTCGAGCA
>NW_010963939.1:180005-182961 GCF_000463585.1 Tarenaya hassleriana | reverse complement strand
ATCTCCGAGGTTCACTAGGAGATGTTGTCTCAACAACTTGTGATACAGGTTGAACTGTTTCACCCTGTTCACTCGGTTCGTCGACTATTTGTAGTTCTCGAACTTCTTCGAGTACTTATGTCTCATCAAGTAGACATAACCGTACCTACTGAAATCATCAGTAAACGTAACGAAATACAGATAACCCCCTCTAGCGGGCGAGCTCATAGGACCGCACACATCACTATGTATGAGTTCTAGCAACTCCGTAGCCCGTTCTCTTTTCTAGTAAAAGGAGATTTTGTCATCTTGCCCATCAAACATGAATCGCATGATTCGATTGATTCATAATCAAAAGAATCAAGAAGTCCATCAGAATGAAGCTTCGCTATGCGTTTCTCGTTGATGTGGCCAAGTCGACAATGCCAGAGATAGGTCGGGTTTAAGTCGTTCGGCTTAAACCGCTTGGTACTAATGTTATAGATCGAATTGTGTCCAGATGGTTTATCATCCAAAATATAAAGGCCATTAAATAGGTAACCATTACCATAAAATAAAGCACCTCTATAAATAGATAAAGTTTTGTTCTCAATAACAAAACGAAAACCATCAGAATCCAAACATGAAATTGAAATAATATTCCTGCTAATGGCAGGTACAAAATAACAATCATGTAGTTCTAACACAAGTCCAGAAGGTAAAGTAAGATCATAAGTCCCGACGGTCAACGCAGCAACTCTTGCTCCATTCCCGACGCGGAGATCCACTTCTCCCTTCGCTAGCTGCCTACTTCTTCTCAAGCCCTGCACATTTCCACAAATGTGTGAGGCACATCCGGTATCCAATACCCATGATGTAGAAGTAAACAAGTTAGCCTCTATAACAAAGATACCCGAAGATGAAGCTTCTGCAAGCTTCTTCTTCTTCTGATCTTCCAGGTAGAGTTTGCAGTTTCTGCGCCAATGCCCGATGGCATGGCAGAAATGGCACTCTCCCTTCTCGGCCTTCGGCTTAGGCTCGGCGGCAACACTTGCCGTTTTGCCCTTGCCTTTCACGCCCTTGGAACGCTTCCTCTTGTTGGAACTCTTTCCAACCATTAGGACATTCTTCTCGACTTTGATGTTCTGCTCGGCCGATCGCAACATCCCATGTAGTTCGGTCAAGTCCTTCTCCATCCCGTGCATGTTATAGTTCATGACAAACTGGTCAAAACTATGCGGCAGGGATTGGAGAACTAGGTCTACTGCCAACTCACGACTAACCTCCAACCCTAGTCTGTCAAGATCCTCTAGATAACCCTTCATCTTGAGGATATGAGTACTCACGGGTGAACCATTGGTCATCTTACAGTTGACCAGGTTCTTAAGGACGTTAAATCGTTCGACCCTTGCCTGTTCCTCGAACATAGTCCTGAGATGCTCGATCATCTCGAAGGCATCAGTTCCTTCGAGTTGTTTCTGCAACTCAGCCGACATAGATCCGAGCATCAGACAGGTCACGTCCAGGTTGTCATTGATGTGCTTATGGTAAGCATCTCTGACAGCCCTGGGCGCATTGGCCGCTGGTTCATCCTCTGGAACGGCTTCTTCCAGCACGTAGAGCTTCCGCTCATGCCTGAGAACAATTCTCAGGTTGCGGTACCAGTCGAGAAAGTTTCCACCAGTGAGTCTCTCCCGATCCAGGATGGATCGCATGGAGAGATTAGCCAGATTATCTGCAGCAGTCATATTCTACAGAAAAAGACAAAACAAAAGACATAAAACATGCAAGTCGCTTAGTACACATGCTAACACAGATAATAGATGCAATATGACAGGCTCCCACTAAGAAAAACACCCTCAATGAGTTTCTAAGTGAGCTAGGATCCATATTTCACATGCTTTTGAGTCAGCTAGGGCATGACGCTCAAAAACATACTATTTAGGTAGACAACACATTGTCAATCACAACCTATGTGATTCCTAGATGTGTTGGGATAGTGATACGCTATCACTGCATGTTCCTCATCCCATCCTTACCATCAGGTCCAAGTCCGACTTGATAACCCAATTCAAGCTCAACCATATTCGAGCTATGAGAATCACGATTTCTCCATTACTGCCTCACCAAGATAATCAGGCACGCTCAGCTAGGGCATGACCCGTAACCATGATGATCGAGGCCTTGACAGTTGCTCTACTAATGGGCGGTAATAGCTTGAGATTAATCATGAGGAAGAGGACAAAATTTTGGACTTGAGAAGTGTCTGAGGTCCAGTCCGGAGCTGACCAGAATCTGGTCCGCCGGACTGACCTTGGTCAGCTTCTCTGGTCCGCCGTTCTGTCCGTTTTCGGAGAAATTCTGAGCTTGGTCCGGAGCTGACCAGATTTGGTCAGCCCCGGACCAACTCAGTCTGTTTCTCCTGCTCCGAGCTGACCAGGCAGACGGACTCAGTTCGAAAACTGAGCTTGGTTCGGGGCTGACCAAACTTGGTCAGCCCCGGACCAACTCAGTCCGTTTCTTTGGTCCGGCTGACCTGGAATCGGAGCGCAGACTATCTGGTCTTGGTCCGGGGCTGACCAACTTGGTCAACCCCGGACCAACTCGGTCCTTTTCCTTGGTCAGTCCGTCGGTCTTCGTCTCGGACCCATGTTGTTCTCGCCTGGTCCGCCGGACCAACTCTTGGTCCAGGGCTGACCAACGAGAACTTTGGTC
This sequence comes from Tarenaya hassleriana, assembly GCF_000463585.1. Classification (NCBI taxonomy): domain Eukaryota; kingdom Viridiplantae; phylum Streptophyta; class Magnoliopsida; order Brassicales; family Cleomaceae; genus Tarenaya; species Tarenaya hassleriana. The sequence goes on along the minus strand of NW_010963939.1, from coordinate 180,288 downwards.
CTCCTGACCAAACATACGGTCCGGAATCTGATCTGTCTGCTGGTCTGCTGACCAACTCTTGGTCCAGCTGACCGCAGACAAATCAGATTCGGAACAGATTTTTCGGGCTTCGAAAATCAGGGTTTTATCCCGATTCCGACGCACCGTTAACCCGTCCCAGACTCCATACCATCCATGCATCATTCAACAATCACAAATATCATTAAACATGCATAGATTCAATGATTACATGCAATTTAACGATTAAATCATGCAATCATGCAACAAGCACGACGATATACAG
>NW_010963939.1:179172-179518 GCF_000463585.1 Tarenaya hassleriana | reverse complement strand
ACGAAACCCCAAACTTAAATAAGATTAGAAAACCCTAAAAAACGAATATTTGGAAACATTCTGGATCCCGGTCCGCCGGACCAGGAGCTTGGTCAAATCTCGTTTCCATTCTACGAGGCCCACGGACGGCTGACCTGAAGGCTTGGTCCGGCGGACCACGTGTGGTCAGCTCCGGACCAATACCCTTCTTGGTCAGCTCGGTCTGACTTGCCATTTCTCGGTCCGCCTGTCCCAGAATCTGGTCAGCGGCTGACCAACTCTTGGTCAGCCGGACCAGGCTTGGACAGATTATCGCGGACCGAGCCTCCGGACCTCCCGGACTGGCCAAAACTGGACCGGGGCCGAC
>NW_010963939.1:175637-177846 GCF_000463585.1 Tarenaya hassleriana | reverse complement strand
AGCTCCGGACCAAGACCCTTCTTGGTCAGCTCAGTCCGACTCGTCTTTTCTCGGTCCGTCTAACCTACTGTCTGGTTAGCGGCTGACCAACTCTTGGTCAGTCGGACCAGGCCTAGACAGATGACCTCGGACCGAGCTTCCGGACCTCCTGGACTGACCAAACTTGGTCCGGGGCTGACCAAACTTGGTCAGCTCCAGACCAACGCACTGAAAACTTCTTTTCGTGCTCGTTTCGGTCAAATCTCGTTTCCATTCTTCGTATTCTTCACGTATAAGTCCATCCCTATTGGTGTGTGACCCTGTAGGCCCATTCGCAGTGGCAGCAGCCTCGAGAACCATTCCCGATCTACAAGTCATGGTTAGCCTCTAGCAAGACGCCATGACCACCCATTTAGAATTGAGTTAGAGGTGATCTAACCAAGGCAATAACAGCTCGAGTTCTGATCCTTTATCTCACGATATCATGTGTTGAACAAGGGCATGGTTTGAGCCACCCTTCAAGTTCAACTGCTTTCTCGTCTTGGCAAATCGACTAATAAAATAGATGGAACTTCATCTATAGCGTGGCCACGCGTTTTCATAGTCCGATTTCCACGAGAGGGCCCAGCGATATCTCTCCTATTAAGGAGGTGATAAGTCCCATGTTGCATGTCTATTATCTCCATATGATTCGTGAACGTATCTGATCAACGTCGTTATGATCATTCGGTTAAAGACGACGTTTGACGCAGTCAAGACACGCCACTCCTCATATCAGATACTCTAGACATCTCAGGTGTGAGGATCCATAAACGAACCGCTGTATGAGATTCAAGTCATGACTCTGTCCATGTGACAATCTCATGCGGGTCAACCAGTCACTCGTTCACAACGAGTACCCATGATTGTGATATGCATCCAATGCATCGATCACACCTCATGCTTGTCTTAATTCATCATTGTTCCCACAATGATAACTGACCAGGATGTTTAGAATTGTTCTATAATGATTCAAGGATACCGAAATACAACAAACATGCTAATCGTATAATGGAAAAATAATGCATTCATAAATCAATGAATCAGTACAAAGTAAAATGTCATATCATGGATCATCCTAGAGCATTACAACCAACAGGTTCGAGTCAGAAGGCTGAGACACTCTGATTTGATCCGAAAACTGTTTGTTCGGCCAAATCCAAGTCTTCCTTTCCGATACTTCACATGTAAGTACGTCCCTAATGGTGTGTGACCCTATAGGCCCATTCGCAGTGGCAACAGCCTCGACAACCATTCCCGATCTACAAGTTATGGTTAGCCTCTAGCAAGACGTCATGCCACGTTGAATTGAGTTAGAAGTGATCTAACCAAGGCAGTAACAGCTCGAGTTCTGATCCTTTGTCTCACGATATCATATGTTGAACAAGGGTATGGTTTGAGCCACCTTTCAAGTTCAACTACTTTCTCATCTTGGCAAATCGACTAATAAAATAGATGCAACTTCATCTATAGCGTGGCCACGTGTTTTTTATAGTCCGACTTCCACGAGAGGGCTCAACGATATCTCTCCTGTTAAGGAGGTGACAAGTCCCGTATTGCATGTCTACTATCTCCATATGATTTGTGAACGTATCTTATCAACGCCATTATAATCATCCGGTTAAAGACGACGTTTGACGCAGTCAAGACATGCCACTCCTCATATCAGATACTCTAGACATCTCATGTATGAGGATCCAAGAGCGAACCGTTGTATGAGATTCAAGTCATGACTCTATCCATGTGACAATCTCATGCGGGTCATCCAGTCACTCGTTCACAACGAGTACCATGATTGTGGTATGCATCCAATGCATCGATCACACCTCATGCTAGTCTTAATTCATCATTGATTCCACAATGATAACTGACCAGGGAGTTTAGAATCATTCTCTATTGATTCAAGGATACCGAAATATAACAAACATGCCAATCATATAACGGAAAGAGTAATGCATTCATAAACCAATGAATCAATACAAAGTCAAATGTCATATCACGGATCATCCTAGAGTATTACAACCAACAATCTCCCACTATGCTCTATGATCTATCCTACAAATATCTAATCCCCATACCCCTAACATGACCATCATGCTTCGACGAAGGGAGAGACTTCGTCAATGGGTCGGCAATATTATCATCTGTCGACACTCTGCTTATCTTCACGTTTCCTCTGTCGATGATTTCT
>NW_010963939.1:173079-174232 GCF_000463585.1 Tarenaya hassleriana | reverse complement strand
GTTTCTCGTTGATGTGGCCAAGTCGACAATGCCAGAGATAGGTCGGGTTTAAGTCGTTCGGCTTAAACCGCTTGGTACTAACGTTATAGATCGACCTGTATCTAGATGGTTCATCTTCCAAAACATAAAGGCCATTAACCTGGTAACCCTTACCATAGAATAAATCGCCTCTATAAATGGACAGATATTTGTTCTCAATAACAAATCTGAAACCATCCGAGTCTAAACATGAAATCGATATAATTTTCTTGCTGATGGCAGGTACAAAATAACAATCATGCAACTCCAATACAAGGCCAGAAGGTAAAGGGAGATCGTAAGTCCCGACGGTTAATGCAGCAACTCTTGCTCCATTCCCGACGCGGAGATCTACTTCTCCCTTCGCCAATTGTTTACTTCTTCGAAGTCCTTGCACATTTCCACAAATGTGTGAGGCACATCCGATATCTAATACCCATGATGTAGAAGTAAACAAGTTCACCTCTATAACGGAGATACCAGAAGTCGAAGCTTCTGTAAGCTTCTTCTTCCTCTGATCTTCCAGGTAGAGTCTGCAATTTCTATACCAATGCCCGATGGCATGACAGAAATAACACTCTTCCTTCTTGGACTCAGGCTTAGGTTCAATGACAACGCTTGCCACTTTCCTCTTGCCCTTGCCCTTGGAACGTTTCCTTTTGGTGGAACTCTTTCCAACAACTACCATATCATTCTTCCCTCGGCTCCCAGCTTTCTCTTGGAATGACACATTCAACTGATCAACTATCAAAGAATTGTCCATGTCCTCTAATTGCTTACGCAATTCCGAAGGCATCTTTCCAAGCATCAAGCTGGACACGTCCAGATCATCATCCTCATGCTTCCAATAAGCATCAATGATCGATCTAGAAGCCGTGGTCAGAGGCTTATCCTTCATAAGGATAGATCGCATGGTGAGATAAAACAGATTCCTGCAACAGATATGTTCTACAGAAAAAGACATCACTATCCCATACACATCTAGGAATCACATAGGAGGTGATTGACAATGTGTTGTCTACCTAAATAGCATGTTTTTGAGCGTCATGCCCTAGCTCACTTAGAAACTCATTGAGGGTGTTTTTCTTAGTGGGAGCCTGCCATATTGCATCTATTATCTGTGTTAGTATGTGTA
>NW_010963939.1:165360-168206 GCF_000463585.1 Tarenaya hassleriana | reverse complement strand
GTTTTCAGCCTTCTGACTCGGACCTAGTCAGTATTTGACTCGGACCGAGTCAGTTCCATGCGGGTCGAAGCCCAGAAACTTGGCTGATGTTTTGACTCGACCGAGTCAAAGTTTTGACTCGGACCGAGTCAATACTAAATGGGCCGAGTCAAGAGTTGACAATGGGCTTGGGCTGATTCGTTCTGACTCGACCGAGTCAGAGTTCTGACTCGGACCGAGTCAATACTCGGAAAAAGTCTCTTTTCACAAGGATTAGGGTTTCTAATCTTATATGGAGGTGTTGGACGCCGTCCTAAGTAGAGAACTCGACTTACAGAACCCTAAGACAGACCTAGAACAAAAGAAAATCGTTTCTTTTGAGGTTCTAGTTCCCGGGATTCGATCCCAAGTCTTGGAAACCCTATTCACTTCACAGATCCTAGCAGATCAGTTCCAAAAGCGTTTGGAATCCTTCCCGTCGGTGTGGATACGTGTAGAGGAGTTGTACTTTCAGCTCTTGGTGATTAAAACAGGCCCTGGATCGATTGCTACTTTCAGATCTTCAGGAAAGAGGTAAGTATTCGATTCCTACGGTGATATACACGATCTGTCGGGGTTTTACGGATGATTTTGGTTGCGTGTGACGTTTGACTAGGTTTAGATTATCCTTCCGCTGCATGAAACCTAGTAAACCAAACCCTAGATCGATATGATCGCATGCTAGGAATCCGTAGCCTAAAACCCAACAGCCTCAATATGTGTTTGTATCTCTGGTGTGACCTGTGTTCCTTAGTTTGCGCAATCGCACCATTGTTGTCACAATACAATTCAATGGGATCTGCAATGCTAGGAATGACGCTCAGGTCTCCCACGAATTTCCTGATCCAAACAGCTTCCTTAGCTGCATTCGATGCTGCTATGTACTCGGCTTCTATAGTCGAATCTGCCATGGTTGGCTGTTTGGAACTCTTCCAACTGATAGCCCCACCATTCAGGCAGAAAACGTAACCTGACTTCGATCTGAAGTCATCTTTGCCGGTTTGGAAACTAGCATCGGTATAACCACTTATAGCGAGCTCGTCTTCCAATCCGCCATACACCAAGAACAAATCCTTAGTCCTTCTCAAGTACTTAAGGATGTTCTTGACCGCAATCCAGTGAGCCTCACCTGGTGTAGACGGAAATCTATTAGTCACGCTCAATGTATATGATACATCCGGACGAGTACACAACATAGCGTACATGATGGATCCAATTGTCGAGGCATATGGAATCTTACTCATGCACTCTTGCTCATTCTGTGTATTTGGACACTGAGTCTTTCTAAGAGTCACGTCATGTCCCATTGGCAAGGAACCCCTCTTGGAGTCTTGCATCTTGAACCGATTCAAGACCTTGTCAATGTATGTACTCTGACTTAGGCCAAGAAGCCTTCTCGATCTATCTCTATAGATCTTGATGCCTATAATATAGGCGTCTTCTCCTAAATCTTTCATCGAAAAGACTGATCCTAGCTAAGATTTTACTCCTTGCAAAGTAGAAACATCATTTCCGATGAGCAATATATGTTCTACATAAAGCACAAGGAAGACCACTGCGCTCCCACTAATCTTCTTGTAAACACATGGCTTATCTTCATTTTATAGGGAGCCAAAAGTTTTGACTGCCTCGTCAAATCTAAGATTCCAGCTCCTCGAAGCCTGCTTCAGTCCATAAATGGATCTCTGAAGCTTGCACACCTTCTTCGGACTCTTAGGATCGACAAAACCATGGGTTGTGTCGTACACATCCTCGAGCAGATTCCCGTTTAGGAATGCGGTCTTGACGTCCATCTTCCCTATCTCGTAGTCATAGTACGCAGCTATGGCCAGCAGAATCCGTATGGATTTAAGCATCACGACTGGTGAAAAGGTTTCATCATAGTCTATACCATGAATCTGCCGAAACCCTTTCGCGACGAGTCGTGCCTTATAGGTATGCACAATGTCATCCATGTGGGTTTTCTTCTTGAAAACCCGCTTACATCCAATGGTCTTAATACCATCGAATGAATCGACCAAAGTCTACACTTTGTTGTCGCACATGGACTGCATCTCAGACTCCATGGCCTGGTCCCATTTCTCGGAATCGGAACTCGCCACAACCTCTGAATACGACGTAGGCTCGTCATATTCTAATAACATGAGTTCGTCCTTTCCAGTCACAAGAAAATCGTATCTTGTAGGTTCTTGGCGAATTCTACCAGTTTATGAGCTTTATTTAGATACATTTGATGTATTGATACTTTCTATGGTTTTATGAGAGTATTTGATTCATTACATGTTCTTGCATACTAGATCTGTTATGAAATCCATGTATCATTATGAATGATACTAAACTCCCTAGTCTTGTGTCGTTATGGGAATAACAACATAATAAGACTAGTATGATGTGTGATTGATGATCATAGAGATGATCATAGGTATTGGATACGATCACAGTCATAGGTATTCGTTGGAGAACGGAATACGGGATTGACACGCATGAGATTGTCACATGGAGAAGCGTCATGACTTGAATCTCATATGGCGGTTCCATGATTGGATCCTAAGACCTGAGATATCTACGGAATCCAACATGAGGAGTTGCATGCTTTGAATACGTCAAACGTTCTGCGTAACAGGAGAACTATAAAGGCGTGTATCAGGTACGAAACGAATCATGTACTGGATTGTAGATAGTCAAGATGGGATTTGTACCTCTCGTGAAAGAGAGAGATATCGCTGGGCCCCTCGTGTGAGCGAGACTGTAGAAATGTGTGGCCGCACTATAGACGAACGTCGTCAATTTCAGACAGTCGAACTCAGTGAACGAGAAAACAGTCGAAT
>NW_010963939.1:161854-165092 GCF_000463585.1 Tarenaya hassleriana | reverse complement strand
CGGACGGTCCACCGTGCCAGACCCGACGGTCCAGAACGGACTGTCCGTTCCACAAAGTCTGGAACGGATGGTCCACGTGAGCAGACCGTCCGTTCTACGTGCTGGAACGGACGGTCCACGTGCTTTTCTGGACCATCCGTTCCGGACTTCAGTTTTTCCAAAATTAAACCGAATTAGGATTAAATCACCTTATAAGAAGGAGATTAAAAACCCTAACTCGGGAGAGACGAAGGAGAGCCGACTTTTGGCAGAAAAGAGAGAGTTTTTGGAGATCCAACTCGAAGCACAAATTGAATAGCGGATTCGAGTCCTAGCAGACAAGTTCCAATCGTTGGAATCCATCCCGAGGTGTGGATACATGTAGAGGGCGAGGTAATCTTCCTGCCTAAGTGATTGGACGAATTCTTGAGTTGATACAGGCCCCGGATCGATTGAGGTAAGCGTTCTAACGTTTCTACGATTCATTAGAAGCATGGTTCTAGGGTTTATTAAATTTTTGTTTTATATCCGCTGCGCAAACCCTAGAATCGATCTCTTAGGAACAGGATTCGCTCTAGAGATCCCAGGAAACCCAACAGTGGTATCAGAGCCTGGTTGCTCTGTTTTGATTTCGTAGAACCCGATCACGCACGTTTTAGGATTTGAATTGTTTGAATCCATGTTTGCTTTGAAATCTATGCATGTCTAATGATTGAATCTAGTGTAGATTGCATGTTTCATGTTGCATAGAGTGCAGGAGTTCGAATTTTGGGTGTACAGAAGAATTCGGATCAGTTTCGGGTCTGATCGGGGCTGAGAACGCGGGAAAGCGTGATCTGATCACGTAGACCTACCCTAGACCGTCCGTTCTGGGTAAGCTAGAACGGACAGTCCAAGGGTGGCGGACTGAGGTAAGACCAAAAGGTCTTGAACGCCCGTTCTGGTCCTCAGACCGTCCGTTCTGCAAGCGTGGAACGTTCGTTCTGGCTTGTTTCGGCGTGGAACGTCCGTTCTGACTACTGTAGTCGAGACAGTCCGTTCTGCTACCCTAGACCGTCCGTTCTGGGTTTTCCGGAATGGACGGTCCAAGGGTAACGAACAATCCTAGGGTCGAACGGGAGAACACGGACTGCGAACCTGGACCGGACAGTCTGAGTGTCAGACCGTCCGTTCCAGCATCTGGAACGTCCATTCCGTGATGCTTTGTGGACCATCCGTTCTCATCTTGTGGACTGTCCATTCCGACAGTTCTCAAGGCTGGTTCGTCTGTTCCACAGCTGGAACGGACGGTCCAAAGACCAGATTCCGAAAAATTTTCGTTTTCGCAGTCCGATTACGCAATCGTTGCTCAATCTGATCAACTGTAACTCAAATAAACATGATTTATTCTTATGGATGGTCCATAGTGAATGGATACATGTAACTTAATCAAGATATAGGATATGCTTGATTGAGTGGGAGCTCCAGGATTGGGATTACATAATCGAATGGATGGTCTATTCGGATTATGAACAATCGTTGCATAGAAATCGGTTAGATCTAGAAGCTCTATAAGTAAAGTACTTGTCAAGGCCTCGATCGTACGTGTCATGGGTCATGCCAAAGCTGGGTGTGCCGTATTATCTTGGTGAGGCAAGATGGAGAAATGGTGGTTCTCATAGCTTGAAAGTAAATGCTTGACCTAGGTGCGGTTTTGAAAATCCCTTGTTTATGTAATGCTAAGTGTGTACCTCCCATTACTAGAGCGCCTGTCAAGGCATCGATCGTCCGTAACACGGGTCATGCCAAAGCTGAGCGTGCCGGATTATCTTTGTGAGGCAGGGTAAGAAATCGTGGTTCCTACAGCTTGAATATGGTTTATCTTGGGTTAAGTTGTCAAGTTTTGACTTGAAACTTAATGGTACAGATGAGACGAGTATGCAATGATATTTGATATCATAAGTCTCATAAAGGATCTAAGAATCACATTGGATGTGATTGACATTAGATGTCTACCTAAATAGCATAAAGCTGAGTGTAAAAACTTGTTCTTATGTGATATACGGATCTTAGTCCCATATAAGAAATTTATTGTAGGGTTATTTTTCTTTATGGGAATATAGCTCATCTTTGCATCTATGTTGTCATTGTTTGATGATGAACTAGCTGGTAGTGGATCATAGATAGATTGACACTGATTGATGATGGACTAGCTGGTAGTAGATCATTAATAGAATCTGCATTTGTTTTGTTCGTTCTGTTTTGTCTCTTTTGTAGGACATGGCGTCAACCGGTAGCGTACCGAGTTTGACGATGCAATCTATCCTTGAGAAGGATAAATTGACTGGGACGAACTTCTTAGACTGGTATCGTAACTTGAGAATAGTTCTCAAGCACGACAAGAAGTCATACGTCCGGGAAGGGGCTCTACCACCAGAGCCTGCGGCCAATGCCACGAGAGCCGTCAAGGATGCTTGGCAGAAGCATCAAACTGACGACAATGAGATCTCCTGTCTCATGTTGGGAAGCATGGCCCTGAATCTGCAGAGGCAGTTTGAGGGGAAGAGCATGTTTGATATGATCAATCAGCTCAAAAGCATGTTTGAGGAGCTAGCGCGTACTGAAAAGTACAAGACGCTGAAAGCTCCGGTGAAGACGGAGATGCCGAGAGGTAGCTCTGTCAACACCCACGTCCTCAACATGAGAGCTCATGTTGAAGAACTTGAGCGTATGGGAGTGAACCTCGATGGTGACTTGGTTACAGACTTGATCCTGATGTCATTACCCGAGGACTATAACCAGTTCGTAATGCAATACCATATGCACGGGATGACCAAGAGCTTAGCCGAACTGCATGGGATACTGAAATCGGCCGAGCAGGATATCGTGGTGCCCAAGACTGTACTTGCTGTTGAGAATAACTCCAGCAAGAAGCGGCGGGGTAAAGCCAAAAAGAAGGCGGCGAAAAAGCCAAAAGTTGCCTCTACGCCCAAGCCTAAGCCCGATAAGGGTGACTGTCATTACTGCGGAGTGTCTGGACACTGGAAGCATAATTGTCACCTTTATTTGGAGGATCTGAAGGATAAGAAGCTTGGTGAAGCTTCTACCTCAGGTATTCATGTTATAGAAGCTAACATCTGTACTATATCTTCGTGGGTATTGGATACCGGAAGTGCCTCACACATTTGTGGAAATGTGCAGGGACTAAGAAGAAGTAGGATGCTAGCTAAGGGAGAAGCAGATCTACGCGTCGGAAATGGAGCAAGAGTTGCTGCATTAT
>NW_010963939.1:160618-160878 GCF_000463585.1 Tarenaya hassleriana | reverse complement strand
CTGCTGAACAAGAGTCCAACGAAGTCGGCTGAAACGACGCCATATGAGATATGGACGGGGAAGCGTCCCGCGCTATCGTTTGTCAGAATATCATTATGAATGATACTAAACTCCCTAGTCTTGTGTCGTTATGGGAATAACGACATAATAAGACTAGTATGATGTGTGATTGATGATGATAGAGATGATCATAGGTATTGGATACGATCACAGTCATAGGTATTCGTTGGAGAACGGAATACGAGATTGACCCGCCTGAG
>NW_010963939.1:129309-158385 GCF_000463585.1 Tarenaya hassleriana | reverse complement strand
AAAGAGAGAGATATCGCTGGGCCCCTCGTGTGAGCGAGACTGTAGAAATGTGTGGCCGCACTATAGACGAACGTCGTCTATTTCAGACAGTCGAACTCAGTGAACGAGAAAGCAGTCGAATCAGATAAGGTGGCTTGTCCATGCCTTATGTTCGACATATGATATCGTGATACAAGAGGATCATCAACCAGAATCATCTCTGGCATTCGTAAAGATCACGAACAAACTCTATTCGAGATAGGTAGTCATAGTCTCTTGCTAGAGACCGTGCCAGACCCGACGGTCCAGAACGGACTGTCCATTCCAGAAAGTCTGGAACGGACGGTCCACGTGAGCAGACCGTCCGTTCTACGTGCTGGAACGGACGGTCCACGTGCTTTTCTGGACCGTCCGTTCCGGGCTTCAGTTTTTCCGAAATTAAACCGAATTAGGGTTAAATCACCTTATAAGAACGAGATTAAAAACCCTAACTCGGGAGAGACGAAGGAGAGCCGACTTTTGGCAGAAAAGAGAGAGTTTTTGGAGATCCAAAAACGAGTTCTAAGTCTCGAGATTTCTCGGTGCACATATCGAATAGAGATTCGAGTCCTAGCAGACAAGTTCCAATCGTTGGAATCCATCCCGAGGTGTGGATACGTTTAGAGGGCGAGGTAATCTTCCTGCCTAAGTGATCGGACGAATTCTTCAGTTGATACAGGCCCCAGATCGATTGAGGTAAGCGTTCTAACGTTTCTACGATTCATTAGAAGCATGGTTCTAGGGTTTATTAAATTTTTGTTTTATATCCGCTGCGCAAACCCTAGAATCGATCTCTTAGGAATAGGATTCGCTGTAAGATCCCAGGAAACCCAACATCTTGTAGGTTCTTGGCGAATTCTACCAGATCTTCGAGGTCCACTAGGAGGTGTTGTCTCAACAACTTGTGACACAGGTTGAATTGTTTCGACCCGTTCACCCGGTTCCTTGACTATTTGTGGTTTTCGAACTTCTTCGAGATCTATTCTACTCCGACTGACTCTTTTGGAGACGAACTCTCTCTCCAAACACTTTGTTCTCGGATGGGTTGTAGAACCAGTACCCTTTATTTTCCTTAGGGTAACCCACAAATATGCATTTATCAGATTCGGCGGATAGCCAGACGTTTCACATAAACGTCGCATCCCCAAATCTTCATAAACGCTAACCTGGGACGCGGTACCTCGTTTCCGAAAATCTTGAACAATTCAAGTGTTTCAGACTTATGTCTCATCAAGTAGACATAACCGTACCTACTGAAATCATCAGTGAATGTAACGAAATACAGACAACTTCCTCTAGCGGGTGAGCTCATAAACCGCATACATCACTATGTATTAGTTCTAGCAACTCTGTAGTCCGTTCTCCTTTTCTTGTAAAAGGAGATTTTGTCATCTTGCTCATCAAATAAGAATCGCACGATTCGATTGATTCATAATCAAAAGAATCAAGAAGTCCATCAGAATGAAGCTTCGCTATGCATTTCTCATTGATGTGACCAAGTCGACAATGCCAGAGATAGGTAGGGTTTAAGTCGTTCGGTTTAAACCGCTTGGTACTAACGTTATAGATTGAACTGTGTCTAGACGGTTTATCATCCAAAATATAAAGGCCATTAAACAGGTAACCATTACCATAAAATAAAGCGCCTTTATAAATAGATAAAGTTTTGTTCTCAATAACAAAACGAAAACCATCAGAATCCAAACATGATATCGAAATAATATTTCTGCTAATGGCAGGGACAAAATAACAATCATGTAATTCTAATACATGTCCAGAAGGTAAAGTAAGGTCATAAGTCCCGACGGTCAACGCAGCAATTCTTGCTCCATTCCCGATGCGAAGATCCGCTTCTCCCTTCGCTAGCTGCCTACTTCTTCTCAGGCCCTGCACATTTCCACAAATGTGTGAGGCATATCCGGTGTCTAATACCGATGATGTAGAAGTAAATAAGTTAGTCTCTATAACGAAGATACCTGAAGATGAAGCTTCTGCAAGCTTCTTCTTATTCTGATCTTCTAGGTAGAGTTTGCAGTTTCTGTGCCAATGCCCAATAGCATGGCAGAAATGACACTCTCCCTTCTCAGCCTTAGACTTAGGCTCGGCGGAAACAATTTCCGTTTTGCCCATGCCTTTCTTGTTCTTGGAACGCTTCCTTTTGTTGGAAATCTTTCCAACCACTAGGACACTCTTTTCGACTTTGATGTTCTGCTCGACCGATCGCAATATCCCATGTAGCTCGGCCAAGTCCTTCTCCATCCCATTCATGTTATAGTTCATGACAAACTGGTCAAAACTATCAGGCAGGGATTGAAGAACTAGGTCTACTGCCAATTCACGACGAACCTCCAACCCTAGTCTCTCAAGATCCTCTAGATAACCCTTCATCTTGAGGATATGAGTACTCACGGATGAACCATTGGTCATCTTACAGTTGACCAGGTTCTTAAGGACGTTAAATCCCCTTGCCTGTTCCTCGAACATAGTCCTGAGATGCTCGATCATCTCGAAGGCATCAGTTGCTTCGAATTGTTTCTGCAACTCAGCCGACATAGATCCGAGCATCAGGCAGGTCACGTCCAGGTTGTCATTGATGTGCTTCTGGTAAGCATCTCTGACAGCCCTGGGCGCATTGGCCGTTGGTTCATCCTCAGGAATGGCTTATGTTAAAGCAAGGAAAGAGCATATTCAGCATCTAGAAGATTCAAATCGATAAATGGAAGTATGGAGATGAATTTGGAAAGCAAACATGGAAAGAAGAAATAAAAGGAAAGAAGACATTCAAATCAATGAAGAAAAGACAAGATACATATTTGGAGTATATTACGAGAAGCACTTGGAGGAGTATATAGATGGGTAATACTCCATTGCAGAGGGTTGCCGAGATCATAGTGATTGAGATAGTGAGTCTGTAATCTTGGTGAAATTGTTTGTACGGGAAACACTGGTGAGAGTTATCTGAGAGAACGCGAGGTACACTTGAGGGGGAGCCTTGCAACATCAGGCAAACCGCTCACTGGGCCTAGACGAGATCTAGGGTGACATGTGGTGTGCTTGCACACAGTGTATCTGAGGCTGGTAGAATTTTTTGTGATACTGGGATTCCGCTCATGGGGAGTGGAACGAGTGAGAGTTGAGTATTACTTGAAAAGTATTGAAGTGTACTAGACTCATATCAAAGAGATAGAATCAGTTTGGGAATTCTTATCTTGCAGTATTGTGTGAGGGTGTTTTTTCAATTGGTATTGGAACAGGTCACCGATCATAGGAAATTTGGTTCCTCTCACATCGGTGTACGATTCAGTCTCACACGATGGAAGGGTTCAAAGATGTACAACCGCTTGGCAAAACGGCTATGCTTGACTCAACCAACTACGGGCATTGGAAAGTGAAAATCAGTTCCTATATTCGTGGACTGGATGAAGATACTTGGAGTGTTGTTACTGATGGATGGACTCGACCAACTGACGTCATTGACGGGGTTATAACAACAAAGCCAAAAAGTCAGTGGACAACCCAAGAAAAGAAGGATTCTGCTATGAATCAGAAGGCTTTATCAATTATCTTCAGTAGTGTCAGTCATGATGAATTCGAACAGATACAAGGATGTGAAACTGCAAAGGATGAATGGGATATTCTAGAACTCATTCATGAAGGAACTTCCAAAGTAAAGAGGAATATACTAGATATGATCGATCTACAGTTTGAACGCCTGAGGATGGGAGATGATGAGAGCGTTAAAGAATTTTGTGGGAAACTGAGTGCCTTGTCGAATGAAGCAAGTGTATTTGGGAAGAAGATCACTAATGACAAGCTGGTGAAGAAACTCTTGAACAGCTTACCAGCTAAGTATCATTCACAGATTCTTGTCTTTGAAGGGGTAAATAACTTGGATACTGTCACATTCAAGGAAGCTGTAGGTACCTTCGGTGCTCATGGATTGAGATTACAACTAATGAATGGAGGATCATCTGTTCATACAAAAAGGAGAGTGGCATTACATGTTCCAGAAATGAAAATGGCTGATTCAGAAATCAAAAAACCTGTGAAGAACAAGAAGCTAATTGAAGAAGAGCTACATGATGAAATGTCGCTTGTTGTCAGGAATTTCAACAAATTCTTCAAAGGAAGGAAGAAGTTTGGACAACAAAGCGATCAAGATGCTGGAAAATGTCTGGAGTGTAAAGGTACAGGACATTAGAAGGCAGAGTGTCCGAGTATTGCTAAAAGGGAAAGTGTGCTGAAAAATCTTAAGGAAACCCAGTGCTTTGAATGCAAAGGTTTTGGTCACACAAAAGTGGAATGTCTCAAGGGCAAAGGAAAGTCTCTAATTACTCATGAGGAGGACATCTCGGGTACTGAGAGCGATAGTGATGACGAGGACTTATCAAACTTTGTGGCGTTTCTAAGAGTGATAGAAGAAGAAGTTGATCAAGAACCAGACAGTGATGATGAGGTGATTACTGAGGAGGATCTTTTCAAAGATATGACTAAGCTGGTGCAAATGAATAAGCAACTCATAAGTGAAAAACAACAGTTGGAGAAAGGACTCAGTCAAGTTCAAGTACAACTGATGGACACCAAACAGAAGCTGGCTCAGAAAGAAGAGGAGGCGTCTATTCTGAAATGTCAGTTAGAAGAAACCAAGAAAAATCTTCATCTTCTTGGTAATGGAACTGGGAAGCTGGATCATTTGCTTGGCATAGGTCGTAACTCTGGTGATCTCTCCGGACTTGGTTATCGAGGTAAATTACAAACTACTCCCAAGTTTGTATCTGGAGGGAACTTGAACCAAGAAACATCTTCCTCAATGCTCAGAGGTTCTCTACCACGACAATTCTCAAAGAAAAACATACGAAGAGAAGATCGAACGTGCTATCACTGTGGCAAGGAGGGACACATCCGACGAAACTGTTTCTATCTGCAAAGAAACAGAAATATTCACAGGTATGCATCACCACACTATCATTACCCTGCTTAGAATCTTAGGTTGGTTCGAAAATCTGATATTAGGTGTAACGTTGCTTATACCACGGAGCAAAACAACATCACTGGGGTCTGGTACTTTGATAGTGGATGCTCTAGACACATGACAGGAAGTCAAGATCTACTGAAAGACTTTGTGGAAACTAAAAAAGAAGGGAGTGTTATCTTTGGAGACGTAAACAAGGTAAAATTCTAGGTAAAGGAACACTTGATCATGCTGCACTGCCCAGATTGGATGATGTTCAGGTAGTACAGGGTCTGAAAGCTAATCTTATCAGCATTAGTCAACTCTGTGACATTGGAATGCGAGTTAAGTTCACAAAGAATGCATGTTTTGTAACTGATACAAACACCAAGTGTGTCTTAACAGGAAAGAGAAATTCGAACAACTGCTACACTTGGGTCAGCACTCAGAGAACTGTGACTCAGCAGACGTGTCTCATAGTGAAGAGAGATGATATGGATTTGTAGCACCAAAGATTGGGTCATATCAACATGCGCACATTGGTCAAGTTGTCTAACTCAGGTGTTGTTCGTGGTCTCCCAACACTTTCTCACAACGATAAGTTTGTCTGCAAAGCGTGTCAGCTTGGGAAAGAGGTTCAAATACGACATAAGAAGACTGAGGAGATACACACATCACACATACTAGAACTTGTTCACATGGATCTGATGGGATCAATGTAGACCGAAAGCTTTGGTGGCAAAAGATATGTTCTGTTTTGTGTGGCTGCCTACTCGCGATTTACTTGGGTTCGGTTTCTGTGAGAGAAATCAGAGGCTTGTATAGCTTTTCAGCATTTAGTGCTTCAACTGGAAAATGGAAAGGGAACTGTCCAACGTATCCGCAGTGACCATGGCAGAGAGTTTGAGAACGTCACGTTTCAGCAATTCTGTGATACTCATGGAATTTCCCATGAATACTCAGCTCCGCAAACACCACAAAAGAATGGTGTAGTTGAGAGGAAAAACAAAACCTTGCAAGAGATGGCAAGGTCAATGCTACATGCCAAAGATGTGGCGATCAGATTCTGGGCCGAGGCAATGAGCACAGCTTGTTACTTGATCAATCGAATATATCTTTGACCTGGCATGTCTAAAACCCCGTATGAAATCTGGAAAGGAAGAGCCCCGCCCCTTAAGTATGTTCACATCTTTGTGTGCACTTGCTATATTCTGAATGACAGAGAATATTTGGGGAAAATGATGGAATGTTTATCTCTCAAAGCAAATATGCTCAGAGTTTGGTCAGAATATTCGAGTTAGTTGGGAGTAAGTGTTGGTTGTAATGCTCTAGGATGATCCATGATATGACATTTGACTTTGTATTGATTCATTGATTTATGAATGCATTATTTATCCGTTATACGATTAGCATGTTTGTTGTATTTCGGTATCCTTGAATCATTAGAGAATGATTCTAAACTCCCTAGTCAGTCATCATTATGGGAACAATGTTGAATGAAGACTAGCATGAGGTGTGATCAACGCGTTGGATGTAGATCACAATCATGGGTACTCGTTGTGAACGAGTGACTGGATGACCCCGCATGAGATTGTCACATGGACAGAGTCATGACTTGAATCTCATACAGCGGTTCGTTTATGGATCCTCATAGCATGAGGTGTCTTGACTGCGTCAAACGTCGTCTTTAACCGGATGATTATAACGGCGTTGATCAGATACGTTCACGAATCATATGGAGATAGTAGACATGCAATATGGGACTTGTCACCTCCTTAACAGGAGAGATATCGCTGGGCCCTCTCATGGAAGTCGGACTATGAAAACGCGTGGCCACGCTATAGATGAAGTTGCATCTATTTTATTAGTCGATTTGCCAAGACGAGAAAGCAGTTGAACTTGAAGGGTGGCGCAAAGGATCAGAATTCGAGTTGTTAATGCCTTGGTTAGATCACCTCTAACTCTATTCTAAATGGGTGGTCATGGCGTCTTGCTAGAGGCTAACCATGCCTTGGGGTTCGGGAAAGGTTCCTAAAGTCACTACCACTTAGAATGGGCCAGGGTCACACACCAATAGGGATGGACTTATACGTGAAGAATACGAAGAATAGAAACGTGAAGAATACGAATAATGGAAACGAGATTTGACCGAAACGAGCATGAAAAGGAGTTTTCAGTGCGTTGGTCCGGGGCTGACCAAGTTTGGTCAGTCCGGGAGGTCCGGAAGCTCGGTCCGCGGTCATCTGTCCAGGCCTGGTCCGGCTGACCAAGAGTTGGTCAGCCGCTGACCAGATTCTGGGACAGGCGGACCGAGAAATGACAAGTCGGACCGAGCTGACCAAGAAGGGTCTTGGTCCGGAGCTGACCACACGTGGTCCGCCGGACCAAGCCTTCAGGTCAGCCGGTTCGTGGGCCTCGGACTAAGCTTGGTCCGCCGGACCAAGCTCCTGGTCCGGCGGACCGGGATCCGGAATGTTTCCAAATATTCATTTTTAGGGTTTTCTAATCTTATTTAAGTTTGGGGTGACGTCCAAACTTAATTAAGGCCGACCTAAAACTCAGAAAAACACCCTAGAACCCTAGAGAAGCTGTTCTCTTCGATTTCTATTGTCCCGGGATTGGATCTCGTCTCTTGAGTTACCCTTTTCTTCACTAATCCTAGCAGATTCGTTCCAAATCGTTTGGAATCCTTCCCGTCGGTGTGGATACGTGTAGAGGATCTGTACTTTCAGCTCTTGGTGATTTAGAACAGGCCCCGGATCGAAATAAACTTCAAGTCTCATCGAGAACGAGGTAAGTAACGATTCCCTCGGTGATATACACGATCTTTCGGGTTTTGCGAGTTTGGTTGCGTGTGACGTTTGACTAGGTTTAGATCTTTCTTCCGCTGCATGAAACCTAGTAAACCAAACCCTAGATCGATATGATCGCATGCTAGGAACCCGTAGATATCCCAACAGTAAGTCAGCAAAAACACCAATGTCCACTACGACGAAGCTGATCCGAGATGAAGATGGAGAAGATGTTGACACTAAATTGTATAGATGGATGATTGGAAGTCTACTTTATCTGACTGCAAGTAGACCTGGTATGGTAAACCAAACCCTAGATCGATATGATCGCATGCTAGGAACCCGTAGATATCCCAACAGTAAGTCAGCAAAAACACCAATGTCCACTACGACGAAGCTGATCCGAGATGAAGATGGAGAAGATGTTGACACTAAATTGTATAGATGGATGATTGGAAGTCTACTTTATCTGACTGCAAGTAGACCTGGTATGTGCTTGAGTGTTGGAATCTGTGCAAGATATCAGGCTAAACCAAAGAAATCACATTTACAGGCGGTCAAGCGTATCATCAAATATGTGAAGGGAACTGTGGAGTACGATCTACATTACACAAAAGATACAAGCTGTGAATTGGTGGGATTTTGTGATGCAGACTGGGGAGATCATAATGATGATCGGCGAAGTACTTCTGGAGGATGCTTCTTTCTCGGAAATAACATGGTGGCATGGCATAGCAAGAAACAGAACTCAACATCTTTGTCCACCACTGAAGCAAAGTACATCGCTTTGGGAAGTTGCTGGACTCAACTCATGTGGATGCGCCAAACACTTTCCGATTACGGTATCAACTTACCTTTCTTTACTGCGCATTGTGATAATACGAGTGCGATCAATATATCAAAAAATCATGTGCAACATTCTCGAACAAAGCATATTGAGATTAGACATCATTTTTTGCGGGAACAAGTTGAAAAGAAAAACTTGATTATTGAATATGTTCCTACTGAAAAACAATTGGCTGACATTTTTACTAAACCTTAAGATATGAACAGGTTTGTTGGGTTACAAAAATCTCTTGGTGTGGGGGAACTCTAAGCTATTTCCCTGTGTTTTAGAACCAAATGTGCAGGGAAGGGTACAGGTCTGGAGATGTGAAAATCCAGCAGATGAAAATGAAAGTCACAAGTACTTCACCATGTCTAGGTACATCTCGCTGATACAGACTTAAACAAAAGGGTTCTGCTACTCCTCTGTCATGAACATGCTCAGAAAGAAGGGTATAATTCAAAGAATCATGACATGAGTAAACCTATGAGGTGCTCGGGTCTAAGTTGTTAGACAGGTTTCTATACGATGGTCTAAGGGCTGATGAAAAAAAAAAAGAGAAGGGTGCCAATGATAATTATGTTCTGATTCAGAATACTCCGCTGTGGATTGTATGAAAAATTGCATCCTCATGAGTATATCTCAAAAGAGATAGTCTGGACCTTAGTGGTGAGAAATTCTTGTTGATACAACGTCCTAGAAGTCCAGAACCGGATTGTCTAACAATATTGGAGCTGTGGAAGGTTTGAGAAGCACTTCAGTATGTGTGAAGTACGAGTGACCGTAAGAATTATTTCAGAGATTTGATTATCTCCGTGACAGGTATCTCTAACCTAATCATTTGATTCTCCCATAAATGTTTTTCAATTATGTTTCTCTTCGGATCTGTGATTATCTGGATGGATTAGTAATATGAATATGCTAAATTGTGCTTAAACGGGAATTGAAAAATCGATCAATGTTTTTAAATTTTGAATCCCTACTCATCTCATTTACTCATTACAGCAGTTTTTGAACGTGCCCTAATTTCTCGCACATCTAACTCACACACGTTCAAGTTTTTCTCTCTAGCGGTTCTCCACGCAGTTTGTTCTCTCAGGAAACACTCTTCAATATGACGACCAAGAGGAGCGGAAAGATAATCCGACAAGGTGAACGTCGCTCGGCACGAAACGTTGCTCGCCTAACTCGCGAATCAGGTAACCCTAAACTTCCTACGATTGTTGAAGAACCTGTGACCATGGACACAGGTGAGAATTCGGAGAAAAGAACGGATGAGAATGCGATTCCTAAAGCAGATTCATCTCAGCGATCTGTACATGAAATGGCTGAAATCACTCATGCGAGGACCTGTGAACCAGACAAGGATTTGTCTGAGAACGATTTGACAAAGGAGCAAGTGCAAATGGAGATGTCTCCAGCTGAGATTCGACCCGGGGAAACGATAGATTCCGTTTTGCATGCAACTCGGGATCATCCTCAAGACTATAGTGGTCGGTCTGACAGACATGGAGATGAGGACGACGATCCTATCAAGGGAACAACAAGTGACGAGGCCAAGGAACCGGAGGCGGCAAGTGATGAGCGTACACTCACCGAAGCCTTATACAAACCATAACATAAGGACGTTGGATAGATATAATACATAGTAGATATACACCGTCAATAACAAACTGCATTACACGTCTAGAGAGAAAGTATACATGATCCGGGGAAACGTCTCACTCATCACCAGTACCCTCGTCCTGCTACGACCAAAGCTGCTCCGAGCCTACAACGTTGCATAACAACGTCCATAAGCGATGTGCTTAGTGAGTACTTCGGGTTAAACCCGAAGATCATACTCAAATTGCAAATGGCCAAGCACAAGCAATATTATACACATACTATACGTATACGCAACATATCATGTAATAATTCCTAATTTCCATAACAATAGTACATGCAGCAAACACAAACAGTCCGTATGACAAGTCATCGGACATCAACCGTCAAATCGTCTCTATGTGTATCACACACATAGGATAGCATACGGATCTCGACCCATCGGGTCTATCAGTAACACCGTACTGTCAAATCATCTCTACGGGTGCATCACACACGTAGGTAAGGACTCTCCATGTCTTGACCGAAGCCGGAATAGTAAAAACACAACAACCTAGGCCCAACACTTCATAAAAACTTATCACACCAACCATCCCCTCTTATATCGATGTCACCTCTCGATACCAGAGCGCCAGGTGCCTCCTCCAGGCCACCAACGACTATGTCGAGCAAAGTCAGTCATCAACTGACAATCTCTCGTCGGCCATCCGCCAGGGAAAAGCTCATCAAACCCGAGCTCAGGTCTTTCAAAGTATTTTCGCATAACCTCATCGAGAGAAACTCTCAATTCCCAAGTCACATGTAAATGTGTGCCAGTTTCTTTCGGGAATCACTCCCGAACCCGTTCCATAGCAAGTGGAACGTCGGCGCGATCACAGAGTAACCGTCAGATTTCCTCAACCCGTGATAGCCGAATCACTCAAGACTACCACGTGCGTCATCGACTCTAAGCTCTGCCCATAGGCGATAAATCACAATCATGTCTCCTCAATGTGAAACCCGACCCGGGTCGAAGATCATAAAGAGGAGATCTCACACAGCGTAATCATTGGGATATCATCTCAAACCCTGTCTACAAACACACACTCGACTTTACTCCAGCCCTCCGAAGTAATGTCTCACGCCATGCCAGCTACCCGGATCTCCAATCACAAGCATTCATACCAGAATCTCATTTTAATCATATACACACACGTCTTTACTTATGGGTTTGGTATTCCCTTTTCATTTACATTTATTTTATTCTTTTACCCTTCGATTCGATCAAATTGGGTTCCGTCCATTCTGGATTACCGATTCAACTCGTTCCGAGGGTTATACATTGACGAGGTTTCGTTGATGTTTTGGTCAATTTGGGATTCGGAAAAGGGCTAGACCGTTCGGTCTTCGATCTGGACCGGTCGGTCTGGACGTTTCGGTATGGATCGGTATTTCGGAGGCCTGGACCGGTCGGTCTAGATGTCCAGACCGATCTGTCTGGGGGTTATGGCTCTAGACCGGTCCGTCTGGAAGAACTGGACCGATCGGTGTGAGCCTTCAGAGTTGACCCGTTGACCATCCCTAGACCGATCAGTCTAGGCTTCCGGAATCTCCAGACTGATCGGTGTGGAGCTTCGGGTCGTCTTCTTCCTCGCGTCGTCTGCAACCCTAGACCATACGGTCCTGGCCTGGACCGATCGATCTAGCGAATCAGGATTTTCGGGTGTCGAATTTTCGCACAAAATTCAACATACTGTAGCTCAAACTAATCCTTCAAACATTAGGAACTCAAATCTAAGGTCAATTTCATACAATTCACACTCAAAACACGCAAATCTCCATTTTCAATTTGATTATCATTTTCGGACTTAACCCGAAACACTCACCTATCTCAAATTTGAGCTTGGGGCTTTGTTGGGGAGGTTTCCTAGAGTTGATTTATGTGTTTGTTGATCGATTTTGACCAAAATCAAAGATCAAAGTTTCGGATTTTTTTGGGAGAAAGTGTGAGAGAGTGAGAGAGGGATTAAGGGGTGAATGATCGAAAGGATGGCGGGACTAGGCACGGATTTCTCGTCCCCGAGGAAGTAGGAGGTGGCCAAATGACAGAAAGGCGGCTGCATGGCGAAGCAGGAGGTGGCCGCTGCGGAGAGAAGACGAGATCCGACTTTCGTCTCGTCGGACCGTTCGGTCTGAGTTGCAGAAATCGACTGAGCAAGATATCGTGGTCCCTAAGACTGTGCTTGCTGTTGAGAAAAACTCCAGCAAGAAGCGGCAGGATAAAGCGATAAACAAGGTGGCAAAGAAAGCAAAATTTGCTCCTACGCCTAAACCTAAGCCCGATAAGGGTGACTGTCATTACTGCGGGGTGTATGGACACTGGAAGCGTAATTGTCACCTGTACTTAGAGGATCATCCCGCGTTGTCGTTTATCATAATTTGGGGTTGTGACACTTACGTGAAGCGTCAGATGACTGATAAGTTATCCTCCAAATCTGATAAGTGTTTATCTGTAGGCTACCCTAAGAAAACTAAGGGTTACTACTTCTACATTCCGGCAGAAAACAAGGTGTTTATTGCCAGAAATGCGACTTTTATGGAGCGAGAGTTCGTCTCCAAAAGAGTCAGTGAGAGTAGGATCGAACTTGAGGAAGTTCGAGAGCGACAAGTAGACGCTGAGCCGAGTGAACAAGTTGAAGACGTTCAACCTGTATCACTGCCGGTTGATATTCAACCTTCGACTAGTGAACCTTGGAGATCAGGCAGGATTCGCCAAGAGCCTATGAGATACGGTTTTCTCGTGACTGGGAATGAGGAGCTCATGTTATTAGAACATGATGAGCCTTCCACGTACACAGAGGCTATGGCGAGTCCCGACTCTGAGAAGTGGCGCGAGGCTATGGAGTCCGAGATGCAATCAATGTCAGATAACCAAGTATGGACTCTGGTTGATGCATCTGAAGGGATAAAACCCATGGATGCAAGTGGATCTTCAAGAAGAAGACAGACATGGATGTTGAAGCAAAGAATGAATTCAAACGTAGTCCTTACACACTCATGGAGCAATGTCATCATATTATGTCAATTCCTACACAAGAAGAAACAAAACATGAGAACAAAGCCCAAATGTCTTATATTGGGTCTGAATATGAGTGGTGGAGTATATGGGCTGATCAAGGGGCTCATGTTGGCTTCTATTGGTCAAAAGAGACGTTAGGGGCAGCCACAATCAAGGAGAGACGTTGGAGATATGCAGACATCTAAGGAGAATAAAATATGGGCAAATAACATCACACTTACCTTATTTGTCTCAATTAGCCTTGTATTTCCATGTCTTCAGATTGTATTTATCCTCTTTCCTTGTTTATTCAACTTATGTTTTTTCTATATATGTTATCAATTATATCATAAATTATAATAAGAAATGAAGGAGATGTATTCTCCATTTTCGTCATTAATCTCAATTTGATTTATTCTCCTATTCTTTTTTCTTGTTTATCCATTCTCCATTTCTAAAACTCTAAATTCCTTCAATGGATGGCAACATGCACACGTATAAGGCACGACTTGTGGCGAAAGGATTCCGTCAAATTCATGGTATTGACTATGAAGAGACCTTTTCGCCTGTAATCATGCTAAAGTCCATTAGGGTCCTGCTTGCCATAGCCGCATATTATGACTATGAGATATGGAAAATGGATGTCAAGACCGCGTTCCTTAACGGGAACTTGACCGAGGATGTGTACATGACACAACCCGAAAGTTTTGTCGATCCAAGGAACCCTAGGAAGGTGTGCAAGCTTCAGAGGTCCATCTATGGAATGAACCAGGCTTCGAAAAGATGGAACCTTCGTTTTGATGAGACAATCAAAATGTTTGGTTTCTCACAGAATGAAGATGATCCATGCGTTTACAAGAAGGTCAGTGGGAGCACAGTAGTATTTCTAGTGTTGTACGTGCATGACATTCTCCTAATTGGGAATGACGTTCCTACCTTGCAAGACATAAAGTCTTGGCTGGGAACGCAGTTTTCTATGAAGGACCTAGGAGAAGCGGCCTATATTTTAGGCATAAAGATCTATAGAGATAGATCGAGGCGACTTCGAGGATTGAGTCAGAGTACCTACATCGATAAGGTCTTGAAACGGTTCAAGATGCAAGATTCCAAGAAAGGAACCTTACCGATGAGTAGTGGCACAATTCTATGCAAGAGTCAGTGTCCTATGACACCTGATGAGCGAGAACACATGGATCGGATTCCATATGCTTCGACAATTGGATCCATCATATATGCCATGCTTTGTACTCGACCGGATGTATCCTATGCGTT
This sequence comes from Tarenaya hassleriana, assembly GCF_000463585.1. NCBI lineage: Eukaryota > Viridiplantae > Streptophyta > Magnoliopsida > Brassicales > Cleomaceae > Tarenaya > Tarenaya hassleriana. The sequence goes on along the minus strand of NW_010963939.1, from coordinate 143,884 downwards.
GAGCATTACGAGTAGATACCAGTCAGATCCGGGTGAGTCACACTGGATCGCTGTCAAGAATATTCTGAAGTACTTGAGAAAGACAAAGGATGTGTTCTTGGTATACGGTGGGTCGGAAGACGAGCTCGCTGTAAGAGGTTACACCGATGCTAGTTTCCAGTCAGAGCCGGATGACTATAGATCGCAGTCTGGCTATGTTTTCTTCTTGAACGGAGGCGCTGTAAGCTGGAAGAGTTCTAAGCAAGCGACCGTTGCAGATTCTACTACAAAAGCTGAGTATATTGCAGCGTCGGACGCAACAAAGAAAGCTGTTTGGATCAGAAAGTTTGTTGGTGACTTGGGTGTCATTCCTAGTGCTGATAGTCCCATTGCTCTGTATTATGACAACAATGGTGCGATCGCACAAGCGAAGAACCTAGGTCCCATCAACGATCCAAACACATACTCAGACGATTTCACCTCATCAAGGAGATCATAGACAGAGGAGACGCACACATATGCGAGTATCGACAGATGACAACATTGCCGATCTGTTGACGAAGTCTCTCCCTTCATCGAAGCATGAGGGTCATGATGGGGATATGGTCATTAGATGTTTAGCAGTCCATGAGTAGAGCAAGTGGGAGATTGTTGGTTTATTGCTCTATGATGTACTGTTGTATGAGCTTTATTATGATACATTTAATGTATTGACACTTACTATGGTTTTATGGTTGAATGTTTGATTCATTACATGTTTTGCATACTATAATATGTTATGAAATCCATATATTGTTATGAGCAATACTAAACTCCCTAGTCATATGTCATTGTGGGAACAATGATGTACTAAGACTAGTATGATGTGTGATAGATGATCATAGAGATGAGCATGGGTATGGGATACGATCACAATCATAGGTAGTCGTTGGAGAACGGAATAATGGATTGATCCGCATGAGATTCTCACATGACTGGAATCTCATGTGACGGTTCCATGATTAGATCCTATGACCTGAGATATCTACAGAATGAAGAGTTGCGTACTTTGAATACGTCAAACGTCCTGCTAACAGAAGGACTATAAAGGCATGTGTCAGGTACGACACGAACCATGTGTAGGATTGTACATAGTCAAGATGGGATTTGTACCTCTCGTAAAAGAGAGAGATATCACTGGGCCCCTCGTGTGAGCGAGACTGTAGAAATGTGTGGCCATACTATAGACGAACGTCGTCTATTTCATACGATCGAACTCAGTGAACGAGAAAATAGTCGAATCAGATAAGGTGGCTTCTCCATGCCTTATGTTCGACATATGATATCATGATACAAAAGGATCATTAACCGGAATCATCACCGACGTTCATCAGATCACGAACAAACTCTATTCGAGATAGGTAGTCATAGTGTCTTACTAGAGACTGCCTATGACTTGTATACCCGAAATAGAGATTTCAGGTTATACTGCTATATCGGATGAGTCTAAAGGGTCACACACATAGGAAAGGACAAAGCGCGAGAAAAGACGAGAAATTCTCGGTGGAACAAAGGTCAGACCGACCGGTCTAGAAGTCTGGACTGATCGGTCCAGCTTGCCCAGACCGATCGGTCCAGATGCTACGAGCAAACGTTGTTCGATCCAGAAAAGGTCCAGACCGATCGGTCTAGAAGGCTGGATCGATCGGTCCAGACTGAAAAGTTCTAGACTGATCGTCCAGACGTCGGGAATTACTTATCCTACTCTAATTACGGCTTTGGGCTAACCTAGACTTGAAAAACGCCTCCTAATAGTTTTTGGACGAATTCTCAGACCTTTTGAGAAGTTTTTGAGATCCTAAAACGAAGAGGAAGATCCCGGAAACTCTCGCGCAAAGGAGACCGTGTTCTTCAGTCCTAGTAGACAAGTTCCAAACCGTTGGAATCCTTTCCTTCGTGTGGATACATGTAGAGGGCGAGGTAATCTTTCTGCCTTTGTGATCGGACGAACACATCAATTGATACAGACCCCGAATCAATTGAGGTAAGCGTTCTATCGTTTCTACGAAATCATGCATGCTTGGTTTTAGGGTTTTATAGAAAATTTTGTTTTACATCCGCAACCAAACTTCCAAAACCCGAAAGACCGTGTGTATCACCGTGGGAATCGAATAGTTACCTCTTCTTGAAGCAAATCTCGATCCGAGGCTTGTTGCAATCACCAAGAGCTAAAAGTACAGCTCCTCTACACGTATCCACACCGACGGGAAGGATTCCAAATGCTTTTGGAACTGATCTGCTAGGATTTGTAAAGTGATTAGGGTTTCCAAGACTTGGGATCGAATCCTGTCTATACGATGGACACTGAGTCTTGCTAAGAGCCACGTCATGTCCCGTTGGCAAGGCACCCCTCTTGGAGTTTTGCATCTTGAACCGATTCAAGACCTTGTCAATGTATGTACTCTGACTTAGGCCAAGAAGCCTTCTCGATCTATCTCTATAGATCTTGTTGCCTATAATATAGGCGGCTTCTCCTAAATCTTTCATCGAAAAGACTGATCCTAGCTAGGATTTTACTCCTTGCAAAGTAGAAACATCATTTCCGATGAGCAATATATCATCTACATAAAGCACAAGGAAGACCACTGCGCTCCCATTGACCTTCTTGTAAACACATGGCTTATCTTCGTTTTGTAGGAAGCCAAAGATTTTGACTGCCTCGTCAAATCGAAGATTCTAGCTCCTCGAAGCATGCTTCAGTCCATAAATGGATCTCTAAAGCTTGCACACCTTCCTCGGACTCTTAGGATCAACAAAACCTCGGGTTGTGTCGTACACATCCTCAAGCAGATTCCCGTTAAGGAATGCGGTCTTGACGACCATCTTCCATATCTCGTAGTCATAATACGCAGCTATGGCCAGCAGAATCCGTATGGATTTAAGCATCACGACTGGTGAAAAGGTTTCATCATAGTCTATACCATGAATCTGCCGAAACCCTTTTGCGACGAGTCGTGCCTTATAGGTATGCACAATGTCATCCATATCGGTTTTCTTCTTGAAAATCCGCTTGCATCCAATGGTCTTAATACCATCGAATGAATCGACCAAAGTCCACACTTTGTTGTCGTACATGGATTGCATCTCAGATTCCATGGTCTGGTGCCATTTCTCGGAATCGGAACTCGCCACAACCTCTGAATACGACGTAGGCTCGTCATATTCTAATAACATGAGTTCGTCCTTTCCAGTCACAAGAAAATCGTATCTTGTAGGTTCTTGGCGAATTCTACCAGATCTCCGAGGTCCACTAGGAGGTGTTGTCTCAACAACTTGTGACACAGGTTGAATTGTTTCGACCCGTTCACCCGGTTCCTGGACTATTTGTGGTTTTCGAACTTCTTCGAGATCTATTCTACTCCCACTGACTCTCTTGGAGACGAACTCTCTCCCCAAGAAAGATCCATTACGAGCAACAAACACTGTGTTCTTGGATGGATTGTAGAACCAGTACCCTTTAGTTTTCTTAGGGTAACCCACAAATATGCATTTATCAGATTTGGCGGATAGCCAGACGTTTCAGATAAACTTCGCATCCCCAAATCTTCATAAACGCTAACCTGGGACGCTTCCCAGTCCATATCTCATATGGTGTATTCTGAACCGATTTTGTTGGACAGTTGTTCAGTATAAGCGCAGCTGTTTCTAGAGCGTAGCCCTAGAAGGATTTAGGAAGATCGACCTGACTCATCATAGACCGTACCATATCTAATAAGGTTTGGTTCCTCCTCTCGGACACGCCATTCCACTGTGGCGTTCCTGGTGGAGTCAGTTGTGAGACAATCCCACAATCTGCCAGATAGTCAGTAAACACTTGGCTCATATACTCGCGACCTCGATCAGATCGAAGCAACTTGATCGTCTTGCCAAGTTGGTTCTGTACCTCGTTTCCGAAAATCTTGAACAAATCAAGTGTTTCAGACTTATGTCTCATCAAGTAGACATAACCGTACCTACTGAAATCATCAGTGAACGTAACGAAATACAGATAACCTCCTCTAGCGGGCGAGCTCATAGACCGCATACATCACTATGTATGAGTTCTAGCAACTCTGTAGCCCGTTCTCCTTTTCTAGTAAAAGAAGATTTTGTCAACTCTGTAGCCCGATTGATTCATAATCAAAAAAATCAAGAAGTCTATCAGAATGAAGCTTCGCTATGCATTTCTCATTGATGTGACCAAGTTGACAATGCCAGAAATAGGTAGGGTTTAAGTCGTTCGACTTAAACCGCTTGGTACTAACGTTATAGATTGAACTGTGTCCAGACGATTTATCATCCAAAATATAAAGGCCATTAAAGAGGTAACCATTATCATAAAATAAAGAACTAGGTCTACTGCCAATTCACGACAAACCTCATTAACAAAACGAAAACCATCAGAATCCAAACATGATATCGAAATAATATTCCTGCTAATGGCAGGTACAAAATTACAATCATGTAATTCTAATACAAGTCCAGAAGGTAAAGTAAGATCATAAGTCCCGACGGTCAACGCAGCAATTCTTGCTCCATTCCCGATGCGAAGATCCGCTTCTCCCTTCGCTAGCTGCCTACTTCTTCTCAGGTCCTATACATTTCCACAAATGTGTGAGGCACATCCTGTGTCTAATACCGATGATGTAGAAGTAAAAAATTTAGTCTCTATAACGAAGATACCTGAAGATGAAGCTTCTGCAAGCTTCTTCTTCTTCTGATCTTCTAGGTAGAGTTTGCAGTTTCTCCGCCAATGCCCAATACCATGGCAGAAATGACACTCTCCCTTCTCAGCCTTAGACTTAGGCTCGGCGGAAACAATTTTCGTCTTTTCCTTGCCTTTCTTGTTCTTGGAACGCTTCCTTTTGTTGGAAATCTTTCCAACCACTACGACACTCTTTTCGACTTTGATGTTCTGCTCGACCGATCGCAACATCCCATGTAGCTCGGCCAAGTCCTTCTCCATCCCATGCATGTTATAGTTCATGACAATCTGGTCAAAACTATCAGGAGGGATTGAAGAACTAGGTCTACTGCCAATTCACGACGAACCTCCAACCCTAGTCTCTCAAGATCCTCTAGATAACCCTTCATCTTGCGGATATGAGTACTCACGGATGAACCATTGGTCATCTTATAGTTGACCAGGTTCTTAAGGACATTAAATTGCTCGACCCTTGCCTGTTCCTCGAACATAGTCCTGAGATGCTCGATCATCTCGAAGGCATCAGTTGCTTTGAACTGTTTCTGCAACTCAGCCGACATAGATCCGAGCATCAGGCAGGTCACGTCCAGGTTGTCATTGATGTGCTTCTGGTAAGCATCTCTGACAGCCCTGGGCACATTGGCCGTTGGTTCATCCTCAGGAATGGCTTCTGTTAAAGCAAGGAAAGAGCATATTCAGCATCTAGAAGATTCAAATCGATAAATGGAAGTATGGAGCTGAATTTGGAAAGCAAACATGGAAACAAGAAATAAAAGGAAAAGAAGACATTCACATCAATGAAGAAAAGGCAAGATACATATTTGGAGTATATTACGAGAAGCACTTGGAGGAGTATATAGATGGGTGATACTCCATTGCAGAGGGTTGCCGAGATCATAGTGATTGAGAGAGTGAGTCTGTAATCTTGGTGAAATTGTTTGTACGGGAAACACTGGTGAGAGTTATCTGAGAGAACGTGAGGTACACTTGAGGGGGGGAGCCTTGCAACATCAGGCAAACCGCTCACTGGGCCTAGACGAGATCTAGGGTGGCACGTGGTGTGCGTTGCACACAGTGTGTCTGGGGCTGGTAGAATTTCTTGTGATACTGGGATTCCGCTCAGGGGGAGTGGAACGAGTGAGAGTTGAGTATACTTGGAAAGTATTGAAGTGTACTTGACTCATATCAAAGAAATAGAATCAGTTTGGGAATTCTTATCTTGCAGTATTATGTGAGGGTGTTTTTTCAATTGGTATCAGAGCACGTCGCCGATCGTAGGAAATTTGGTTCCTCTCACATCGGTGTACGATTCAGTCTCACACGATGGAAGGGTTCAAAGATGTACAACCGCTTAGAAAAACGGCTATGCTTGACTCAACCAACTATGGGAATTGGAAAGTGAAAATCAGTTCCTATATTCGTGGACTGGATGAAGATACTTGGAGTGTTGTTACTGATGGATGGACTCGGCCAACTGACGTCATTGACGGGGTTATAACAACAAAGCCAAAAAGTCAGTGGACAACCCAAGAAAAGAAGGATTCTACTATGAATCAGAAGGCTTTATCAATTATCTTCAGTAGTGTCAGTCATGATGAATTCGAACAGATACAAGGATGTGAAACTGCAAAGGATGAATGGGATATTCTAGAACTCATTCATGAAGGAACTTCCAAAGTAAAGAGGAATATACTAGATATGATCGATCTACAGTTTGAACGCCTGAGGATGGGAGATGATGAGAGCGTTAAAGAATTTTGTGGGAAACTGAGTGCCTTGTCGAATGAAGCAAATGTACTTGGGAAGAAGATCACTAATGACAAGCTGGTGAAGAAATTCTTGAACAGCTTACCAGCTAAGTATCATTCACAGATTCTTGTCTTTGAAGGGGTAAATAACTTGGATACTGTCATATTCACAGGAAGCTGTAGGTACCTTCGCTGCTCATGAATTGAGACTACAACTGATGAACGGAGGATCATCTGTTCATACAAAAAGGGGAGTGGCATTACATGTCCCAGAAATGAAAATGGCTGATGCAGAAATCAAAAAACCTGTGAAGAACAAGAAGCTAACTGAAGAAGAGCTACATGATGAAATGTCGCTTGTTGTCAGGAATTTCAACAAATTCTTCAAAGGACGGAAGAAGTTTGGACAACAAAACGATCGAGATGCTGGAAAATGTCTGGAGTGTAAAGGTATAGGACATTGGAAGGTAGAGTGTCCGAGTATTGCTAAAAGGGAAAGTGTACTGAAAAATCTTAAGAAAACCCAGTGCTTTGAATACAAAGGTTTTGGTCACACAAAAGTGGAATGTCTCAAGGGCAAAGGAAAGTCTCTGATTACTCATGAGGAGGACATCTCGGGTACTGAGGCGATAGTGATGAAGAGGACTTATCAAACTTTGTGGCGTTTCTAGGAGTGATAGAAGAAGAAGTTGATCAAGAACTAGACAGTGATGATGAGGAGATTATTGAGAAGGATCTTTTCAAAGATATGACTAAGCTGGTGCAAATAAATAAGCAACTCATAAGTGAAAAACAACAGTTAGAGAAAGAACTCAGTCAAATTCAAGTACAACTGATGGACACCAAACAGAAGCTGACTCAGAATGAAGAGGAGGCATCTATTCTGAAATGTCAGTTAGAAGAAACCAAGAAAAATCTTCATCTTCTTGGTAATGGAACTGGGAAGCTGGATCATTTGCTTGGCATAGGTCGTAGCTCTGGTGATCTCTCCGGACTTGGTTATCGAGGTAAATTACAAACTACTCCCAAGTTTGTATCTGGAGGGAACTTGAACCAAGAAACATCTTCCTCAATGCTCCGAGGTTCTCTACCACGACAATTCTCAAAGAAAAACATACGAAGAGAAGATCGAACGTGCTATCACTGTGGCAAGGAGGGACACATCCGACGAAACTGTTTCTATCTGCAAAGAAACAGAAATGTTCACAGGTATGCATCACCACACTATCATTACCCTGCTTGGAATCTTAGATGGGTTCGAAAATCTAATATCAGGTGTAACGTTGCTTATACCACGGAGCAAAACAACATCACTGGGGTCTGGTACTTTGATAGTTGATGCTCTAGACACATGACATGAAGTCAAGATCTACTGAAAGACTTTGTGGAAACTCAAAAAGGAGGGAGTGTTACCTTTGGAGACGGTAAACAAGGTAAAATTCTAGGTAAAGGAACACTTGATCATGTTGGACTACCCAGGTTGGATGATCTTAAGGTAGTAAAGGGTCTGAAAGCTAATCTTATCAGCATTAGTCAACTCTGTGACAATGAAATGCGAGTTAACTTCACAAAGAATGCATGCTTTGTAACTGATACAAACAACAAGTGCGTTTTAACAGGAAAGAGAAATTCGAACAACTGCTACACTTGGGTCAACACTCAGAGAACTGTGACTCAGCAGACGTGTCTCATGGTGAAGAAAGATGAAATGGATTTGTGGCACCAAAGACTGGGTCATATCAACATGCGCACATTGGTCAAGCTGTCTAAGTCAGGTGTTGTTCGTGATCTCCCAACACTTTCTCACAACGATACGTTTGTCTGCAAAGCGTGTCAGCTTGGGAAACAGGTTCGAATACGGCATAAGAAGACTGAGGAGATACACACATCACACATACTAGAACTTGTTCACATGGATCTGATGGGACCAATACAGACCGAAAGCTTTGGTGGCAAAAGGTATGTTCTAGTTTGTGTGGATGACTACTCGCGATTTACTTGGGTTCGGTTTTTGCGAGAGAAATCAGAGGCTTGTGTAGCTTTTCAGCATTTAGTGCTTCAGCTGGAAAATGGTAAGGGAACTGTCCAACGTATCCGCAGTGACCATGGCAGAGAGTTTGAGAACGTCACGTTTCAGCAATTCTGTGATACTCATGGAATTTCCCATGAATACTCAGCTCCGCAAAAACCACAATAGAATGGTGTAGTTGAGAGGAAAAAACAGAACCTTGCAAGAGATGGCCAGGTCAATGCTACATGCCAAAGACGTGGCGATCAGATTCTTGGCCGAGGCAATGAGCACAACTTGTTACTTGATCAATCGAATATATCTTCGACCTGGCATGTCTAAAACCCTGTATGAAATCTGGAAAGGAAGAGCCCCGCCCCTTAAGTATGTCACATCTTTGGGTGCACTTGCTATATTCCGAATGACAGAGAATATTTGGGGAAAATGGATGTAAGAAGTGACGACGGAATTTTTCTTGGGTATGCACAGAATTCTGCAGCTTACAGAGTATTCAATTTGCGTACCAAGACAGTAATGGAATCTGCCAATGTCGTTTTCGATGAAAATACATTGAAAGAGTCTATTGCTGTATCGCTTCCCCCATTACCTACTCAGATGGACTTAGATCTATCTCAAGATAAGTCAGAAACAATTGACAAGTACCGACTCCGAAGATTCTGCTTCTGACATAGAGCCTCTAGATGAATCGATGCCAACAACTTCTACATCAATAAGTATTCATCGCAATCACTCTTCAGGTAATATCATCGGGGAGATTCATGGCCCAAGTCAAACCAGAGGTAATGCACGAATTAGCTATAAAGACTTGGTTCGCTTTGTGTGTTTTACTTCCCAGATTGAACCTAAGAGAGTCTGTGATGCACTGAATGATGAATTTTGGGTGCAAGCCATGCAAGATGAATTGGAACAATTTGTGCGTAATGATGTTTGGTACTTAATTCCTCGTCCTCACCATATTAATGTTATTGGAACGAAGTGGGTATTCAAGAATAAGTCGAATGAGCAAGGGGAGATTGTCCGAAACAAGGCTCATCTGGTTGCCCAGAGATATACTCAGATTGAAGGAGTCGACTTTGATGAAAATTTTGCACCCGTGGCTCGTCTGGAATCTATTCGTCTACTATTGGGTGTTGCTTGCAGTCTGCACTTCAAACTGTATCAAATGGATGTTAAAAGTGCGTTCCTCAATGGGATTCTCCAAGAGGAAGTCTATGTGGAACAACCCATTGGTTTTTAAGATCCTCATTATCCAGATCATGTTTTTCGGTTGAAGAAGGCTCTATATGGCCTTAAACAAGCACCTAGGGCCTGGTATGAACGCTTGACTTCGTTTTTAATCGACCACGGTTACAAAAGAGGGGGAGTAGACAAGACTCTGTTTATCCACAACAAAGATGGAGACCTGATGGTGGTTCAAGTATATGTCGATGACATTGTGTTTGGCTCTGTCTCTCAGAAGAAAGTGGATGGATTTGTGAAGATGATGACCGACGAATTTGAGATGAGCATGTTTGGAGAATTAAATTTTTTTCTCAGACTTCAAGTGAAGCAAACAGATGATGGAATGTTTATCTCTCAAAGTAAATATGCTCGGAGTTTGGTCAGAAGATTCGAGTTAGATGGGAGTAAGTCAGCAAAAACACCAATGTCCACTACGACGAAGCTGACCCGAGATGAAGATGGAGAAGATGTTGACACTAAATTGTATAGAGGGATGATTGGAAGTCTACTTTATCTAATTGCAAGTAGACCTGATTTGTGCTTGAGTGTTGGAATCTGTGCAAGATATCAAGCTAAACCAAAGAAATCACATTTACAGGCGGTCAAGCGTATCATCAAATATGTGAAGGGAACTGTGGAGTACGGTCTACATTACACAAAAGATACAAGCTGTGAATTGGTGGGATTTTGTGATGCAGACTGGGGAGGTCATGCTGATGATCGGCGAAGTACTTCTGGGGGATGCTTCTTTCTCGGAAATAACATGGTGGCTTGGCATAGCAAGAAACAGAACTCAACATCTTTGTCCACCGCTGAAGCAGAATACATCGCTTTGGGAAGTTGCTGCACTCAACTCATGTGGATGTGCCAAACACTTTCCGATTACGGTATCAACTTACCTTTCTTTACTGCGCATTGTGATAATACGAGTGCGATCAATATATGAAAAAAATCATGTGCAACATTCTCGAACAAAGCATATTGAGATTAGACATCATTTTTTGCGGGAACAAGTTGAAAAGAAAAACTTGATTATTGAGTATGTTCCTACTGAAAAACAATTGGCTGATATTTTTACTAAACCTTTAGATATGAACAGGTTTGTTGGGTTACAAAAATCTCTTGTTGTGGGGGAACTCTAAGCTGTTTCCTTGTGTTTTAGAACCAAATGTGCAGGAAATGATACAGGTCCGGAGATGTGAAAATCCAGCAGATGAAAATGAAAGTCAAAAATACTTCACCATGTCTCAGGTACATCTCGCTGATATAGACTTAAACAAAAGGGTTCCGCTACTCCTCTGTCATGAACATGCTCACAAAGAAGGGTATAATTCAAAGAATCATGACATGAGTAAACCTATGAGGTGCTCAGGTCTAAGTTGTGAGACAAGTTTCTATACGATGGTTTAAGGGCTGATGAGAAGAAAAAAAAAAGAGAAGGGTGCCAATGATAATTATGTTCTGATTCAGAATACTCCGGTGTGGATTGTATGAAAAATTGCATCCTCATGTCATGAGTATATCTCAAAATAGATAGTCTGGAACTTAATGGTGAGAAATTCCTGTTGATACAACGTCATAGTAGTCCAGAACCGAATTTTCTAACAATATTGGAGCTGTGGAAGGTTTGAGAAGCACTTGAGTATGTGTGAAGTACGAGTGACCGTAAGAATGATTTCAGAGATTTGATTATCTCCATGGCATTTATCTCCGTGACAGGTATCTCTAACCTAATCATTTGATTCTCCCATAAATGTTTTTCAATTATGTTTCTCTTCGGATCTGTGATTATCTGGATGGATTAGTAATATGAATATGCTAAATTGTGCTTAAGCGGGAATTGAAAAATCGATCAATGTTTTTAAATTTTGAATCCCCACTCATCTCATTTACTCATTACAGCAGTTTCTGAACGTGCCCTAATTTCTCGCACATCTAACTCACACACGTTCAAGTTTCTTTTCTCTAGCGGCGGGCTAAAGCGAGAAAGAAGGTGGCGAAGAAAGCAAAAGTTGCTCCTACGCCTAAACCTAAGCCCGATAAGGGTGAATGTCATTACTGCGGAGTTTCTGGACACTGTAAGCGTAATTGTCACCTGTTTGACTTTGTATTGATTCATTGATTTATGAATGCATTATTTTCCCGTTATACGATTGGCATGTTTGTTGTATTTCGGCATCCTTGAATCATTAGAGAATGATTCTAAATTCCATAGTCAGTCATCGTTGTGGGAACAATGATGAATTAAGACTAGCATGAGGTGTGATCAATACATTGGATGCAGATCACAATCATGGGTACTCGTTGTGAACGAGTGACTGGATGACCCGCATGAGATTGTCACATGGGCAGAGTCATGACTTGAATCTCAAACAACGGTTCGTTCTTGGATCCTCATACCTGAGATGTCTAGAGTATCTGATATGAGGAGTGGCGTATCTTGACTGCGTCAAACGTTGTCTTTAACCGGATGATTATAACGGCGTTGATCAGATACGTTCACGAATCATATGGAGATAGTAGACATGCAATATGAGACTTGTCACCTCCTTAACAGGAGAGATATCGCTGGGCCCTCTCATGGAAGTCGGACTATGAAAATGCGTGGCCATGCTATAGATGAAGTTGCATCTATTTTATTAGTCGATTTGCCAAGACGAGAAAGCGATTGAACTTGAAGGGTGGCTCAAACCATGCTCTTGTTCAACTTATGATATCGTGATTCAAAGGATCAGAATTCGAGCTGTTAATGTCTTGGTTAGATCACCTCTAACTCAATTCTAAGTGGGTGGTCATGACATCTTGTTAGAGGCTAACCATGACTTGTGGTTCCGGAAAAGGTTCCTAAATTCACTACCACTTAGAATGGGTCTACAGGGTCACACACCACTAGAGATGGACTTATACGTGAAGAATCTGAAGAATGGAAACGAGAGTTGACCGAAACGAGCATGAAAAGGAGTTTTCAGTGTGTTGGTCCGGAGCTGACCAAGTTTGGTCAGCCCCGGACCAAGTTGGTCAGCTCAGGCGGTCTGGAAGTCAACGAGGAGGTCATCTGTCCAGGTCTGGTCCGGCTGACCAATTGTTGGTCAGCCCCGGTCAGGCGGACTGAGGAGCTGGCACGTCGGACTGAACTGACCAAGAAGGGTCTTGGTCTGGAGCTGACCACGTGTGGTCCGCCGGACCACACCTTCAGGTCAGGCGGTCCGCGAGCCTCGGACTAAACCTGGTCCGCCGGACCAAGCTCCTGGTCCGGCGGACCGGGATCTGGAATTTTCCTAAAAATCGGATTTAGGGTTTTCTAAGCTTATTTAAGTTTGGGATTTCGTCAAAACTTAATTAAGGCCGCCCTAAAAGTCAGAGAAACATCCTAGAACCCTAGAGAACCTGTTCTCTTCGATTTCTACTGTCCCAGGATTGGATCTCGTCTCTTGAGTTACCCTTTTTTTCACTAATCCTAGCAGATTCGTTCCAAATCGTTTGGAATCCTTCCCGTCGGTGTGAATATGTGTAGAGGGACTGTAACTTCAGTCCTAGGTGATTAAGAACAGGCCCCAGATCGATATTTGCTTCAAGTTTCATTGAGAACGAGGTAAGTGACGATTCCCTCGGTGATATACACGATCTTTCGGGTTTTGTAAGTTTGGTTGCGTGTGATGCTTGACTAGGTTTAGATCTTTCTTCCGCTGCATGAAACCTAGTAAACCAAACCCTAGATCGATATGATCGTATGCTAGGAACCCGTAGATACCCCAACATACGCCTAAGCCTAAGCCCGATAAGGGTGACTGTCATTACTGCGGAGTGTCTGGACACTGGAAGCGTAATTGTCACCTTTACTTGGAGGATTTGAAGGACAAGAAGCTTGGTGAAGCTTTTGCCTCAGGTATTCATGTTATAGAAGCTAACATCTGTACTACATCTTCGTGGGTATTGGATACCGGAAGTGCCTCACACATTTGTGGAAATGTGTAGGGACTAAGAAGAAGTAGGATGCTAGTAAAAGGAGAAGCGGATCTGCGCGTCGGAAATGGAGCAAGAGTTGCTGCATTATGTGTTGGCGTTTATGATTCGCATCTTTCTTCTTGACTTGTTTTAAAATTAAGTAATTGTTACTATGTTCCTGCGATTAGCAGAAACATTATTTCTATTTCTTGTCTGGATTTGGATGGTTTTCAATTTGTGATTGAGAACTCGAGTTTGATGATTTATCGAGACAATATTTACTATGATAATGGTTATCTAGTTAATGGTTTATACGTCTGATCACACGGGTTTTTCACCGGTTTTATAACGTCGTGCATCACAATTCTTCTCACATTCTAGGCATCATAGGACGTTAGATGGTCATGGGTAGGTTGTTTTGCTTGTTTTTCCTTGCAGGAAGACTCCACGATGAATCCTCACGAAGCGGGCACGGAAGAACAAGAATTCGAGAATGCTACCGCTCACAAAATGAGCGACCGCCCATAAAATGGGCGGGTCGCTCATTTTGTCTGAGCTTCCCGAGCATTCTCGAATTCTTGTTCTTCCGTGCCCGCTTCGTGAGGATTCATCGTGGAGTCTTCCTGCAAGGAAAAACAAGCAAAACAACCTACCCATGGCCATCTAACGTCCTATGATGCCTAGAATGTGAGAAGAATTGTGATGCACGACGTTATAAAACCGGTGAAAAACCCGTGTGATCAAATGCCTGTCAAGCCATCAATTGTCCGTAACACGGGTCATGCCAAAGCTGAGCGTCCCGGATTATCTTTATGAGGCAGGGTTGGAAATCGTGGTTCCCACAGCTTGAATATGGTTTCCCTTAGGTTAAGTCGTCAGGTTTGACTTGAGACTTAATGGTACAGATGAGACGAGTATGCAATGATATTC
>NW_010963939.1:125850-126692 GCF_000463585.1 Tarenaya hassleriana | reverse complement strand
TCCATGATGCATGGGAACGCTTCAAGGAATATCAAAGAATGTGTCCTCACCATGGAATGGAAAGAGACTACCTTCTGTCCTTCTTTATCCATGGGTTGAAGGATGATACCCGGTCTTGGATTGACGCGGCATGTGGAGGTGACATTTATGACATCCCTTTCCAAGAGCTAGGGGCGACAATTGCAAAACTGGCCAAGGGACGCAGCCATACGTCCAACGAATTCAGTAGGAGAAGCTCGGTGAAAGGAGATGTGGGAGAAAACGCAGCTCTTAAGGCAGTGTTGGCCGACCTTGCTGAGATAAAAGTTCAACTCGCCAATGCCAAACAAGTAGCTGCTGTGGAAGATCACAATCCAACGCAAATTCAACCGGGAATGTATATGATTGATCAAGAAGCGGAAGAAGCCAATTATCTCGGGCCTAATCAATACACTCATCCGTCCAACCTATACAACCCGGGATTGAGGAATCATCCCAACTTCTCCTACAAGAACACGTCGAATGCGCTTAATCCTCAACCCGCCTTCCAACGGAACAATTAAGGACCTCCGGGTTTTCAATCAAAGTATCAACAACAAGGTCAAGGGAGCCAAGGCTACCAAGGGGATTCTAACTACAGATCGCAGCAAGTACAACCCAAGGAGCAAGACCCGGATATCAAGGATATGCTATTGCAAATTCTCCAAGGTCAAAAATCGCAAGGAGTATCCATTAGGAGCATTGAAAATGAGCAAATTGCATTCAAGAAACAATTGGAAGGAGTACAAGCTCACTTGAAGATCTTGGACAATCAAGTGGCTCAACTCGCATCTTCCTCCTCATCAAGACAGCAAGGCATGCTC
>NW_010963939.1:109644-123119 GCF_000463585.1 Tarenaya hassleriana | reverse complement strand
AAAGCTAAAAAGAAGGCGGCGAAAAAGGCAAAAGTTGCCTCTACGTCCAAGCCTGAGCCCGATAAGGGTGACTGTCATTACTACGGAGTGTCTGAACACTGGAAGCTTAATTGTCACCTTTACTTGGAGGATCTGCAGGATAAGAAGCTTGGTGAAGCTTCTGCCTCAGGTATTCATGTTATAGAAGCTAACATCTGTACTATATCTTCTTGGGTATTGGATACCGGAAGTGCCTCACACATTTGTGGAAATGTGTAGGGACTAAGAAGAAGTAGGATGCTAGCTAAGGGATAAGCGGATCTACGCGTCGGAAATGGAGCAAGAGTTACTGCATTGTGTGTTAGTGTTTATGATTTGCATCTTCCTTCTGGACTTGTTTTAGAGCTTAGTAATTGTTACTATGTTCCTGCGATTAGCAGAAACATTATTTCTATTTCTTGTCTGGATTTGGATGGTTTTCGATTTGTGATTGAGAACTCGAGTTTGATGATTTATCGAGACGATATTTACTATGGTAATGGTTATCGGTGCGTGCGCACCAACGTCTTGAATGATCAGCCTTCGAACTCGACATCGTCCATCTATAACGTGAGTACTAAACGGTTTAAGCCGAACGACTTAAACCTGACCTTCCTCTGGCATTGTCGTCTAGGCCATGTAAACGAGAAACGCATTCAGAAACTTCATCATGATGGTCTTTTGGATTCATTTGACTTTGAGTCACTTGAATCTTGCGAGTCTTGTTTGATGGGCAAGATGACAAAGCATCCTTTCAAGGGGAAAGGACAAAGAGCGACATAGTTATTGGCTCTCATACATAGTGATGTATGCAGACCAATGAGATGTCCTGCTAGAGGAGGTTATCTGTATTTCGTTACGTTCACTGATGATTTCAGTCGATACGGTTATGTCTATTTGATGAGACATAAATCTGAAACACTTGAAATGTTCAAGGCTTTCAGAAACGAAGTACAGAACCAGCTTGGCAAGATGATCAAGACACTTCGATCAGATCGTGGTGGCGAGTATATGAGCCACTGATATCTGGTTGATTGTGGTATTGTATCACAATTAATGTCTGAACGAAGGAACCGAACACTGTTAGACATGGTTCGGTCGATGCTGAGTCAGACAAATTTTCCGAAGTCCTTTTGGGACTACGCTTTAGAGACGCTGCATACCTACTGAACATGAGTCCAACGAAGTTGGCTGAAACGACGCCATATGAGATATGGACCGGGAAGCGTCCCGCATTGTCGTTTATCAGAATTTGGGGTTGCGATGCTTACGTGAAGCGTTAGATGGCTGATAAGTTACCCTCCAAATCTGATAAGTGTTTATTTGTAGGTTACCCTAAGGAAACTAAGGGTTACTACTTCTATATTCCGGCAGAGAACAAGGTGTTCATTCCTAGGAATCCGACTTTTATGGAGCGAGAGTTCGTCTCCAAAAGAGTAAGTGGGAGTAGGATCGAACTTGAGGAAGTTTGAGAGCAACAACTAGACGCTGAGCCGAGTGAACAAGTTGAAGACGTTCAACCTGATTCACTGCCGGTTGTGACTCAACCTTCGACGAGTGAACCTCGGAGATCAGGCAGGCTTCGCCAAGAGCCTGTGAGATACGGATTTCTCGTGACTGGGAATGAGGAGCTCATGTTATTGGATAATGATGAACCTACCACATACCCAGAGGCTATGGCGAGTCCGGACTCGGAGAAATGGCGCGTGGCTATGAAGTCCAGATGCAATCCATGTCAGACAACCAAGTATGGACTCTAGTTGATGCATCGTAAGGGATAAAACCCATCGGATGCACGTGGATATTTAAGAAGAAGACCGACATAGATGGCAACGTGCACACGTATAAGGCACGACTTGTGGCGAAGGGATTCCGTCAGATTCATGGTATTGACTATGATGACACGTTTTCGCCCGTAGTTATGCTGAAGTCCATCAGGATCCTACTTGCCATAGCCGCATATTACGACTATGAGATACGGCAAATGGATGTCAAGACCGCGTTCCTTAACGGGAACTTGACCGAGGATGTGTACATGACACAACCCGAAGGTTTTGTCGAGCCGAGGAACCCGGGGAAGGTGTGCAAGCTTCAGAGGTCCATTTATGGACTGAAGCAGGCTTCGAGGAGCTGGAATCTTCGCTTTGATGAGACAATCAAAATGTTTGGTTTCTCACAGAACGAAGACAAACCGTGTGTTTACAAGAAGGTTAGTGGGAGCACAGTAGTATTTCTAGTGTTGTACGTGGATGACATTCTCCTTATAGGGAATGACGTTCCTACCTTGCAAGACGTTAAGTCTTGGCTAGGAAAGCAGTTTTCTATGAAGGACCTAGGAGAAACAACCTATATTTTAGGCATTAAGATCTATAGAGATAGATCGAGGCGACTTCTAGGATTGTGTCAGAGTACTTACATCGATAAGGTCTTGAAACGGTTCCGGATGCAAGATTCCAAGAAAGACACCTTATCGATGAGCAGTGGCACAGTTCTCTGCAAGAGTCAGTGTCCTACGACACCTGATGAGTGATAACTCCTAATTCTCTCTATATTTTCAGGACGTTTCTATAGGATTTATATGAGGATCATATTCATTTATAGGCATATAATGATGGTAACTTTTCCATCATATGCTTTGATAACTCCTAATTCTCTCTATATTTCCTGGACGTTTTTATAGGATTTACATGAGGATCATGTTCATTTGTAGGCATTATAGGCGCGTTAGGCTACGGAACTCGGTTTGGTTGTGTTTTTATTGGATTACAGGTCTTGGATGAGATTTGGACCAAGATGGAAGCAATCTGGAGCTAAAAGGATTGAAATACATCAAGAACTTCCTACCTTGACTCGGCCAAAGTCAACAACAGAAATTGGGCCGAGTCACCATGCTGAAAAGGGTCCAATTCAAGTCTGTTACGAGGAGACCGAGTCAGAACGTCCGAGTCAGTCTACCCCGAGTCAACATGCCCGAGTCAGAAGGCCCGAGTCAGAAGATTGGGCTGGGCCGAATTCATTATGTCTCGTTTTGACTCGGTCGAGTCAGTGTACTGACTCGGTCCGAGTCAAAACCTAGAAAAAAGCCCAGATCGAATTTTCAGAATTGGAACGGGAGTAGGACTTCGGGAGCGCCGCCTAGGGTTAATAAAAGGACTCTAGAGACGTCCAAAAGAGAGGGACAGACTTTACACAGACTTTGGAGAACTTTGGTGAGAGAAATAGGAGTAAAACGGTATTTCGGGAAGAAGAAGGAGAGCTGGAACGTGAAGAACACATTGCTGTCGACATGAGCCTTTCTTCTCCCTCTTTTCTTTCTGTTTCTAGTTTTTCTCAGTGTTTTTCCATGAACCGTGAGTAGATCCACGGCTGTGGGTTAGGGATTCGTTTGTGTTTTGGGTATGTTTGAACCTTAACTTGGTTGCGATTTGGATTTGTTTCGGTTTTATCGATTTGTGCTTTATTCGATTGGTGTTTGCTGACCCCTTGACCAATTGTTTCAGATTCTGAACTACATAGGAATATGGGTTTAGTTTCGGAACAAAATCGATAGGATAGATCGTATTATTCACATAGGAATATGGTTTGATCGATCTAGGGTTGATGATAGTGTCCTTCATGCATCTAGTTTGATAAATCACATAGGGATATAGATTTAGAAAACCTTAGATAGTGAGTTATATGCTGGAAGGTGATTTCTCTATTTTTGTTACTTGATAATTCCCGAATACATATTCAATATCGTGATTCTTGCATGCTTAGCATATACCCATACACGCGAATACGGTCCCGACACCCACGGTCATTCTTTGCTTGATAGTTACACGTTTTTATTTGCTTTCTTATTTTAGTTAGTTTAGATTCCACTTACTTCCACCATCACTTTCGCTTGCTTGCTTTGATCTATTTTCGATTGAGATTTGGATTTAGCAACCGGTCCTTGTGTTCGACCCCGTGTTACGACGATCCGTATCCTTGCGGTGAGTTGTGAATCGGGTTATAGATTTTAGACTCGATACACACGTATCAAGTTTTTGGCGCCGTTGCCGGGGACTGGTTAGCCTATTTCTAGGTCTTTATTGATTCTAGAGCTTTGCTTGTTTTCTTTTTCTTTTTTTTTTTGTTTTTCTTCCCTCTTTGTGGATTCACTTGGTCTCGAGTTCTTCTTTTTCTTTGCGGTTTGCAGGGTTCTAGTGCATGACACGGAGCTCTACTCGGAGAGAAGACCTAGTCTACGATCAGGAGATTGAGCGTACCTTGAGAGACATCCGAAATCAGCGGAGAAGAGAAGCTATGTCGAGGTCAAGTAGTTCGCACGACCATGCGGTTCATGATGAGGAGCATCAAGAGAATCAAGAGCACATGAATCCGCTTTATGATCAGCAAACCGAGGGCGAAGCTACCTACGTTGCAGAGGAGACTTTGGGTTCGTACATTGCACCGAAGCACACCCAACTCCTATCATGCATCAACCGTCCGCCCATTGACAGTTTCGAGCTACCGCCACAGTGCATCACGATGTTCAGTCAGGCGAGCTTCAGAGGGCAGCCTACAGAGGATCCCATTGCTCATTTGACTCAGTTTAAGATGCTGTGCAGATCAGTTAGAAAGCCACGAGGAATGACCATCGAGGATGTAGAACTCGATCACGACCGGGCGAGAGATTGGCTCTACACTCTTGAGCCGAACTCGATCACGACATGGGAGGAGCTAGAGGAGCAACTCATGGAGAGATACTACTCCCCAGAGAAGACCCGAGCTGCACAGAGAGCCATACACAGCTTCACTCAGGAGAGTGATGAGAGTCTGTATGACGCATGGGAGAGGTTCAAAGGCTACCAACGCCTTTGTCCACACCACGGCATGGATAAGCGACTGTTGCTTTCCACATTCATCCACGGACTGAGAGATGATACTAGAGCATGGATGGATGCAGCTTGTGGAGGGAGTGTAGACGACATTCCCTTTGACACCCTAGAGATGCAGATTGCGAAGATGGCCAAGGCAAGAGGGATGTCAGGAGATAGTATCAGACGCTCTACAGGACGGGTAGATTTGGGCGAGTCCGCTGCTTTGAAAGCGGTCATGTATGATTTATCGGCAATCAAGCAGCACATGGGACTCAAGAATACATCTAACCCGCCGAAAGTCCAGCCTGGCATGTTTCTGGTTGATCAGGCAACATCAGAGGAAGAACCGGTTGAGGATGTCAACTATGTAGGAAGGAATCAGTACCAGAATCCTTCCAATCTCTACAACCCGAACGTGCCTAGAAACCATCCTGGTTTCTCCTACGGAAACCCAAGCAGAGTATTGAATGCACAGCAACAGGGCGTTTCCAGAGTCCCTCAGAATCCCCGGGCTTCACTCAGTCACGTTTTCAGGGGCAGAATCAGGGATATGCGCAACAGAATCCAGGATATGGACAGCAGAATCAGGTTTACCGAGCTCCTCCACCGGCAAAGAACGATGAAGCAGACATCAAGACAATGCTTGCCCAACTAATGCTCGATCAGAAGACATCGTTTACGGAGCAGAAAACCGAGGTACAGAGCATAAGGGCAAGACAGGATACCTTTGAGAGGAGGCTTGACGGGATGGATGCACATATGTAGCTAGTGGATACACAGATCGCACAGCTTGCATCACAACCCTCTAGGCAGCAGGACACATTTCCTGGGAAGACCGAGCCAAAACCACGAGAGCATGTAAACGCTGTTGAGCTGAGGAGTGGAAAGAATCTGCTAGAGACAGTCCCTACGGAAAAAGGGACGACGTCTAGATACACTGCCGAAGAGAAAGGAAAAGGCATAGAAGATGAGACACCTCGGGTGAATGCAGAGGAAGCCGAAACGCCATACGTCGCTCCTCCACCTAAGGTACCACCCGTTCCTTTTCCTTCTCGATTGAAGAAGCATGTTGAGGATACACAGTTCTCGAGATTTGCTGATATGCTTCAGAAGCTAAAGGGTTACTATACCGTTCTATGAGGCTATGCTGCAGATACCCTCTTATTCGAAGTTCCTGAAAGATATCTTGACCAAGAAGAGGGTAATTGGGAAGGAGACAGTAGCCTTGAGCACAGAGGTGAGCGCTGCGATTCTACAGCATGAGTTGCCACGGAAGAGATCAGATCCTGGTAGTTTTTCGATTCCCTGCAAAATCGGAAACATTGCGATAGACCGTGCATTGTGCGACCTTGGTGCTAGCGTCAGTTTACTACCGTTGTCTATTTACAAGAAGCTTAATATTGGTGAGCTTAAGCCGACACGGATGGCGCTACAGCTAGCAGATCGATCTGTTAAGTATCCCGCAGGTATTCTCGAGGACGTTCCTTTGAAAGTCGGAGATTATTATGTCCCCGTCGATTTTGTTGTCTTAGACATGGATGAAGACTCGAAGATACCGATTATTTTGGGTCGACCGTTTCTGAACACGGCTGATGCGGTTGTACACGTCCGAGCTGGTCGTCTTACCATGAAGATAGGTGACGAGACTGTTGATTTCACCTTAGATCACAATATGAAGCAGCCATCCACTACCGATTCAGCATGTTATGTTGATGTACACGAGATCTTGACGCAGGAGGTCTTTGATCAGTTCCGAGACATTGATCCACTTGAAATATCCCTCCTGACATCAGACGCGAGTATATACAACAATTGGGAGGATATTCGGGAGCTCACACAGGCGTTAGACGATGAAACCGAGGAGAAATTCGAGCTTCTGTATTCTGACTCGACCGAGTCAGTACTTGACTCGGACCGAGTCAGATCGTTGGACCACTCCGAAACTTTGTTAGCTTCAGACTCGGTGTCACAGAGTTCTAACTCGACCGAGTCAAGTGTTGACTCGGCCTTCCTTCGTTCTGACTCGGAGCGAGAACGCATGGATCGGATTCCATATGCTTCAGCAATTGGATCCATCATGTATGCCATGCTTTGTACTTGACCGGATGTATCCTATGCGTTGAGCATTACGAGTAGATACTAGTCAGATCCAGGTGAGTCACACTGGATCGCCGTCAAGAACATCCTGAAGTACTTGAGAAGAACTAAGGATGTGTTCTTGGTATACGGTGGGTCGGAAGACGAGCTCGCTGTAAGGGGTTACACCGATGTTAGTTTCCAGTCGGTCCAGACGTTGAGACCCTAACTAGAGCGAGTTAATCCCACTTAAAACCCTAATTAGAGCGAGTTTAGCAAATCCCGACATCTGGACCGATCGGTCCAGGCCTGGACCGATCGGTCTGGAGCTTTTTACGTGTGGACCGATCGGTCCATGGTTCCGGACCGATCGGTCTGGAACATTTTCCGGACCGAGCAACATTTGCATGTTACCTCTGGACCGATCGGTCTACGTTTGGACCGATCGGTCTAGGCTGGCTGGACTGATCTGTCCAGACCTTCTGGACCGGTCGGTCTGGCCTCTGCTCCACCGGGATTTTCTCGTCTTTTCTCGCGCGTTTGTCCTTTCCTGTGTGTGTGCCTGTAGGCTCATCCGATACAACAGTATAACCTGAAATCTCCATTTCGGTTACACAAGTCATAGGCGGTCTCTAGCAAGACACTATAACTAACTATCTCGAATAGAGTTTGTTCGTGATCTTACGAGCGTCGGTGATGATTCCGGTTGATGATCCTTTTGTATCATGATATCATAAGTCGAACATAAGGCATGGAGAAGCCACCTTATCTGATTCGACTGCTTTCTCGTTCACTGAGTTCGACTGTACGAAATAGACAATGTTCGTCTATAGTGCGACCACACATTCCTACAATCTCGCTCACACGAGGGGTCCATCGATATATCTCTCTTTTACGAGAGGTACAAATCCCATCATGACTATCTACAATCCATCACATGATTCGTGTCGTACCTGATACACGCCTTTATAGTCCTCCTGTTACGCAGGACGTTTGACACATTCAAAGTATGCAACTCCTCATGTTGGATTTCGTAGATATCTCAGGTCTTAGGATCCAATTATGGAACCGTTATATGAGATTCAAGTCGTGACGCTAGTCCATGTGACAATCTCATGCGGGTCAATCCAGTATTTCGTTCTCCAACGAATACCTATGATTGTGATCGTATCCAATACCTATGATCATCTCTATGACCATCAATCACACATCATACTAGTCTTAGTATATCATTATTCTCACAATGACATATGATTAGGGAGTTCAGTATTGTTCATAACAATACATGGATTTCATAACATATCAAGTATGCAAAACATGTAACGAATCAAACACTCATCCATAAAACCATAGAAAGTGTCAATACATCAAATGTATCAAAAGAAAGCTCATACAACAGTACATCATAGAGCACTAAACCAACACTCTTGTCAAGGTCCGAAGCATAATCTGAGTCGCAATATCCCATCAACTCGAAATCTGCCTCCTTGTTGTATAGTAACTTCAGAATAATACTTCCCTGTATGTATCTCAGTATCCATTTTACAGCATTCCAATGATCCTTGTTTGGCTTTCTCATAAATCTACTTACTAATCCGACACTATAAGCCAAGTTAGGTCTTGTCCCTATCATTCCATACATGATGCTCCCCACCGCAATGAGATACGAAGTTGAATCCAAGTTTAGAGCATCATGATCAGTGCCAGTAGCCCTTAGCTTAAAGTGTGATCCCATAGCTGTATGAACGGGTTTTGAGTCTCCTATTCCAATGCTGTTTACCACTTTTTCAGATATCCACTCTGAGATAGAGTTAACACTCCTCTTGATCTGTCTTGAGTTATGTCCTTCCCCAAGATTCGCTTTGCACTTCTTTTATATCAAACTCTATTGCAAGTATTTTCTTGACTCTAAGTATCTCCTTCTTGCTCTCGGATGCTACGAGCATATCGTCTACATATATGAGTAGATATATGTAGTTTCCCTGTTTGTATTCTCTGAAATACACGCATAGATCATACTTACTACCTGTGAATCCTTGTTGTGTCATGTACCTGTCAAACCTCCTATTCCATTGTCTTGGAGATTGTTTAAGACCATAGAGGGATTTTACCAGCAAACAGACCAGCTCTTCCTTTCCTTTTTCCTTGAAGCCTTCGGTTTGTTCTATCAGGATCTCTTCATCCAGTTCCCCATGTAGAAAAGTTGTCTTCGCATCTATTGTTCTAATTCCAGGTTCTTAGAAGCAACAAGAGATATAGGAGTCTGATGGACACATGTTTGACTACAGGAGAGTATATCTCATTGTAGTCTATGCCTTCAACTTGTGAGTAGCCTTTGGCTACTAACCTCGCTTTAAATCTCGGTTCTTCTATTCCTGGAATTTCTGGTTTTCACTTGTAGACCCATTTACATCCAATTATTCTGTGGTTGGTTGGTCTCTTGACGAGTTTCCAGGTTTGATTTTGTGTAGTGATGCCATTTCCTCCTTCATAGCCATAAGCCATTGTTCCTTTTCTCTGGTCTGTAAGGCCTGTTTGTAATCTTTAGGTTCGTCCAGTTCAAGCTCTGTTGCCACATCCAAAGCAAATGCTGACACTACAAAAAAACTGTTTTTTTGCAACGAAAAATTTGCGTTGCAAACAGCGTAATTTCGTTGCAAAATGGCTTTTGCAACGAAAAAGAAACGAAATTTCTTGCGTTGGTAACGCGTCGTTGCAAACCAGAAATCGTTGCTAATCGTTGCAACTAGCAACGACTTAGCAACGCAAAATATTTCGTTGCTAATGTAGCAACGAAATCACAACGCATCGTTTTCGTTGCTACTTACAACGAAATTTCTTGCGTTACTATAGCGTTGTAAAATTAGCAACAAAATTTCGTTGGTAGTAGCAACGTATTTGGAACGAAAATTTTCGTTGCTAATATCAACGCTTAACAACACAACGAACATTTTCGTTGCTACTAGCAACGCTTAGCAACGAAAACTACTTGCAACGGTTGTTCTGCGTATTATAAAAATCCTAAGTTTGCAACGAAATTGCGTTGCAACGTTGCGTTGCAAAGTTTCTTGTAACGTTTGTAGCAACTATTTTTTGCGTTGCAAAAGTGTATTAGCAACGCTGTTAGCAACGAAATATTGCGTTGCTAACTTTTAAAAAAAAATTAAAAAAAATTAAAAATAAAAAAAAAATAAAATTAAAATACAATTTATTGAAAATCAAAATCGTTCAAATTAACATCGGGCGCATATTCACCACCATTGTCCGGAGCATCATCATTCGCACCGCTACCTCCAGAACCGCCGATGTTGACATTTCCTATGTTTTGGTTAACTAGCAGTTGGAGGTAGTTGTGTCGCTGCTTTAATTCGTCGTACTTAGCTCGCGATACAAAATTGTTCTGCACATGTTCATCTAATTCTTGGAGTAGTGTGACAATCTCCTGAACAACTGGTGCTCCTCCTTCCCCGGCAGCGGTGTTGACGATATCTTGTTTGAGCGACCCAAGTCCATATATATACGACCGTATTTGTTCGGTTTTACGGTCTGAATTCAAATATCTCAATTAGAATGTTATTTAATTATAACTAAAAAATAAAACATTATAAGAAATAAAAAATAAACCAACTAATTACCTTGACATATAGTTCATCGATTTGTTGTTGGGATAATTGCGTTGTAGTATTCATTCCCAACGCAGTCGCTTGAGATTCTTCAAGCGTTGTTTGTTGTGATATATGTATATAAGAGTTAAAAATTTAATAACTAATCTATATTTATAAAACTATTTATATATTTAAAAACGTACGCTTGTTCGATCTCGTCGATCAAATTTTTGACAACATGGGTGGTATAAGCTTGAAATTATTAACAAGGGTTTTCAATGCATGCATGACCCGACTAAATGGCTTTCGGCCCGATGTATGCTTGCTTGGACCAGTTTCGAGAGTCACGTCCGTCGTTCTACTTTGTTTCGCCTTTTTACTTCTTTCAATGTTGACGGGATTCTCCCAATACTCCACCATCTGGGCCCAAACCCCGCTTTCAATGTTCTTCGGGGGAGAACGATCAGGCTTCATCTGCCAATATCGTTTATACCTGTTGACCTTGGATTTGAGTAGGTCCATGACACATCTTTTCCATGCATCATAGACCTTTGAGGTATGCACCTCATCCCAATACCAAGATTGCTAAAAAAACTTAATTAAAAACAATAGACAAATTTTTTTATTAATTTACTAATTTAAAAAAATAACTTACAGTAAAACTAGCAAACTATTGTTGTCGAGTGGTCTCGGGTAATGACGACCAATTCATCCAAGGTCCAGTAAAATTACTTTCGATGAACGATGAGACGGATTTTACCGAACTTTTTGGAAATAGAGGTAGAGAGAAGGATTAGGGTGTTGGAAGAAGTGTTTAGAGAGAGAAAGTGAATTTGTTGTTGGTATTGTAGAGAATAGAAACAAAATTGGTTTCTTTATATAGCGGAATGTTGCAACGAAATTTCGTTGCTAAGTAGCAACGAAATTGCGTTGCAAACGCGGAGTAGTAAATGCGTGCAGTGAATTCGCCAGAGACTATCGGATTTCACGTAGTTTAGCAACGAAATTGCGTTGATACTTAGCACGCAATTGCTAAATCAATTAGCAACGAAATTTCGTTGCTAAAGTGATTCAAATCGTTGCAAGGTTTCAGATTACTGCGACGGTCAAATCGTACAGTAGCAACGAAATTTCGTTGCTAACTGTAGTGGCAACAAAATTTCGTTGCGAAAGGATACAAATCGTTGCTACTTGTCGCCTGCATGTAGACCGATTCTGCATGGAGGTAGCAACGAAATTTCGTTGCTAAAGGATTTAGCAACGAAATTGCGTACCTACAGCCTTAGCAACGCAATTTCGTTGCTAACTCTATATTTATTTTTTTTCAATCAGAATCCTCTTCATCCTCATCGTTTACATCACTTTCTTCGGGTTCACTATCTCCTTCTTCAACAATATTTTCATCAACATGTAGAATATCATCTTCAATATGACCAATAAGATTATCAACTGACGGCAATGTCAACGCGTTTAATTCTTCGACGTCATGAATGATTTCTTGAAGAGGTAGCATTGTTGAATCGGTTGCATTTTCTTCATGGGATATTCGTCGTGGTTGTATTCTGATGACCGCACTCCATTGCTCACACCGCCGTTTAACACTTGGATAAGACATAAAACACACCTGATCAGCTTGGGATGAAAGGATGAATGGATCGTATTTTTTATACTTTCTTGTGATGTTGACCTCAACAGTTCCTGAAGCGTTCTTTCTGATGCCTCTGCCCTGTGTATGATCAAACCAGTCACAGTTGAATAAAACCATTCGTAGTCCAACATAACCATTATATTCGAGAACCATGATTTCCTTAAGAATGCCGTAGAAATCAGGTTCATTCGGTATGTCACAGCTTACGGAACCTCTAACACAAATTTCGTAGTTCGATACTCGTCGTTCTGAACTATGGTCGAATGTGTGAAACGTGTATCCTCTTGTGAACATGATCGGACCGTGGATCAAATCTTTCAACCAGACTTGATGATGCGGTGATTGTTGAACCTGAAATCAATGAGACAATTATGGTTACATTTAATATTATAATAATAAATATAGACAGAATTTACAGAAGTTAACTAATTAATACTTACATACTGATATAACCAAGTCGAGAAGAATGTTTCTTTCATCTTGATCAGACCATCACCATCAATATCTGGATGTTGACGTATCATGTCCTCGTCAAACAAACGCTCAATGGGTCGAATGTCTTCACAATTCAATAAGATGTAAGTGTGTGCATGTCGATACTCCTCTTCGGTTAACCAACGTCGACTGGATTTTCCACTAAGTCGTCCAGTCTGGTAGAACATATCTGGCACAATTTCATTGTATTCAAACAGTCGCTCTTCGTCTGCATGTGTAGATATACTTCTGTGTTTCGTTTGGACATGAGACTCTAAGTAGTAGTTTGTAAAAAACGTCACCTCCTCATTAACGCACTATTTAACGATTGCACCTTCTGGTTTATTCTTGTTTTTCACCTTGCGCTTAAGATGGTAAAAGAACCTTTCAAACGGATACATCCATCTGAATTGAACCGGTCCTCCGAGGATTGCTTCATCTGGAAGATGTATCATCAAATGCTCCATAACATCGAAGAACGATGGGGGGAATATCTGTACATCAAACATGACAATTCAAATTTCATATAACATAAACTTAAATCAATTACAAAAAATTTAGTTTCTTACCTTTTCAAGCGCACACAGAATGATCGGAATATTAGTCTTCATAGTTTCAACATCTTTGACATTTAAGTTCTTAGAACAAATGTCTCGGAAGAAAGTGCTGATACCTGTAACGATATTAATTTTATAAGCGTAAGATATTGTGTTGTTCATTACATGTGGTTAATTTTAACTAGAAATAAGCACACGTACCGCATAAAACTTCGGTTACAGGTTGTGGTAGCAGTTCACCGATGGCAAC
>NW_010963939.1:92461-108860 GCF_000463585.1 Tarenaya hassleriana | reverse complement strand
ATTCGGTTGTTTTTTGCACGCCAAAAATGCTATCGATATGCAAAATATTTCATCACCCGTCAGGAGAGGCCTTGGATCAGTCACAACTTTATTCCATCTAAAAATTTTTTGTTGCGCCTCCATGGATGGATCCAATGGTAAAAATCTACGGTGACAATCAAACGAACATGGTTTCCGCTCATGTTTTAATTGGAATGAATCAATCTCATCCATGCAATAAGGACATGCTAACAATAAGGACATGCTAAACGTTGACAACATTCCATAAGCCGGAAAATCACTGATTGTCCACATCAACACTGCTCTCAAGTTGAAGTTCTGCCTTGTTGAAACGTCATACGCATCAACACCTTATTCCACAACATCAATAATTTATCAATCAAAGGTTGGAGGAACACATCAAAACTCTTCTTCGGATGAGAAGGTCCCGGCAGTAATATCGTCAGAAATAAAAACTCTCTTTTCAAACATATTTCCGGCGGTAGATTATACGGCGACAACACAATTGGCCATAATGAATATTGTTTCCCAGACTGACCATACGGTGCAAATCCATCGGTGCATAAACACAGATAAACATTTCTCACCTCACAGGCAAAATCAGGATATAGCTGCACAAAATGCTTCCATGCCTCACCATCTGATGGATGACGCATGTTGCCTGAATCTGAAACATGTTCTCCGTGCCAATGCATCTGAGATGCTGTCTTGTGAGATTCATATAATCTCTTCAATCTGTCTGCTATCGGCAAATAAAACATCCGTTTATACGACACTCTTTTACGTTGCACATTTTTCCTGGGTTTGAATCGATCAGCTCCACAAAATCGACAATTCGATAACTCTTTATCATCTCCAGACCAAAAAATCATGCAATTGTTCTGGCATACATCGATTTTGATAGTCCTCATGCCTAATGATCCCATGAGTTTAGACATATTGTAGAAAGAATCAGGAGCATGGTTACCTCCAGGAAGATAATCGGTCATCATCTGACATACCTCGTCCATACAATTCTCCGTCAGATTATAACTCGACTTCAAGCCCATCATTCGTGCTGAAAGAGATAATTGGGATAATCCTTCTACGCACCCTTCATATATAGGTTGATTAGCTGCCTCCAACAAATCAAAAAACTTCTTTGATTCGTTGTTCGGTTCTTCATCATCTTCCCTGTTAGAACAAAACTGAGAAGGGAATGCATCTTGAACTATATCAACATAACGGTTAGATGGCCTCCCAACAAATTTGTCGTTAATGGTAGGAACATTAACAACATCGAGCGTTTCACCGTGATAAACCCATACATAATAATTTAGAACAAAACCTCTTTTGAATAGATGTTTTAGAACCACCTCTGGAGTAAGGAATTTAGTATTTTCACATCGTGCACACGGACAATATATTTTACCCGTTATTACGCACTGATTCTGACTTGTCGCAAATTGCATGAAATTCTGCAACCCTTCTTCATACTGGATGCTTAAACTGCCTGTAGATGCATCAATTCTCTCGTATAACCATCGTCTAGAGTGATAAATATCACCTCCACTCGATGTCATTTTTTTTACGATTTTTTGAAGTTTGAACGAGAAGAGAGAGGAGGGGAAGGATTTTATAAAAAAATTTGCAACGCAATTTCGTTGCTAATCTAGAAAACTAGCAACGAAATTTCGTTGCAACGTTAAAACCGGTTAATAGACTTCACCGTTTTGCAACGCAATTTCGTTGCTAGTTTTCTAGATTAGCAACGAAATTGCGTTGCAAAAAAGACTTACAACGCAATTTCGTTGCTACTAGAAAGCGCAATTCTGACACCGAATAATTTTCGTTGCTACGTAGCAACGAAATTGGATTGCGTCGATGTAAGTACTCTGACTCAATCCTAGAAGTCGCCTCGATCTATCTCTCACTACAAAAAAACAGCGATTTTGCAACGAAATAATTTTCGTTGCTAAGTTTGCAACGCTTTAGCAACGTTTGTCAACGAAAAAACTTTGCAACGCTTTAGCAACGAATTCAAACGTTTTTGCAATGCTTTGCAACGCATTTTTTTCGTTGCTACGTAGCAACGAAAAAAATGCGTTGCAAAGCATTGCAAAAACGTTTGAATTCGTTGCTAAAGCGTTGCAAAGTTTTTTCGTTGACAAACGTTGCTAAAGCGTTGCAAACTTAGCAACGAAAATTATTTCGTTGCAAATTTCGTTGCAAAATCGCTGTTTTTTTGTAGTGTGAGGTACTCTCTTCTCTGAATCTTTGTGGCAGGGTTATTGTTCTTCTTTCTCGATCCCTGGCAAGTTGATAATCTCTGAGATCCTCCATTGAGTTCTCCAGTTCTTCATCTGATTCAGGTCTTCCATCATGATTATCATCTTGGTCAGATGTTTCTGAGCTAGATTCTTGATCAGCTCCACCTTGAGAATTGGCCTGTACTCCACCTTGAGAATTGGCCCTCTTTATCTGACCTTGAGAGAACACCAATTTTCAAGGTGTCAGACTGGTTTCGTAGATTTGAGTCTTGAGATTCCTTATCTCTGTGTCTATCTTTGTATGTTATGTTTTCTTTAACCATAACGTCCCTGTTGATAACCACTTTTCTTTATGTAGGAATCCAGATCCTGTATCCTTTGAAACCAGATGGATATCCTACAAAGTACCCTTTTCTTGCCCGAGGTTTCAGCTTACCCTAATTGATGTGTTCATAGACTACACATCCAAATCTCCTTAGTTTTTCATAACTCGGTGGTCTACCGGACCAGACTTGTGCTGGTAAGTCTATAGCGCTTGAAGGGGACAAATTAATCATATTTATAGCTGTGGATGCTGCCTCTCCCCAGAATTCTTCCCCGAAACCAGAGTCGCTTAGCATGCTCCTTACTCGTTCCATGATGGTCCTGTTCATGCCCTCAACTACTCCATTTTGCTGTGGAGTGTAAGTACACGTCTGATGCCTCTTAATCCCATGATCTTTGCAGTAATTGGTCAAACTGTGCATTACAGAATTCTAGACCATTATCTGTTTTGAGGTGTTTTACCTTTTTCTCTATCAGATTTTCTACCAACGTCTTCCATTCTTTGAACTTAGTGAAAGCTTCGTCTTTGGTTCTCAAGAGGTATATCCAAACCTTTCTTGATCTGTCATCTATGAATGAGATCAAGTATTGAGCCTTTTCCAGGGTTGGATTTAAGTTTGATGAACCCCATAGGTCTGAATGTATGTAGTCGAGATTGATTTCTGAGACATGTTTTCCTTTTCTGAAACTCAGCTTATGTGTTTTACCCAAAACGCAGTCCTCACAAAACTGTAATTCTCTGATTTTACTTTTGTCCAGAAAACCTTTTTGAGCCGCCAACTGCATGTCCTTATTGCTCATTGATAATCTCCACCTTTTTGTCTACTCTAGGATGTATTTTCTGTCAAAGTATGAATGAATTCAACCTTTGAGGCTAACCCTAATTATTTTCTCTTTCCTTTGGCCAAATTTGGAAGATTTCCGGATTTTAAGTGACCCGATTATGTATGTACAAGTGACATGATGGTGTCACATCGCAGTTTTGACGGGCTTCACGAATTTGCTCATAACTTCCTGCTCTGACATCGGATTTGGATCATCTTGGCGCCTATGCGTAGATATCGAAGAGAAATTTCCAATGATGTAGAGAATACATGATTTGGATTTGTAGAGTGAAAGTTATCGGACTTGCAAGATTTGACTTTCTGAGCTTCACGTTTTCTCCGAAACAACTCCAAATGTTCCCGGTTCGTCCGTGATGTTCCGTAATCCATGTTTTCCACTCCTTTTACTCTCTTTACGTGTGGATTCTTGTTTAAACACCAAAGAACAGAACCAACCAATATCGAAACCAAATGTACCCTAGAATGTCTACAAATATGTAAAACCAAGTGAAATATGCTAGACATCCTATATCAAAACATCACACAAAGTACGTGTTATCAAACTCCCCCAAACTTAAACCTTTGCTCGTCCTCGAGAAAATACTCTTTGAAAAATGGTCTGAAAGGAGGGCGAGACAATGACATAACTCAAAATGATAATCGAGAGCGAAACCTCTATCCGACCTAGATCCCCGTGAACAATGATCAAGTCTGTCTAGTATGATCTCCCTCTCTAAAGGATAATCTTTCCTAGCCATGGGATCTATACCGTTACCTAGAACCAATCTAAGGACTTCAATCATCTAGCAAGCATGTTTTTCGAATCTATTACACCATTCTACCTAATCGTATCTAGTCTACGCTTTCGGCATTCATTCTTTTTCTCTTTCTCTCCTTTTTTTTTCATCTAGCTAGACTTTCTCTTTTTTTTTTTTCTTCTTTTGCTAGCATTTCGGGTTCCTAGAACATTCAAGTTGAAGGGTTAATAATCGTTTTTTTTTCGATTTTGTTTATTGGATAACCCGACCCACAACTTAGACCCGAACCATCAAATCGATGCACTCATGTCCTCGAACGATTTTCGTTGACGAGATAATGATAGCGGAGTGTCGAGATGCTCACTATCTTTTTCTACACATGAAGAAATAAGAATGCATTTGATATCAGACTTTACCGATTTCAGCAAACATGGGAAAGGTTCTTATAGAAACTTTTCTACTTGGCTAGACAACATCGATCCTGTTGGCTTAGTGCTCTATGATGTACTGTTTTTGTTGGTTGTAATACTCTACGATGATCCGTGATATGATATTTTGACTATGTATTGATTCATTGGTTTATGAATGCGTTACTTTTCCCGTTATATGATTAGCATGTTTGTTATATTACGGTAAATATCCTTGAATCATTGCAGATGATTCTAAACTCCCTGGTCAGTTATCATTGTGGGAACAATGATGAATTAAGACCAGCATGATGTGTGATAGATGATTATGATCATATGCATTGGATGCAAATCACAATCATGGGTTCTCGTTTGGAACGAGTTACTGGATGACCCGCATGAGATTGTCACATGGACATGAGTCATGACTTGAATCTCATACAGCGGTTCGTTCTTGGATCCTCAGACCTGAGATGTCTAGAGTATCTCGAGGAGTGACGTGTCTTGACTGCGTCAAACGTCGTCTTTAACCGGATGATCATAACGACGTTGCTCAAATACGTTCACGAATCATATGCAGATAGTAGACATGTAATACGAGACCTGTCACCTCCTACGCAGGAGAGATTCGCTGGGCCCCTCGTGGAAATCAGATTGTGAAAATGCGTGGCCACGCTATAGATGAATGTACATCTATTTTATCAGTCGGTTTGCCTAGACGAGTAAGCGGTTGAACTTGAAGGGTGGCTCATACCATGCCCTTGTTCAACATACGACATCGTGAGATAAAGGATCAGAACTCGAACTATGGCTGGCTTTGTTAGATCACCTCTAACTCTATTCTAGGTGGGTGGTCATGGCGTCTTGCTAGAGGCTAACCATGACTTGTGGTTCGGGAAAGGATTTCCGAAGCCACTGCCACTTCGAATGGGTCTACAGGGTCACACACCATTAGGGATGGATCACATGTGAAGAGAACGACGCGAGAAAGGAACCACGGAACGAGCTGGAAGGGTTTCAGATGGCCAGACCGTCCGTTCCAGGCCTGGAACGGACGGTCCAACCATGTTGGTCCGTTCGTTCCGCTGAGGAATGGACCAACCGTTCCGCATGTGCCAGACCGTCCGTTCTACGTTGGATTACGGACCGTCCGTTCTACGTTGGATTATAGACCGTCCGTTCCACGTAGAAAGTCACACCGTCCGTTCCATACCTGGAACGGACGGTCCGACTTACGTGACAGTTTTCGGTTTTCGCGTTTTAAGGGTTTTGGGCAATTCTAATTAATAGGGGGAGCCGCCATAAACCCTAAGAACGAACCTCAGACGTCCTAGACACTTCCTAGAGTTTTGAAGAAGCTTTCTCTTGAGTTCTAGAGATTGGAATATCGATTCCAAGTCAAAGACATCGTTTTCTCTTCACAAATCCTAGCAGATACGTTCCAAAGTGTTGGAATTCATCCCGCCGGTGTGGATACGTGTAGAGGAGTTGTGCTTTCAACTCTTGGTGATTAAAACAGGCCCTGGATCGATTAATACTTCCAGATCTTGTTAGAAATAGGTAAGTATTCGAATCCCACGACGACATACACGATTGTTCGGGTTATTGCACAATTGGTTTTGTGTGACGTTTGGCTAGGTTTAGATCTTTCCTTCCGCTGCGTGAAACCTAGAATCCAAACCCTAGATCGATGAGATCGCATGCTAGGGACCCGAAGGGAACCCAACAGTTGTATGAGCTTTATTATGATACATTCGATGTATTGACACTTGCTATGGTTATTTGGATGAGTGTTTGATTCATTACATGTTTTGCATACTATAATATGTTGTGAAATCCATGTATTGTTATGAAAAATACTAAACTCCCTAGTCATATATCGTTGTGGGAACAATGATGTACTAAGACTAGTATGATGTGTGATAGATGGTCATAAAGATGATCATAGGTATTGGATAGGATCACAATCATAGGTATTCGTTGGAGAACGGAATACTGGATTGACCCGCATGAGATTGTCACATGGACTAGCGTCATGACTTGAATCTCATGTGACGGTTCCATGATTGAATCATGTGACCTGAGATGTCTACGAAATCTAACATGAGGAGTTGTGTACTTTGAATACGTCAAATGTTCTGCGTAACAGGAGGGCTATAAAGGCGTGTATCAGGTACGACACGAATTATGTGTTGGATTGTAGATAATCAAGATAGAATTTGTACCTCTCGTAAAAGAGAGAGATATCGATGGGCCCCTCGTGTGAGCGAGACTGTAGAAATGTATGGCCACACTATAGACGAATGTCGTCTATTTCGTACAGACGAACTCAGTGAACGAGAAAGCAGTCGAATCAGATAAGGTGGCTTCTCCATGTCTTATGTTCGACATATGATATCGTGATACAAAAGGATCATCAACCGGAATCATCATTGACGTCCGTATGATCACGAACAAACTCTATTCGAGATAGGTAGTCATAGTGTCTTGTTAGAGACCGCCTATATCTTGTATACCTGAAATAGAGATTTCAGATTATACTGCTATTTCGGATGAGTCTATAGGGTCACACACATAGGAAAGGACAAACGCGCGAGAAAAGACGAGAAATTCCCAGTGGAACGGAGGCCAGACTGACCGGTCCAGAAGTCTGGACCGATCAGTCCAGCCTACCCAGACCGATCGGTCTAGACGCGTGGACCGGTCGGTCCAGAGGTGGCGAGCAAGAGTTGTTCGATCCGAAGAAAGGTCAAGACCAATCGGTCCAGAGCTGGACCGATCGGCCCAGCCCGAAAAGTTGAAGACCGATCGGTCCAGAGGCTAGACCGATCGGTCCAGACGTCGAGAATTAGTTATCTCACTCTAATTAGGGTTTTGGGTTAACCAACTCTTGGGAAACGCCTCCTAACCTTTGTTGGATGAATTCTTAAGCTTTTTCAGAGGTTTTTGAGATCGAAACACGAAGAGAAAGATCCCTGAAACCCTTTGCGCATTGGAGAACGAGTTCTTCAGTCCTAGTAGACAAGTTCCAATCCATTGGAATCCTTTCCGTCGTGTGGATACGTGTAGAGAGCGAGGTAATCTTCCTGCCTTTGTGATCGGACAAACACATCAATTGATACAGGCCCTAAATCAATTGAAGTAAGCGTTCTAACATTTCTACGAAATCATGCATGCTTGGTTTTAGGGTTTTATTAGAAAATTTTTGTTTTACATCCGCCGGGCAAACCCTAGAACCGATCTCTTAGGAATTAGATTCCTGTAGAGATCCCAGGAATCTCAACACTGGTATCAGAGCCTGGTTTTTTTGTATCATTTTGTTAGAACGCGATCACGCACGTTATAGGATTTGAATCGTTTGAATCCATGTTTGCTTTTGATGCTATACATGAATTGATAGTCAATCTAGAGTAGATTTCATGTTCTTTATTGCATAGAGTGCAAGAGGTTCGTGTTATGAGTTCGCAGGCGAAAACCGGGTCGAATTCGGGTCTGAATCGGGGCCAAAACGACGAAAAACGAGATCTGATCACGTTTTCGCTTGGACCGATCGGTCTGGTCCTCTGGACCGATCGGTCTAGGGTTTCGTCTTTCTCGGTTGGATCGATAGGCCTAGACCGAACGGTCTGGACGTTTCTGGACCTACCAGACTGTATTTGCGTAGACCGACCGGTCCAGACCTCTAGACCGATCGGTCCACGTCCCGAGGTAAGACCAAAATTTTCGGTTCTTCATTTCGCAATCTGGTTTGAGCAATAGTTGCTCAATCCGATCATATGTGATTCAGAATGACATGATTCATTCTTATGGATAGTCCATAGTGAATGAATACATGCAACTTAATCAAGATATTAGATATGCTTGATTGAGTGGGAGCTTCGGGATTGGGATTACGTAATCGAATGGATGGTCCATTCAGATTATGTAATACATCTGATCAAGGAACAATAGTTGATCCTTGATTTGATTGGTACAATCGTTGCAAAGAAACCGATTAGAGAACTTGTCAAGGCCTTGATCGTACGTGTCATGGGTCATGCAAGAGCTGGGTGTGACGTATTATCTTGGTGAGGCAAGATGAAGAAATGGTGGTTCTCATAGCTTGAAAGTAGATGCTTGATCTAAGTGTGGTTTAAAAATCCCTTTTATGTAATGCTAAGCTTGTACCTTCTATTACTAGAGCACTTGTCAAGGCTTCGATCGTCCGTATCACGGGTCATGCCAAAGCTGAGCATGCTGGATTATCTTTATGAGGCAGGGTGGGAAATCGTGGTTCCCACAGCTTGAATATGGTTTTGTTGGTTGTAATGCTCTAGGATGATCCGTGATATGACATTTGACTTTGCATTGATTCATTGATTTATGGATGCATTACTTTTCCCGTTATACGATTGGCATGTTTGTTGTATTTCGGCATCCTTGAATCATTAGAGAATGATTCTAAACTCCCTAGTCAGTTACCAGTGTGGGAACAATGATGAATTAAGACTAGCATGAGGTGTGATCGATACATTGGATGCTTATCACAATCATGGGTACTCGTTGTAACGAGTGACTGGATGACCCACATGAGATTGTCACATGGACAGAGTCATGACTTGAATCTCATACAGCGGTTCATTCTTGGATCCTCATACCTTAGATGTCTAGAGTATCTGATATGAGGAGTGGCGTGTCTTGACTGCGTCAAACGTCGTCTTTAACCGGATGATTATAACGGCATTGATCAGATATGTTCACGAATCATATGGAGATAGTAGACATGCAATATGGGACTTGTCACCTCCTTAACAGGAGAGATATCGATGGGCCCTCTCGTGGGAAGTCGGACTATGAAAAATGCGTGGCCACGCTATAGATGAAGTTGCATCTATTTTATTTGTCGATTTGCCAAGACGAGAAAGCGGTTGAACTTGACGGGTAGCTCAAACCATGCCCTTGTTCAACTTATGATATCGTGAGACAAAGGATCAGAATTCGAGCTGTTAATGCCTTGGTTAGATCACCTCTAACTCAATTCTAAGTGGGTGGTCATGGCGTCTTGCTAGAGGCTAACTATGACTTGTGGTTCGGGAAAGGTTCCGAAGTCACTACCACTTAGAATGGGCCTACAGGGTCACACACCAATAGGGACGGACTTATACGTGAAGAATACGAAGAATAGAAACGAGATTTGACCGAAACGAGCACGAAAAGAAGCTTTCAGTGCGTTGGTCCGGAGCTGACCAAGTAACGGACTGAGTTGGTCCGGAGCTGACCAAGTTTGATCAGCCCCGGACAAAGTTTGGTCAGTTCAGGTGGTCCGGAAGCTCGGTCCGAGGTCATCTGTCCAGGTCTGGTCCGGCTGACCAAGAGTTGGTCAGCCCCGGACCAGATGCTGGGTCAGGCAGACCGAGAAAAGGTGAGTCGGACTGAGCTGACTTGAAGGCTTGGTCTGGACTCCGAGGTCATCTGTCCAGGTCTGGTCCGGCTGACCAAGAGTTGGTCAGCCCCAGACCAGACGCTGGGTCAGGCAGACCGAGAAAAGGTGAGTCGGACTAAGCTGACGAAGAAGGAAATTGGTCCGGAGCTAACCAAAACTTGGTCAGCCGGACCAAGCCTTCAAGTCAGGCGGTCCGAGGGCTCGGACTAAGCTTGGTCCGCCGGACCAAGCTCCTGGTCCGGCGGACCGGGATCTGGAAATTTTTCAAAATTCGGATTTAGGGTTTTCTAAGCTTATTTAAGTTTGGGATTTCGTCCAAAAACTTAATTAAGGCCGTCCTAAAACTCAGAGAAACATCCTAGAACCCTAGAGAACCTGTTCTCTTCGAGTTCGATTGTTCCGGGATTTGATCTCGTCTCTTGAGTTACCCTTTTCTTCACTAATCCTAGCAGATACATTCCAAATCGTTTGGAATCCTTCCCATCGGTGTGGATACGTGTAGAGGGACCATAACTTCAGTCCTAGGTGATTTAGAAGAGGCCCCGGATCGAACTTTGCTTCAAGTTTCATCGAGAACGAGGTAAGTAACGATTCCCTCGGTGATATACACGATCTTTCGGGTTTTTGCAAATTTGGTTGCGTGTGACGCTTGACTATGTTTAGATCTTTCTTCCATTGCATGAAACCTAGTAAACCAAACCCTATATCGATATGATCGCATTCTAGGAACCCGTAGATATCCCAACATGTTTAGCTTAGGTTAAGTTGTCGAGTTTGACTTGAGACTTAATGGTACAGATGAGACGAGTATGCAATGATATTCGATATCATAGTCTCATAAAAGATCTAAGAGTCATATTGGATGTGATTGACATTAGATGTCTATCTAAATAGCATAAGGCTGAGTGTAACAACTCATTCTTATGTGAAATATGGATCTTCTCATATAGAAAATTATTGTACGGTTATTTTTCTTTATCGGAGTATAGTTCGTATATGCATCTATTGTTGCCATTGATTGATGATGGACTAACTGGTAGTGGATCATTGATATAATCTGTATTATGTTTTGTTCATTGTATTTAGATGTGTTTTCGTTCTGTTTTGTCTTTTTCTGTAGGACATAGCGTTAACCGGTATTGTACCGAAGTTGACGACGCGATCTATCCTTATGAAGGATAAGCCTCTGATCACGGCTTCTGGATCGATCATTGATGCTTATTGGAAGCACGTGGATGATGATCTGGATATGTCTAGCTTGATACTTGGAAACATGACTTCAGAATTGCGTAAGCAATTAGAGGACATGGACAATTCTTTGATAGTTGATCAGTTGAATGCGTCATTCCAAAAGAAAGCTAAGAGCCACGAAAAGAGTAATATGGTAGTTGTTGGAAAGAGTTCCAGCAAAAGGAAGCATTCCAAGGGCAAGGGCAAGAGGAAAGTGACAAGCGTTGTCATTGAACCTAAGCCTAAGTCCAAGAAGGAAGAGTGTTATTTCTGTCATGTCGTCGGGTATTGGTATAGAAATTGTAGACTCTACCTAGAAGATCAAGAGAAGAAGAAGCTTAAAGAAGCCTCAACTTCTGGTATCTTCATTATGGAGGCTAACTTGTTTACTTCTACATCGTGGGTATTAGATACCGGATGTGCCTCGCACATTTGTGGAAATGTGCAAGGGTTGCGAGGAAGTAGACAACTGGCAAAGGGAGAAGTACATCTCCGCGTTGGGAATGGAGTAAAAGTTGCTGCATTAGACGTCGGAAGTTATGATCTGACTTTACCTTCTGGCCTTGTATTGGAGTTGCATGATTGTTATTTTGTTCCTGCTATCAGCAAGAACATTATATCGATTTCATACTTAGACTCGGATGGTTTCAGATTTGTTATCGAGAACAAAGGTCTATCCATTTATAGAAGTGATTTATTCTATGGTAAGGGTTACCAATTTAATGGCCTTTATATTTTGGATGACGAACCATCTAGATACAGATCAATCTATAACGTTTGTTCCAAGCGGTTTAAGCCGAACTATTTAAACCCGACCTTCCTCTGGCATTGTTGTCTAGGCCATATCAACGAGAAACGCATTCAGAAGTTTCATCATGAAGGTCTTCTGGACTCTTTTGACTTCGAGTCTCTTGAGTCTTGCGAGTCTTGTTTGATGGGCAAGATGACGAAGCATCCTTTCAAGGGGAAAGGACAGAGAGCGACAGAGTTATTGGCTCTCATACATAGTGATGTATGCGGACAATGAACTGTCCAACTAGAAGGAGGTTATCTGTATTTCGTTACGTTCACTGATGATTTACGATTATGTCTATTTGATTAGACCTAAGCCTGAAACACTTCAAATGTTCAAGGCATTCAGAAACGAAGTACAGAACCAGCTTGGTAAGACGATCAAGACACTTCGATCTGATCGTGGTAGCGAGTATATGAGCCAAGAGTTCACTGACTATCTGGTTGATTGTGGTATTGTATCACAATTAACTCCTCCTGTAACGCCACAGTGGAACGGCGTGGCTGAACGGAGAAACCGAACACTGTTAGACATGGTTAGCTCGGTGATGAGTCAGAAGATCTTCCGAAGTTCTTTTGGAGCTATGCTTTAGAAACCGCTGCGTACCTGCTGAACATGAGTCCAACGAAGTCGGCTGAAGCGACACCATATGAGATATGGATGGGGAAGCGTCCCACATTGTCGTTTGTCAAAATTTGGGGTTGCGACGCTTATGTGAAGCGTCTGATGACTGATAAGTTATCCTCCAAATCTGATAAGTGTTTATTTGTAGGCTACTCTAAGGAAACTAAGGGTTACTGCTTCTATATTCCAGCAGAGAACAAGGTGTTTATTGCCAGGAATGCGACTTTTATGGAGCGAGAGTTCGTTTCCAAAAGAGTCAGTGGGAGTAGCATCGAACTTGAGAAAGTTCGAGAGCAACAAGTAGACGCTGAGCCGAGTGAACAAGTTGAAGACGTTCAACCTGCATCACTACCAGTTGAGACTCTACCTTCGACAAGTGAACCTCGGAGATCAGGCAGGATTCGCCAAGAACATGTGAGATATGGTTTTCTCATGACCAGGAATGAGGAGTTCATGTTATTAGAACATGATGAGCCTTCCACATACCCAGAGGCTATGGCGAGTCCCGACTCTGAGAATTGGCACGAGGCTATGAAGTCCGAGATGCAATCCATGCCAGACAACAAAGTATGGACTCTGGTTGATGCATCTGAAGGGATTAAACCCATCATATGCAAGTGGATCTTCAAGAAGAAGACAAACATGGATGGCAACGTGCACACATATGAGGCACGACTTGTGGCGAAAGGATTCCGTCAGATTCATGGTATTGACTATGATGAGGCTTTTTCGCTTGTAGTCATGCTGAAGTCCATCAGGATTCTGCTTGCCATAGCCGCATATTACGACTATGAGATATGGCAAATGGATGTCAAGACCGCGTTCCTTAACGGGAATTTGACCGAGGATGTGTATATGACACAACCCGAAGGTTTTGTCGATCCAAGGAACCCGAGGAAGGTGTGCAAACTTCAGAGATCCATTTATGGACTGAAGCAGGCTTCGAGAAGCTGGAACCTTCTATTTGATGAGACAATCAAAAGGTTTGGTTTCTCACAGAACGAGGATGAACCATGTGTTTACAAGAAGGTTAGTGGGAGCACAGTAGTATTTCTAGTGCTGTACGTTTATGACATTCTCCTAATAGGGAATGACGTTCCTACCTTGCAAGACGTAAAATCTTGGCTAGGAACACAGTTTTCTATGAAGGACCAAGGAGAAGCGGCCTACATTTTAGGCATCAAGATCTATAGAGATAGATCGAGGCGGCTTCTGGGATTGAGTTAGAGTACTTACATCGATAAGGTCTTGAAGCGGTTCAAGATGCAAGATTCCAAGAAAGGAATCTTATCGATGAGCAGTGGCACAGTTCTCTACAAGAGTCAGTGTCCTACGACACCTGATGAGCGAGAACGCATGGATCGGATTCCATATGCTTCGGCAATTGGATCCATCATGTATGTTAGTGCAAGTATTTGCACGTGTTGTTTTGGTTGTTAAAAGGTTGTTGCAGGTTCAACAACCTATGAGAGATTTCAGGAGAAGAATCCGGCGAGGATTGCACTCGAGCAAATCTGAGGTACAACTGACGAGATTCAGATAGAGTCAAAGACCGAAGAGATAAATTCAAAGACTGAAGAGATAGAGTTAAAGGCTGAAGAGATAGAGTCAATAACAAGAG
This sequence comes from Tarenaya hassleriana, assembly GCF_000463585.1. Taxonomy (NCBI): domain Eukaryota; kingdom Viridiplantae; phylum Streptophyta; class Magnoliopsida; order Brassicales; family Cleomaceae; genus Tarenaya; species Tarenaya hassleriana. The sequence goes on along the minus strand of NW_010963939.1, from coordinate 94,608 downwards.
ATAAGGCAAGATCCTGAAGATAGACTCGAAATCAGCAAGAATCAAGAAGAAGTCGATCCAATCACTTCGTGGAGATCTACGGATGAACCAGAAGAGTTTAAATAGAGGGTCAAGTGCATATCAGTTCTACAGAGAGCATGAGCATAATTTCTTAGTCTATTTCGTTCAGTGAGTGTGTTCTCATTCTTTGGTGAGTGTGAGTCTGAGAGGGAGACCGATTGGGCAAATCTCTTTTCTCAGGTGAGTGATTTATGTTGTGAGGTTTTTTTATCAGTAGAATTCATTGTGAGAGGAGAAGAAACTCAAGGGGAGTTTTGGGTGTGTGTAGTAAGTACGATTCGTACAACAAAAAGTGAGTTGTACTTGACTATCTTTCTCAAGTGAATAGAACTGATTAGTTTTCCGCATTACTCTTTGAGTGTTCAACTTTTTCAATTGGTATCAGAGCTGGTCACTGATCGTAGGCGAAAGGTCCTCTCATATCAGTGTACGTGTTGAAGTGTCAATATGGACTCACTGAAAGAGTTTCAATATCTGGGAAGATCCACAATTCTCGATTCCGAGAATTATAGTTTTTGGAAAGTGAAAACTATGAATCTCATCAAAGGAATTGATGAAGATGCTTGGTGTTCAGTAGAAGAAGGTTGGAGTGCCCCAATCGATGTGAAGGATGGAAAAGAGGTTCTGAAACCCAGATCTGAGTGGACACCTTCAGAAAAGCGAGCGTCAGCACTGAACTCAAAAGCTATAACCATCATTTTCAATACAGTTGATAAGGATGAGTTTAAGCAATTCAAGGGTGCAAGTCAGCAAAAGAAGCCTGAGATGCGCTTGAATTGATTCATGAAGGAACATCAAGTGTCAAGCGCAAAGGAGAGATCTAATCAAGCATCAGTTCAATATGCTTCAAATGGAAGAAAACGAGAGTGTCAAGGAATTCTGTGGCAGGCTGAATGCACTAACAAACAAAGCAGAGGTCCTTGGAAAGACCTATCGAGATAAACAGCTCGTGGCAAAACTCTTGATAAGCTTACCCAAAAAGTTTATGTCTCATAAATCTGCTTTTACTATGGTAAACATTGTGGATACTATCAGCTTCTAAGAGACAGTTGGGGCTTTTGCTGCTCACGAGTTAGAACTGAAACTATATGAAAAGCCAAAAGGAGTGACTCCAAACAAGGGGTTGGCACTTCATGTTCCAGAATCATCTGAGGCTCCCAGCCAAGTGTCACTGGAGGAAGACATGGCGATGATTGTGAAAAAATTCAACCGGTTTTTTAAGAAAAAGCCAGGTATCACTGGCAAAGCAGAGTCGAGAAATTCTGGAAAATGTCTGGAATGCCAGAGAGCAGGTCATTGGAAGGCTGAATACTGTAGCACTGCCAAGAGGGAGGCAATGTTGAAAAATCTGAACGATCTTCAATGTTATGAGTGCAAAGGATATGGACACACGAAAAACGAATGTGCAATTGGAAAAACAAGAGGTAAATCTCTGATCACTCATGAAGAGATTGATACCGATTCTGATGAAGAAAGTGGAGAAAAGATGTCAAATTTTGTTGCATTCATTGAAATAATCGAAGAGACTGAAGAAGAGATATCCGAAGAAGATCTATACAAGGATATGTCAAGGCTGTACGACATCAATACAAGATTGATCAAAGAACAGAAGGAGAATGAGGCAAAGATTTTGGAAATCAAGAAGCAGCTGGATACGAAAGTATCAGAAGTTGATAATCTGAAGAAGCAACTAAAGGAGAAAGAGGAGAAGATTATCTTATTACAGAATCAGTTGGAAGCCACGATGAAGAATGTGAGAATGCTTGGAAATGGCACTGCAAAATTGGATCACTTATTGACAATCGGGCGAACAGATTCTGGACATACTGGACTTGGATATACCGGAGGGAGTAAAAACAAAGTAGGAAACTTTGTTTCAGGAGGAAAACTTGGAGATGAAGTGATCTCACAAGTACAACAGACTCCAAAGATCAAGATTGATCTATATCCAAGAAAAGACCGCAGAACTATCGTGAGCATCGCACTTGTTTCTACTGTGGAACAAGAGGTCACATCAGAATGAATTGCTACTACTGGCAAAATTATCAGGTACCACCCACTCTAAGATGGAGGCAAGTCTGGAGAAG
>NW_010963939.1:89732-92283 GCF_000463585.1 Tarenaya hassleriana | reverse complement strand
TTCGAAGAAAATCTCAAAGGAGGAAACGTGACATTTGGAGATGGAAGAAAAGGAAAGATCTTGGGCAAAGGAAATCTAGATGCATCAGGACTGCCCAAACTTACAGATGTCAATGTTGTCCAAGGGCTCAAGGCAAATCTCATAAGCATCAGTCAACTGTGTGACTCTGGATTTCAGGTAAATTTCACTAAAGATGCTTGTGTTGTTACAAATTTTCTTAGAGATTGTGTGTTGACAAGAAAAAGAACTCCAAGTAATTGCTACACTTGGGTAAATCCTGACGAAAACACTCAAAGTGAGAAGTGCTTCACAGCAGCTGACTCTGAACTCGAGTTATGGCATCAACGATTGGGACACATTAACACAAGGTCGTTGGTAAAGCTGTCAAGGTCAAATGCTGTACGAGGATTACCTGAGTTATCATCGCAGGTAACACTGGTGTGTAAAGCATGTCAACTTGGAAAGCAAATCAAGGTAAATCATAAAATGATCGATGGGATACACACATCTAAAATCCTTGAGTTGATGCACATGGATTTGATGGGACCAATGCAGACAGAGAGTCTTGGAGGAAAGAGGTATGTGTTTGTATGTGTTGATGATTTCTCACGTTTTACTTGGGTCAGGTTCTTAAGAGAGAAGTCAGAAACATTGGGTGTATTCGGACACTTATGGCTGCAACTCCGAAATGGAAAAGGAAGTGTTCAGAGAATTCGGAGTGATCATGGGCGTGAATTTGAAAATGAACAGTTTGCAGAATTCTGCAACAAATATGGGATTGTCCACGAGTATTCTGCACCTAAAACTCCTCAACAAAATGGAGTGGTTGAAAGGAAGAATAGGACACTGCAAGAAATGGCGAGAACAATGTTACATGCAAGAAACGTTGCGAAACGTTTCTGGGCAGAAGCGGTAAGTACGGCATGCTACCTTGTCAACCGCGTCCATATCAGACCAGGCACAGCCAAAATTCCATATGAAATATGGAAAGGTAAGACCCCTCCTCTGAAGTTTGTTCATATATTTGGTTGTCGATGTTTTGTGTTGAATGATCGAGAATACAGAGGAAAGTTCGATGCCAAAAGTGATGAAGGTATGTTCTTGGGTTACACAATGAACTCTGCTGCCTATCGAGTATACAATTTGCGCACTAGAACGATTATGGAATCAGCTAATGTTGTCTTTGATGAGGAACATAGTGCAGACCAGAGTGAAGTCCCGCCGAAACTACTTCACGATGTTCCCAGTGAGCACTCGGTAGAAGAACAGAGTGACAATGCAGAAGTTGAGACCAAGGAAGAAGAAGATTTGGAAATTGCTCCTACACCTACAGTTCACAGGAATCATTCCGAAGATGATGTGATAGGAAATGTACTCGATCCCATGCGTACACGAGGTAAGAGGATGAATTATCAAGATATGGTACGTTTTGTGTGTTTTTCTTCGCAGAATGAACCTTCTCGAGTGGATGAAGCATTGAAGGACGAATTCTGGGTAAAGGCAATGCACGATGAGCTGGAGCAATCTGTGAGAAATGATGTGTGGTATCTTGTGCCCCACCAGATCACATTAATGTGATTGGAACGAAATGGATTTTCAAAAACAAAACAAATGAGTCGGGAGAAGTAGTTCGCAATAAAGCCAGGTTAGTTGCTCAAGGATACACACAAATTGAAGGTATTGACTTCGATGAAACTTTTGCACTCGTTGCTCGACTAGAGTCTATTAGATTGTTGCTTGGCATTGCGTGTTTTCTTGCTTTTAAGTTGTTTCAGATGGATGTCAAGAGTGCCTTTCTCAATGGTGTGATCCAAGAAGAAGTGTTCTGGTTTTGAGGATCCACATTTTCCCACTCACATGTACAGATTGAAGAAAGCTCTCTACGGGTTAAACCACGCCCCTCGGGCATGGTATGAACGATTAGCCAGTTTTCTACTCGAGAACGGCTACAAAAGAGGGGGAGTAGACAAAACACTTTTCATCCATAATTCGGACGATGTACTATTAGTAGTACAAATCTATGTGGATGATATCGTGTTTGGATCTACATCCCAGTCAAAGGTTGATTGGTTTGTTCAGACAATGATTGCTGAGTTTGAGATGAGTATGTTTGGAGAACTCAGTTATTTTCTGGGACTACAAGTCAAGCAAGACAAAGATGAAATCTTCGTCTCTCAAGGGAAGTATGCTCGGAATCTGGTGAAAAGATTTGAACTTGACACGAGCAAATCATCACGTACTCCCATGTCCACAACCACCAAGTTGACCAAAGATGATGAAGGAGAAGATGTTGATCCAAAACTCTATAGGAGTATGATCGGGAGTCTACTGTATTTAAAGGCAAGTAGACCTGACCTGTGCTTAAGTATGGGCGTATGTGCCAGATATCAAGCAAAACCTAAGAAGTCTCACCTTCTAGCAGTAAAAAGGATAATCAAATATGTCAAAGGGACAGTTGATTATGGGCTACATTACACAAAGGATACGAGTACGCATCTAGTAGGATACTGTGATGCAGATTGGGGAGGAAATACGGATGATCGAAAAAGCA
>NW_010963939.1:75244-89581 GCF_000463585.1 Tarenaya hassleriana | reverse complement strand
CTCGTTTACGGCTCATTGTGACAACACAAGTGCAATCAACATCTCTAAGAATCCAGTACAGCATTCACGAACAAAGCATATAGAGATAAGACATCATTTCCTCAGAGAGCAAGTGGAGAAAGGGAGTCTTTTGATTGAGTACATACCCACTGAACATCAATTAGCTAATATATTTACTAAACCACTTGACATGAATAGATTTACCTGTTTGCAAAAATCTCTTGGTATTGGAAATTTTTGATTTTGACCACTAACTGAGTTTGTTCTGAAGTGCTCAAGTGATACAGTGTTGAAAGGGCGGTCGGTGATACTTCACAATTCTGTCAGGTGCACTTCAAACATATGTGATACAAAAATTCCCTGGTATTCCTCTGTCAGCATACACTCAGGCAAAAATGAGTGGTGAGTGGTGTTTTTGTTTCGATTTGTCAATAAAAAAAAAAGAGAAAAAAAAGGTGCTGACATGAGTAGATTAACAAAATCGCTCGGGTCTAAGTTGAACAACATACAGTTCTTTCGACGGTCTAAGGTCAGATGTAACTGATTCATCATACTCCGCTGTAAGGTGATACTTTACAAGAGTATATCTCAATGAGATAGACTGGGCTTAAGTGGTGAAACAGTATGATTGGACTCAACGTCCTAGAAGTTCAGGCGGATGAAAAACAAATACGAGAAAAATGTATCTTCACTGGGTGAAGTAAGCACTGGACGAAGAGTGAGGTGTCACTGACTCAACTGGATACACTGCGAACTAAGGTACGAAAGAATAAATCCCTTTGGTGTTAAAATCGTAATTTTGTCGCGTAACGGATTTCTGTTTCATTAAATTTTTTAAAAGTTATTTTTGAAAAGATTGATGTGAGTGGTTGAGTAAATTTTCGGTTATGAGGAAGTGGGATCCGAAAAATCAGAGATTTCCCAAGCAAACCCTTTGCCCAAAATAAAAAGAGGTGTTTCTCACTCTATCCCTGCGAAGTTCTGGAGCTGAAGAACCCTAAAATCTGGGAGGTTGATTCGCAAGAGTGTGAGGTCCAACAGAGAGTTACGAAGAGAGAATAAAATCCCTAGATTCAGTCTCAGCATGGATCCAAAAGAAAAGAGAGAAGAAAAAGGTGAGGATCGTCATGAATCAGAGGAAGATTCATGTGGAGAAGGAAAATCGAGTGAACCCAGGAAAGAAGACTCTTCAAACTCGTTTGTGAGTGCTGAACAAGATCCAGAAGAGAACCCATCAGAAGAATCTCGCCGAAATCCGAGGGAGATTCTACGGACTAGCAAGGAAGATACAGTGGGCGATGAAATCCAAGAACTCGAGAGCCCAGAGGAGAAGATCCAAGAAACGGACGCGGAGATCCCAGAAGAACCACAAGAAGGAAACACTGGGATCAAAGTCGAGGGAAAAGAAACCGAGGAGCTTCAGACCTCTCTGCCTCCAGAACAAGTTGATTCGGGTAAACTTGATGATCTTTTTACTTACTCTACTAGAGATATAGAGGAGAGTTCGGATACTGAGCCTAGACTGATAAGGAAAGGAACAAGAAGGCGTGTAGATTTTGATATGGATGTGAGTGTTGAGCATCTAGAATCTGGGAAGAATGTGGGAGATACATCCAAACAGATAAAAGAACTGCCCTCAGTTCACTTAGGGCAAGAAAAATCGAAGGATGCTGAAATCGAAGTGGTTGCGGATTCAGCAACAGAGATAGAAGTGCTGAAATCAAAAGAGGATGATGAACCTGAAGTGGACTCACGTGCACGAAAGGTTGAAAGAAAGAAGTCTAAGGTAAAGATTGCTGAGAAAAAGGGCAAGAGTTCTTACTCACGAGTGATGGCTGAACAGAGAGCACGTACCAGATCTCAGGTTGCTGCAAAACCAGTGGCTACTGCAAAAAGTCCTAAGAAGATTCACAGGAAGACAAAATCACAGCCTGCGTTGGTGATTGCTGAGCACAAAACCCCAAAGAAAGCTGAGAAAAGGAAGGCTGACCAGCAAAAGACATGCCCCGGGCAAAATCCTCAAAGGATTCTGAGGAATATCGAAAGGAGAAAATGAAGGGGAAGAGAAAGGTTCAGGAAGAGACTGAGATACCCAGTTCTCCTTCTGCGTCAGAAGATGAGGAACTACTGGCAAGCCTGTGCATGTCTCATCACTTTGTTGATGAGAAATCTGAACAAAGGTTCAATGATATGAAGAATCTCAACACGATTATGGAGAGAAATGTGAATGTCAGCAATCTCAAGGAGCAAGGGATATGGGACATCCTGGAGCGTCTAAATTTAGAGGAAACAGTCACCTATGCATGTCCACACAGCAAAATTCTGATCAAAGAATTTTATGCAAACATCACTAAGAAGATTGTGAAGGCTGGAGATCCAATGTACCATCGGGTGTACATAAGAGGGAAGATACTGCATTTTTCTCCAGCAGTAATTAACAAATTTTTGGGCTTGAAGAACACAATTGTGACCACCATGGACGAGCTGGACAGGGAGATTGACCAGAAAGAGCTGGAGATAGCTCTCACTGACACTTTTGATGAAAAGAGGAAAGGAGAAATAGCCCCAGTAGAGCTGAACTTCGAGGCTTCAGTACTGTTCAAAATAGCTAGAGCTAACTGGTTACCAACCCAGCGATCAAGTCTGATTCACAAGAGGCTAGCAGTACTCATCTACTGTGTGAAGAAAGGGATCAAGATCAACTATGGAAACATGATCTTCGATCATATTCTGGAAAGAGCACTGAACTTCAGAGCAAGGTTCAGATTACCTTATCCCTGCTTAATTCAAAACATCCTCACTAAGCAGTGCCCGGAACTCATTGATCCAAAGGAAAACACTGAAGTGATTCAAAAACCCCTGGTGGTTGAGACAAGAATCAAAAGGAAGAAGGGTAAAGGAAAGAAGGACTACAAGAAGATGTTGGAGACTCTCAAGGATGCAGAAAAAACATTGATAAAGATGGAGCTCGGACTAAGGAAGCAGGCAACACAATGTCAGCAAATCCGTGCAACTGTCCACGAATATGTTGAAGCAACTCTGAGTGTTCATTATTCATTCAGGTACTCCTCACCTTAATATTATTGTTTTTGATTATTTCATCCATGCCCACAGGGGGAGAAATTGAGGAATCCGAAGGAGACCTAGATTCAGAAGAAGAAGACTCAAAGGAGGAGGAAGAAGGAGATGATTCTAAGATGCCTAAACCGACTCCTAAGAAAGCGGAGGCATCGAAGAAGTAAGGAACAAGCAGGAAGACTAGAAGAGCCAGGAGTTCTTCCGATAACTCGTCACTTCGTTTTTGAGTTTCTTTTGCTTATGATCTGAACTTTTCATGCTCTTGATGATTCTATGTGGTGAACTGAAGTGTTATGTCTGTTTTTGGTAACCATGTGCTTTGATGACTCTAATTGGTTTGTCTTGAACCTTGATGAATTCAGTTGAAGGATTCGTGTTTGTGTGTATGATCTGAAATAACCAAAAAGGGGGAGATTGTTAGTGCAAGTATTTGCACGTGTTGTTTTGGTTGTTAAAAGGTTGTTGCAGGTTCAACAACCTATGAGAGATTTCAGGAGAAGAATCCGGTGAAGATTGCACTCGAGCAAATCTGAGGTACAACTGACGAGACTCATATAGAGTCAAAGACCGAAGAGATAAAGTCAAAGACTAAAGAGATAGAGTTAAAGGCTGAAGAGATAGAGTCAATAACAAGAGATAAGGCAAGATCCTGAAGATAGACTCGAAATCAACAAGAATCAAGAAGAAGTCGATCCAATCACTTCGTGGAGATCTACGGATGAACCAGAAGAGTTTAAATAGAGGGTCAAGTACATATCAGCTCTACAGAGAGCATGAGCATAATTTCTTAGTCTATTTCATTCAGTGAGTGTGTTCTCATTCTTTGGTGAGTGCGAGTCTGAGAGGGAGACCGATTGGGCAAATCTCTTTTCTCTGGTGAGTGATTTGTGTTGTGAGGTTTTTTTATCAGTAGAATTCATTGTGAGAGGGAAAAAAACTCAGGAGGAGTTTCGGGTGTGTGTAGTAGGTACGATTCTTACAACAAAAAGTGAGTTGTACTTGACTATCTTTCTCAAGTGAATAGAACTGATTAGTTTTCCACATTACTCTTTGAGTGTTCAACTTTTTCAATGTATGTCATTCTTTGTAATCGACCAGATGTATCCTATGCGTTGAGCATTACGAGTACATACCACTCAGATCCAGGTGAGTCACACTGGATCGCCATCAAGAACATCCTGAAGTACTTGAGAAGGACTAAGGATGTGTTCTTGTATGCAGTGGGTCGGAAGACGAGCTCGCTGTAAGAGGTTAAACCGATGCTAGTTTTCAGTCAGACCCGGATGACTACAGATCGCAGTCTGGCTATGTTTTATGCTTGAACGGAGGCGCTGTAAGGTGGAAAAGTTCTAAGCAAGTGACCGTTGCAGATTCTACTATAGAAGAAAGGAAGTTGTTTGGATCAGAAAGTTCATTGCGTTTTGGGTGTCATTCCTAGCGCTGATAGCCTCATTGCTCTGTATTGTGACAACAATGGTGCAATTGCACAAGCGAAAGAATCCAAGTCCCATCAACGATCCAAACACATACTCAGACGATTTAACCTCATCAGGGAGATCATAAACATAGGAGACGTGCACATATGTAGAGTATCGACAGATGACAACATTGCCGATCCGTTGACGAAGCCTCTCCCTCCGTCGAAGCATGAGGGTCATGTTAGGGATATGGGCATTAGATGTTTAGCAGTCCATGAGTAGAGCAAGTGGGAGATTGTTGGCTTAGTACTCTATGATGTACTGCTGTATGAGCTTTATTATGATACATTCGATGTATTGACAATTGCTATGGTTATATGGATGAGTGTTTGATTTATTACATGTTTTGCATACTATAATATGTTGTGAAATCCATGTATTGTTATGAACAATACTAAACTCCCTAGTCATATATCGTTGTGGGAACAATGATGTACTAAGACTAGTATGATGTGTGATAGATGGTCATAAAGATGATCATAGGTATTGGATACGATCACAATCATAGGTATTCGTTGGAGAACGGAATACTGGATTGACCCGCATGAGATTGTCACATGGACTAGCGTCATGACTTGAATCTTATGTGACGGTTCCATGATTGAATCATGTGACCTGAGATGTCTACGGAATCTAACATGAGGAGTTGTGTACTTTGAATACGTCAAACGTTCTGCGTAACAGGAGGGCTATAAAGGCGTGTATCAGGTACGACACGAATTATGTGTTGGATTGTAGATAATCAAGATAGAATTTGTACCTCTCGTAAAAGAGAGAGATATCGCTGGGCCCCTCGTGTGAGCGAGACTGTAGAAATGTATGGCCACACTATAGTCGAACGTCTTCTATTTCGTACAGTTAAACTCAGTGAACGAGAAAGCAGTCGAATCAGATAAGGTGGCTTCTCTGTGCCTTATGTTCCACATATGATATCGTGATACAAAAGGATCATCAACCGGAATCATCACTGACGTTCGTATGATCACGAACAAACTCTATTCGAGATAGGTAGTCATAGTGTCTTGCTAGAGACCGCCTATAACTTGTATACTCGAAATAGAGGTTTCAAATTATACTGCTATATCGGATGAGCCTATAGGGTCACACACATAAGAAAAGACAAATGCGTGAGAAAAGAAGAGAAATTCCTGGTGGAACGGAGGCCAGACCGACCGGCCCAGAAGTCTGGACCGATCGGTCTAGCCTACCCAGACCGATCGGTCTAGACGCGTGGACCGGTCGGTCCAGAGGTGGGGAGCAAGGGTTGTTCGGTCTGGAAAAAGGTCCTGACCGATCGGTCCAGAGGCTAGACCGATCGGTCCAGACGTCGGGAATTAGTTATCTCACTCTAATTAGGGTTTTGGGTTAACCAACTCTTGGGGAACGCCTCCTAACCTTTGTTGGACGAAATCTTAAGCTTTTTCAGAGGTTTTTGAGATCGAAAAACAAAGAGAAAGATCCCTAAAACCCCTTGCGCATTGGAGAACGAGTTCTTCAGTCCTAGCAGACAAGTTCTAATCTGTTGGAATCCTTTCAGTCTTGTGGATACGTGTAGAGGGCGAGGTAATCTTCTGCCTTTGTGATCGGACGAACACATCAATTGATACAGGCCCTGGATCAATTGAGGTAAGCATTCTAACGCTTCTACGAAATCATGCATGCTTGGTTTTAGGGTTTTATTAGAAAATTTTTGTTTTACATCCGCTGCGCAAATCCTAGAACCGATCTCTTAGAAATTAGATGTTGGTTTAGTGCTCTATGATGAACTGTTGTATGAGCTTTCGTATGATACATTTGATGTATTGACACTTTCTATAGTTTTATGGATGAGTGTTTGATTCATTACGTATTGTGCATACTTTAATATGTTATGAAATCCATGCATTGTTATGAACAATACTAAACTCCCTAGTCATATGTCATTGTGGGAATAATGATATGATGTGTGATTGATGATCATAGAGATGATCATAGGTATTGGATACGATCACAATCATAGGTATTCGTTGGAGAACGGAATATTGGATTGACCCGCGTGAGATTGTCACATGGACTAGCGTCATGACTTGAAAAACCCAGAGTTAGATCCCTGAAACCCTTGCGCAAAGAAGAACGTGTTCTTCAGTCCTAGCATATAAGTTCCAACTGTTGGAATCCTTTCCGCCGTGTGGATATGTGTAGAGGGCGAGGTAATCTTCCTGCCTTAGTGATCGAACGAATACATCGATTGATACAGGTCTCAGATCGATTGAGGTAAGCATTCTAACATTTCTACAAAATCATGCATGCTAGGTTTTAGGGGTTCATAAAAATTTTGTTTTACATCCGTTGCGCAAACCCTAGAACCGATCTCTTAGGAATTAGATTCGCTGTAGAGATCCCAGAAATGCCAACATTAGATTTACTGTAGAAATCTCAGGAATCCCAACAGGTCCCATGGGTTCCAACCAACTATTTCTATCCCACAAGCCATTCTAGACAATCCTAAAGGTCAAGAAATCAATTCAACAAAACATATCACAATGTTTTCAGGACGTTTCTACTCTCTCATGCCATAGATCATCATATCAATGTTCAAAACGTTTTTATGCACGTGATCTTATATGTCCTAAACACTATGAGAATGCACAATCCCAACAACAAACTATATGATCCTAATGCATCCTATATGCACATGTAACTAACAAGTAAAAATAAAAGGAAAAAATGCATGCAACACTACTCTATATCGATATGGTTTGGCGTTAGACGCATCCTCCCCCAGATTTGAACTGGACACCGTCCTCGGTGTCCGTGATCTTATATGTCCTAAACACTATGAGAATGCACAATCCCAACAACAAACTATATGATCCTAATGCATCCTATATGCACATGTAACTAACAAGTAAAAATAAAAGGAAAAAATGCATGCAACACTACTCTATATCGATATGGTTTGGCGTTAGACGCATCCTCCCCCAGATTTGAACTGGACACCGTCCTCGGTGTCAATCTGTTGGGTTCCCTTCGGGTTCCTAGCATGCGATCTCATCGATCTAGGGTTTGGATTCTAGGTTTCATGCAGCGGAAGGAAAGATCTAAACCTAGCCAAACGTCACACAAAACCAATTGTGCAATAACCCGAACAATCGTGTATATCGTCGTGGGATTCGAATACTTACCTCGTTCTTTCAAGATCTGGAAGTATCAATCGATCCAGGGCCTGTTTTAATCACCAAGAGTTGAAAGCACAACTCCTCTACACGTATCCACACCGGCGGGATGAATTCCAACACTTTGGAATGTATCTGCTAGGATTTGTGAAGACAAAACGATGTCCTTGACTTGGAATCGATATTCGAATCTTTTGAACTCAAAATCAAGCTTCTCTAAGCTCTCATGAGTGTCTTGGACGTCTTAGAGTGATTATCTAGGGTTTATGGCGGCTCCCCCATTAATTAGGATTGCCTAAAACCCTTAAAACGCGAAATAGGAAATCTGCCCGGAAGTCGGACCGTCCGGTCTAGGTCTGGACCGGATGGTCTGGCTTCAACGTGGAACGGACGTTCCGCTTTTACTCACAGAACGGACGGTCTGGCCTAGCGGAATGGTCAGTCCACTTTCCTCTAGAACGGTCGGTCCGTAACGCCTGGACCGGACGGTCTGGCCATCTGGAACTCTTCCAGATTGCTCCGTCATTCCTTTCTCGCGTCGTTCTCTTCACGTGCGATCCATCCCTAATGGTGTGTGACCTTGTAGGCCCATTCGAAGTGGCAGTGGCTTCGGAAACCCTTTTCCCGAACCACAAGTCATGGTTAGCCTCTAGCAAGATGCCATGACCACCCACCTAGAATAGAGTTAGAGGTGATCTAACAAAGCCATCCATAGTTCGAGTTCTGATCCTTTGTCTCACGATGTCGTATGTTGAACAAGGGCATGGTATGAGCCACCCTTCAAGTTCAACCGCTTACTCGTCTAGGCAAACCGACTGATAAAATAGATGCACATTCATCTATAGCATGGCCACGCATTTTCACAGTCCGATTTCCACGAGGGGCCCATCGACATCTCTCCTGCGTAGGAGGTGACAAGTCCCGTATTGCATGTCTACTATCTGCATATGATTCGTGAACGTATCTGAGCAACGCCGTTATGATCATCCGGCTAAAGACGACGTTTGACGCAGTCAAGACAAGTCACTCCTCATATCAGATACTCTAGACATCTCAGGTCTGAGGATCCAAGAACGAACCGGTGTATGAGATTCAAGTCATGACTCATGTCCATGTGACAATCTCATGCGGGTCATCCAGTAACTCGTTCCAAACGAGAACCCATGATTGTGATTTGCATCCAATGCATATGATCATAATCATCTATCACACATCATGATGGTCTTAATTCATCATTGTCCCCACAATGATAACTGACCAGGAGTTTATTATTGGTTTCATTGATTTAGAGATTATATATGATATATAATATTTGAAAGGATGGACATATGTGAATATAGAGATATAAAATCAAAACTACTAATTTTTAGATTTGATTTAAATTGCAGTCATAATTTTAGTTTTTTTATTCGATGTGTCAACTAATCTTAAAAACAAACATAATTATCATATATAAAAATTAATGGATTGTTTTGCTTTAAACTATGTATCTAATTTTTTTGTTTGTTTGTATATATTATATTCTTAGAACTTTGATTGTAACACATTGAAGGTTACAATGTTCTCATATGATCCAATGTTATGTAGAATATATCAAAGAACATTATAATATACATATAAATTAAGTGCAGCGATTAATCATCTAAGAAGTAATATCAATTATGTTTTTTAATAAAAAAGTCTACCTTTCTTTGATCCAATGAATTTTTTTTGTAAAGCAAAACATCTCGAACACTATGATGATCCAAAGTACAAGACATATAATACTGTACGTGCGTGAACGTTGTTAAAACCGATAAGAGGAAGAAGCTACGATGCTTACATGTGGCTAGATATTCCAAGAACAGACTCCATATGTCGTTTGAGATCGTTGAAATATCTCGTGTTATTCTACACTCGAGAGTTCCTCCGAATATGTTCTCTGCAGTTCGGAGTTCTGTCTTTCTTTTAGGCCGTCTAAACTGCTCTTTGTCTCCCCTTTAAATCTGCACTACCTGCAATATACATATATATGTATATGCATACATATATCCACTCATCATGAAGTCATTAAACTTCAGAAAATAATTTGTATATCCATGTTTTGAAAATCCTTTTAAGTTCGGAGATATACCTAGCTTATTTGAGGCCGATTCATGGAGAATGGATGTATGTACAATGATGCAGGGATTACTCTTACATAAGGAGCTCTCTAGAATCTGTGCTGCCAAATATAAGAAAAGAACATTGCAATCAGAAATAATCTTGAGAAGCACTTGCATAGTAATACACTTGCATAAAATACTCGTCTTCATGAAATATGTTTCTAGAAACAAAACAAAAACGAAAAAGTACTAAACCTCTTGCTTCATCTAACATCAAAACGATTGCATAAATATTTTGCACCTGAGCAATTTCAAAAGACCAAGTTATCAAATTTGAGAACAACACGTCATAGAAGCATTCACACCAAGAAAGAAACAAAAATTGTAGCATAAGAGAGCAGAGAAACAGAGGCAACTAAAAAAAAACATGGCCCAGACAACCAAAAAAAACTAAAAAAAAGAGCCAACCTCGGAAAAGTCAACCTTGCCCAAATCATAGGCCCAGACAGCAGATCTCCAAATGATACTAATATAATAAACATGGTTATTAATGGATAATAATTAAGAAGTATTAGCCAATAAGAATTAAAAACATTGCCACATAGATGATGATGTGGAGGATGAGGTGTCTTCACCACAATCCTTTAAACCCAATTTTTAATATATACTAGATATTTATCCCACGCGAATCGCGCGGACTATAAATACGATTAAATTTTAAAATTTTTATTATTAATTATAAAGTTAAATATATTATATATATTGTGTTTTTAAATTTATATTTTATATCTTTAAATGAAATTGATACATAATTTTAAAAATATCGGATATCTCTTTTTCAAAAAGTGATTGTGAATAACGTTTATATTTATATTTTCGTATGTTATAATATAAAATTAAGAGTTAGATATCAGTGTATTATTTTCTTATAAACTAAGATGTTGTCATCTTTATACTTTTTTTCTTAAAATATTAATCTAAGATTATTTTATATTTACTATATATTATCATAATAATAATAATAATTCAATAATCCATATAAAAATAATCCAGTTCTTAACATAAATAAATCTGAGTTGCAGTCTCATTTAGTTGAATCTTTCATTTAGTTTGACCTATATTTTATTAAATTTGTTTCTCGTTTTTTTTCTCATCTCAGTTTGATTTATTTGATCCTAAGATCTTCGATTATGCGATCAATGAATTAAATTAATTTTTTATTTTTAAAAAATCTATCATAATTTCGTAAATCATCAATGATAGGAATTAGAGTTTCAAATAAAACGATGCTTATAAAACTCAGATAGACACCATTGTATACTCATTCCTGATGACTTTTCATTTGGATTATATACTTCAAACCCGATTGGATAAATCTGTGGAAAAATCTTCAAAATAAAAATCCTGTGACTTCTAGGGGATTCTTACTCAATCAAACTGATATTTCACATTATATTACATTAAAACCTTAATAGTTGCTACGATTATTATTAGACCCATTTTAAATTTATAAGAGTAAACGTAAATATTAGTAGAAAAACTATTTATCATATTTTGACGATATTTGTCAAAAATAAAATATTAATAGTCATAGTAAATTTTAGGGAGATTCACATATTAAATATTGAACTTTAATCAAATTTCCAAATTAAATACTCAACTATCTCACTTCCAAATTAAATACTCAACTATATTAAAACTCACAAATAAAAACTAAACTTTTCAAATTTTAAATATATCTAAGGGATAATCCAAAAAAAACCCTTTACTTTTTTTTCGTCGCAGTTTAAACCCTATACTTTTTATCCAAAAAAACCAACTACTTTTCAAAATTTTAAAAATTATACACATATTAATTATTATAAGCACTGGAAAGTGTCTCGAATGCAAGGGAGTTGGTCATTGGAAAGCTGAGTGTCCTAACATTGCTAAGAGAGAAGCAATGTTGAGGAATCTAAAGGATCTTCAATGTTATAAATGCAAAGGGTATGGTCATATGAAGAACGAGTGTGCTGGTGGGAAGTCAAAAGGAAAATCTTCACTCACTCACGAAGAGTTGGAAACTGAATATGATGAAGATGAAGAAGAAGAACACTCAAATTTCGTTGCACTCTTTGGTGACACAAAAGAACATGAGGAACAAGAAGAGGAGGTTAGTGAAGAAGATCTGTACCAAGAGATGACAAAGCTTTACGATATCAACATGAAGCTGATCAAGGAACAGAAACAGAGTGAGTCAACAATCACTGACCTGAAGAAACAGTTGATCAAAGAACAAGAGGAGAAGGAGTCAACGACCATCGATCTAAAGAAGCAGCTGAAAGAAAAAGAAGAAAAGATCACCTTACTACAAAGTCAGTTGGATGAGACTATGAAAAAAGTAAGGATGCTCGGAAGTGGTACAAAAAAGCTTGATCATCTACTGAGAATTGGGCGAACTGATTCTGGGCATGCTGGCCTAGGATACACTGGAGGAAGTATTAACAAAGTAGGAAACTTTGTTTCTGGAGGAAAGCTTGGAGATGAGAATATTGTTCCGGTCAAAAATACTCCAAGAATCAAGTTTGATCTTCATCCGAGAAAGCAGTATCGTGAGCACAGAAGTTGTTTTCATTGTGGCAAAAGAGAACATATCAGAGTGAACTGCTAATGGAGGAGAAATCAGGTACCACTCACTCGCACCAAGATGGAGACAAGTCTGGAGGAGGAAAGATATCAACAGGTGCAATATTGCTTGTACATCAGAGCTGAATTCAAGAGAAAGTCAGTGGTATTTCGACAATGGATGCTCGAAACACAGGACTGGTGACATGAGTCGACTTTCTACTTTTGAAGAAAGCAACAAGGGTGACAATGTTATATTTGGTGATGGACGAAAAGGAAAGATCATTGGAAAAGGAAAGCGAACACCGAGTAACTGTTATACTTGGGATGATCGATCGACGACAGAGTTATGGCATCAAAGTAGAGGGAAAGCTTACGAGATATCTGATATACTTCGAGAACCAGTCAGTGATCACTCAGATCTTGACCAGGTACATCTCACTTCATCTCAGAATTCTGAAGTGCTAGAAGAGGATATGAAAAGTGATCCTGAGCCCCCTGTTCGTCGAAACTACCTAGCCAATGATGTGAGTGGAAGTGTGAATGACCCACGACAGGTAAGGGACAAACCTCGATTAAATTATCAAAATATGGCTAGGTTTGTGTGCTTTATTTCGCAGGATGAATCTATTAAGATGCACGAGGGTTTGAATGATGAGTACTACCTCAAGATAATGCATGAAGATGAAAGAGTCAGTCGCAACAAACCAAGGTTAGTGGCTCAAGGGTACACTCAAATGGAAGGTATGAATTCGGTACCACTTTCTCAAAGAGCAAATTAGAGCAGTCTTTTGATTGAGTATGCACTCATTGAACGCCAATTAGCTGATATCTTTACGAAACCACTTGATATGAATGGGTTTGTGTGTTTTAAAAAAAAAAAAATCTTTTGGTTTAGGAGAAATCTGATTTTATCTCTAATGGTGTCTATTTGAAAGTGATTTGGTTCAATGATTGTGAAGGAGAGTCAGTGATACTTGACAGGTATGCCAAGTATACTTCAAAAAAAATGACATGGGCATCCTCTGATACTCCTCTGTTGACTTAGTACTCCTGAATGGTTTTCTTTCTTTTTCTTTTTCCTTTTTCATCACCCTTTTTTTTCTTTTTCTTTTCCTTCTTTTCCTTCCTTTTTTTTCCATTCAGGAGTACTAAGTCAACAGAGGAGTATCAGAGGATGCCCATGTCTTTTTTTTTGAAGTATACTTGGCATACCTGTCAAGTATCACTGACTCTCCTTCACAATCATTGAACCAAATCACTTTCAAATAGACACCATTAGAGATAAAATCAGATTTCTCCTAAACCAAAAGATTTTTTTTTTTTTTTAAAACACGCAAACCCATTCATATCAAGTGGTTTCGTAAAGATATCAGCTAATTGGCGTTCAATGAGTGCATACTCAATCAAAAGACTGCTCTAATTTGCTCTTTGAGAAAGTGGTATCGAATTCATACCTTCCATTTGAGTAGTGCATACTCAATCAAAAGACTGCTCTAATTTGCTCTTTGAGAAAGTGGTATCGAATTCATACCTTCCATTTGAGTGTACCCTTGAGCCACTAACCTTGGTTTGTTGCGACTGACTCTTTCATCTTCATGCATTATCTTGAGGTAGTACTCATCATTCAAACCCTCGTGCATCTTAATAGATTCATCCTGCGAAATAAAGCACACAAACCTAGCCATATCTTGATAATTTAATCAAGGTTTGTCCCTTACCTGTCGTGGGTCATTCACACTTCCACTCACAGCAGGGGCGAGGTAGTTTCGACGAACAGGGGGCTCAGGATCACTTTTCATATCCTCTTCTAGCACTTCAGAATTCTGAGATGAAGTGAGATGTACCTGGTCAAGATCTGAGTGATCACTGACTGGTTCTCGAAGTATATCAGATATCTCGTAAGCTTTCCCTCTACTTTGATGCCATAACTCTGTC
>NW_010963939.1:71752-73551 GCF_000463585.1 Tarenaya hassleriana | reverse complement strand
TGATGGGATCTGGGTTCTTTCGCTTGTGTGATCGCTCCATTGTTGTCACAATACAGAGCAATGGGGCTATCAGCACTCGGAATGACACCCAAGTCACCAACAAACTTTCTGATCCAAACAGCTTCCTCAGCTTCTGTAGTAGAATCTGCAACGGTCGCCTGCTTGGAACTCTTCCAGCTAACAGCGCCTCCGTTTAAGCAGAAAACATAGCCAGACTGCGATCTGTAGTCATCCGGGTCTGACTGGAAACTAGCATCGGTGTAACCTCTTACAGCGAGCTCGTCTTCCGACCCACCGTATACCAAGAATACGTCCTTAGTCCTTCTCAAGTACTTTAGGATGTTCTTGACGGCGATCCAGTGCATCCACCGTGGATCGGACTGGTATCTACTCGTAATGCTCAACGCGTAGGATACATCCGATCGAGTACAAAGCATGGCATACATGATGGATCCAATTGCCGAAGCATATGGAATCCGGTCCATGCGTTCTCGCTCATCAGGTGTCGTAGGACACTAACTCCTGCAGAGAACTGTGCCACTGCTCATCGGTAAGGTTCCTTTCTTGGAATCTTGCATCTTGAACCGTTGCATCTTGATGCCTAGAATATAGGCCGCTTCTCCTAGGTCCTTCATAGAAAACTGCGTTCCTAGCCAAGACTTAACGTCTTGCAAGGTAGGAACGTCATTCCCTATAAGGAGAATGTCATCCACGTACAGCACCAGAAATACAACTGTGCTCCCACTGACCTTCTTGTAAACACATGGCTCGTCTTCGTTCTGTGAGAAACCAAACTTTTTGATTGTCTCATCAAAGCGAAGGTTACAGCTCCTCGAAGCCTACTTCAGTCCATAAATGGACCTCTGAAGCTTGCACACCATCCTCGGGTTCCTTGGATCGACAAAACCTTCGGGTTGTGTCATGTACACATCCTCGGTCAAGTTCCCGTTAAGGAACGCGGTCTTGACATCCATTTGCCATATCTCATAGTCGTAATATGCGGCTATGGCAAGTAGGATCCTGATGGACTTCAGCATAACTACGGGCGAAAAGGTCTCATCATAGTCAATACCATGAATTTGACGAAATCCTTTTGCCACAAGTCGTGCCTTATACGTGTGCACGTTGCCATCCATGTCGGTCTTCTTCTTGAAGATCCACTTGCATCCGATGGGTTTTATCCCTTCAGATGCATCAACCAGAGTCCATACTTGGTTGTCTGACATGGATTGCATCTCAGACTTCATAGCCTCGCGCCATTTCTCGGAGTCCGGACTCGCCATAGCCTCTGGGTATGTGGTAGACTCGTCATGTTCTAATAACATGAGTTCCTCATTCCCAGTCACGAGAAATCCATATCTCATTGGCTCTTGGCGAATCCTGCCTGCTCTCCGAGGTTCACTCGTCAAAGGTTGAGTCACAACGGACAGTGTAACAGGTTGAACTTCTTCAACTCGTTCTCCCGGCTCAGCGTCTACTTGCTGCTCTCGAACTTCCTCAAGTTCGACCCTACTCCCACTGACTCTTTTGGAGACGAACTCTCGCTCCATAAAAGTCGCATTCCTGGCAATGAACACCTTGTTCTCTGCCGGAATGTAGAAGTAGTAACCCTTAGTTTCCTTAGGGTAGCCTACAAATAAACACTTATCAGATTTGGAGGACAACTTATCAGTCATCTGACGCTTCACGTAAGCGTCGCAACCCCAAATTCTGACAAACGATAACGCGGGACGCTTACCCGTCCATATCTCATATGGCGTCGCTTCAGCCGACTTCGTTGGACTCCTGTTCAGCAGATA
>NW_010963939.1:55616-68117 GCF_000463585.1 Tarenaya hassleriana | reverse complement strand
ATAATGCCTACAAATGAACATGATCCTCATATAAATCCTATAAAAACATCAAGGAAATATAGAGGGAATTAGGAGTTATCAAATCCCCCCAGACTTAAACCTTTGCTCGTCCTCGAGTAAAGAACGAAGGAATAAAATCTGCAGAACAGGGATGACGAAAATCAAATAGCATCATCATGAAACTCAAAAGCGAAACATCCATCTAATGCTACCTTCCTGTGAATCGTACCCAAACCGGTCTACTATGATCTTTCTACCAAAGACTAATCTACCTAGTCATGGGACTTTTATTGCCACCTAGAACCCGTTAGAATCTCTACAACTCACCAAGCCTATTTCCGAACCTATCCTTATCTCAACTTAACCTTTTCAATCTAAGTTCTACGTACCTGTATTTTTACCTTTTTGTAGGATTTTTCTATCAAACGCACGCATCTCGGGTTTCTAGGACGTTGAAGTTGAAGGGCATCGGTTTTCTCTTTTTTTTTCTTTCTTTCCCTTTTTTTCTTTTGATGCGATGTCCGACCCACAACTTAGACCCGAACCATCAATCGATGCACTCATATCCTCGAACGATTTTCGTTAACGAGATTTTGACAGCGGAGTGTCGAGATGCTTTATTTTCCCAAGGCGTTTGTCGAACTAGATTCTGTCGACCTGCAAGACTCGAAAAAGTTCTAAACGAAACATATAACCTGGATAGAGTCGTTTCAACTCCGGAGGTACCAAACAACAATCTCATCCCACAAACTATATATAGAAAGTCTGGAGAACTATCAATTCGACACGGTTCAACCACGCTCTACAAAGTCACTAGATCATCAAGATGTTCCTACTCTATCATTCCATAAATCCTCCAAATGATGTTCAAAACGGGTGTCCGAGGTATGCACGTGAACCTATATGAACCTGTATCTATATGTCATATGCAATCATGCAAACCTAACAAAAATCATCTATATGGAAAAAGGAAAAAGAAAACGTGAATGCAGCTAATGCAAAGTGATATGCAAAAAGTGAAAAATTTTCCTAAGTCTATATGCCATGATAAAATGCACCTAAACTAAATGCAATCCTAAGTAGGTAGGCCTGAATGTGTGAAGGATCTATCCACCCCCTCATGCAAACCTAACAAAAATCATCTATATGGAAAAAGGAAAAAGAAAACGTGAATGCAGCTAATGCAAAGTGATATGCAAAAAGTGAAAAATTTTCCTAAGTCTATATGCCATGATAAAATGCACCAAAACTAAATGCAATTCTAAGTAGATAGGTCTGAATGGGTGAAGGATCTATCCAACCCCCTAGACTCGAACCATACACCGTCCACGGTGTAGACTCTCGCCCGGAAGAATAGAATCGAAAATAACATATGAAGAGAGCCAGTACAAGGGTAGAGAAGGCTTAGCTCTGCGAAATTCGTTCGCTCGCAATGAAGTTAACTCACGTCAAATGCCAGAACTCTCACACTCTCTGTGAACTGGGATCTATCCAATCGTCGTCACTCGGAAACTGATACTCATCTCTCATGTGTCGGTATGAACGCTCATAAAACAACAAACGTTATCCGAAAAAACATAGAGGATCACATATAGATAAATAAGTCCAGAGTATGCAAAATCCGAGTCTCCAAAATACATCCGAAAGGCCTACTACATCTCTACTAAAATAGAAAAGGGAAGACCTACCTGAACTATGGTCTAGTCGTCTGCTGGTGCATCGTCTCTGTCGTCCTCCATGGATACTGGTGGCTGCTCATCTAGGAATAGTCGGTTGCGGAACCTGCGAAATTCCCCATATAATGCATCGTGCTGTATCCTGAGTGCCTGCATCTGATCAACCGGCTATGATGAAGTCCCGCACCATCTGGTGTACATGCTCGCCATCTCGGAGTCGACATGGCTCCGCATGTCTGTCATAGCGCTCTCGACTGAACTCCTAATGTCGACCGCTGCCCTGTCTACCGAGCTCCGCGTGTCCAACATCGCCTGATACATGAAGCGTTGGAAGTCGTCCTATGGCTGGAATGTGTATCCATAGCTGTCTGAGCCACAAGTAGGTGGTGGCGGTGATGGTCGCGTGAAGTCCGGCTCTGGAATGGAGCAGTGGGCGGTGGCAGTGGAGATGACTGGAGCAAGTCATCGGGTAGTCGGGATGTCCCTGCCTCTGAAGTGTGGTACTCCGAATGTGTGGGCGGTGCATGCGGCTCGTCGTATGCCTCCTCCTCTAGACCGGATCGCTGTCCTGGTGTGAAGTCTAGTAGGAGCCCCTCTAGAGTGATGGGCGGCAGATGTGTGTTCGGCAGAAGGAGGCGCCTCTTGATGTTGCTGTCACGCTCATAGTACAACCAGTAAGTTCGACGACCCTCAATATCGACGGAGGACTTCTGTCACAGCACCTTGATGTTCAGAGTGGAGGAAGGGCTACATCGGGTCCTCTCGTATCTGCCAACGTTGACTCCCACTCGTCTAGCAATCCGGGTGATCATACCTCCGACGAACACTTCGACTCCAGAGTCTGCCTGCTGGATCGAGTATAGGTGGAGTGCTACTCGGGAGGCTAGGTCAACGCGAGACATTCCCCAGTTGGACCCATCGTAAAGTGGACTCCAGGCATGTCGGATGAATTGTAACTCCGTCTGGGATACTGACCCTGGATCTTTCCTAGCAAACAGGGTGTTAGCTAGGATCATATGAAAATACCTGACTGCAGGGTGTCGGATCCATGTAGACTTTAGACGACTGGGTATGTAGTCGCGGGATCCTATCTCTGACCAGAACTGTCGTAGTACGGATCTGCTCACGGATGGAAGCTCGGCCGTCTCCCTGGGTGTAACACCGAGGATCTCAGAGAACTGAGCCATGGTGGGGTGGTAATGACGCCCGGCTATCCAGAAGGCCATGTAAGCTCTGTGGGTGTCACCGTCCTGGGGAATGTACCGCGGTATGATGCTAGAAATTCCACCGTCAGCTGCCTATATGTCGATTCGCGAGCCTCAAGGATGCTGAGCCATCCTAGTTGGTCGCATAAGCCGTGGACCTGCTCGTAGAATCCTAGCTCGATAATTTCCTCGTCTGGAAATTTCGTGCAGTAGATCAGGTTGAAGAAGTAGATCGCTGTCTGCTGCATGTCAGGGGTGGGCAGGCGGAAACGAGGCTCGTGATCGGTGTCGCTGACTACGATCGTCGGAGGAGTCAGGGTCATCACTGCGTCCGCCCGTGGTTGGAAAGGAGCAAGAGGGGGAATGTGATGCTCGCGTACGTCGGATGCTCTAGATCTGGACTTGCGGGTGGCCATCTAAAACTCAAGACAAAGACAGATGAGTGCGACCGAGATCGCAAATACGCGTGGGAAACCGCCCGGATATCGCACAGATGACTGACTCGGCCGAGTCAAGACTGCCAGGGCAGAGTCAGAACGTGCTGTCGATGTAATGGGTGTTGATTCGGTCGAGTCAAAACGTGACTCGAACCGAGTCAGAAAGTGCTCATCACTTGAACTACGCGTTTTGCCTCGGTCGAGTCAAAACCTTGACTCGGACCGAGTCAGAACGCTGTTCATTCCGCCGGATGAAAAGCTGCACTAAAAACTCTCGAAATCGCCGAAATCAACCGAAAAAACTCATGGGTAATCAAGAATAGGCATGTATGTGCAAAGATCTGTGTCCTAATCACTCAAAAACTCATAAAAACGTTCCGATTTGGTGAAAATCACAAATCTCGTTCTCAACCCAAAATTCCTTCGCAAATCCGGAATAAATATGCGTAAATCTTGGCGAAATAGGTATGAATCGTCAGTAATCTGCAAAATATAAGTGAGGGGACACATACCGTACGGATTTAGATTGCGAAATCGGTGGAGGCGACTCGGGGTGACAAAGGCCGAGTGAAGAGCGTGTTTTTTGCGAAAAGGAGAGAAAATGGGGGAGAAAACGGCTGAGTGGAATAAGTAGGGTTCGAAACTCTGACTCGGACCGAGTCAACACTTGACTCGGTCGAGTCAGTTTACCTTATGTCGATTCATCCTTCGCGAATTGACTCGGTTGAGTCAACACTTGACTCGGACCGAGTCAGAACTCTGTGACACGATCTGAACTCCTTTTCTGCGCTCGACGACTTGCGAATCAAGTTCTATATCCCTGTACCCGAGGGAAAACATCATGTAGGCTCCCAAATCCAAAAAAAAAAGTCTAAAACCAAACTAACATCTCAAAAACAAAACAAAAACCACGGGTTGCCTCCCGAGAAGTGCTTCTTTATGGTCATTAGCTAGACCGTGCGTGAACTCAGGCTGATGGTGGTATTGTGAGAGGAAGAATGCCTCTCTCACCTGCAGGGTCGGCCGGGTTATACAGCTTCAGACGCTGTGCATTTACCTTGAACGTACCACCCGTGCCGTTATACAGCTCAATTGCACTGTGGTCGTAAACTCGATGGATCTTGAATGGACCGGACCACTTAAACTTCAGCTTACTTGGACACAATCGCAAACGAGAGTTGAAGAGAAGGTGAGTGGAATGATCGCTGAATAATGTGTCGATCGTGCCATTTCTTCGTTCTCTCCTTGTAGATCTTCGCGTTCTCGTATGCGTCCAGTCTGATCTCCTCAAGATGGTGTAACTGGAGTACGCGTTTCTCTGCAGCGGTCTTCATGTCATAGTTGAGCGCCTTGATTGCCCAATAAGCTTTGTGCTCGAGCTCCACCGGTAGATGACATGCTTTTCCGTAGGCGAGTTGGAACAGTGTCATACCAATCGGCGTTTTGAAGGCTGTTCGGTAAGCCCATACTGCATCGTCTAGCTTCTGTGACCAATCCTTGTGTGAGCGTGACTTAGCGACAGTCTTCTCCAGAATAGACTTGATCTCCCGGTTGGAAATCTCCACCTGTCCACTAGTCTGAGGATGATACGGAGTAGCAATCCGATGATGAACCCCGTACTTCTTCAGTAGTGTCTCAATGATCCGGTTGACAAAGTGTGCGCCGCCATCGCTAATCACAACACGAGGAACACCAAAACGTGGAAAAATAATCTGTCTAAATAGCCTAACCACAGTCTTAGCATCATTCCTCGCGCTAGCCAAAACCTCTACCCACTTAGTCACATAATCAACCGCAACTAAGATATATACGTTCCCACAAGACGATGGAAAAGGTCCCATAAAGTCTATGCCCCAAATATCAAAAGGTTCCACTTCGAGAATATAATTCTGAGGTGTCTCATGGCGTCTAGAAATGTTACCTGTGCGCAGGCAAGAATCACATGAGGCGACATACCTATGGACATCCTTGAACATCGAAGGCCAATAGAATCCCGCTTGTAGAATCTTCGTTGCGGTCTTCAAAGCGGCAAAATGACCTGCATAATCAGAAGAGTGGCAATGGAAAAGTACCTGTTGCACTTCTTCCTCGGGAATGCATCGTCTGAACATCCCATCGGTACCACGTTTGAACAAGAATGGATCATCCCAAAAATAATCCCGTACGTCATGGAGGAATTTCTTCCTTCCGTTATAATTAAGTTCGGTCGTGCGAACTACTTGACCTCGACATAGCTTCTCTTCTCTGTTGATTTCGGATGTCTCTCAAGGTACGCTCAATCTCTGGATCGTAGACTAGGTCTTCTCTCCGAGTAGAGCTCCTTGTCATGCACTAGAACCCTGCAAACCGCAAAGAAAAAAGAAGAACTCGAAACCAAGTGAATCCGCAAAAACCAAAGAAACAAAAAGAAAAAGAAAAAGAAAACAAGCTAAGATCTAGAATCAATGAAGACCTAGAAATAGGGTAACCAGTCCCCGGCAACGGCGCCAAAAACTTGATACGTGTGTACCGAGTCTAAAATCTATAACCCGATTCACAACTCACCGCAAGGATACGGATCGTCGTAACACGGGGTCGAACACAAGGTCTGGTTGCTAAATCCAAATCTAGATCGAAAATAGATCAAAGCAAGCAAGTGAAAGTAATGGTGGAAGTATGTGGAATCTAAAATAACTAAGATAAGAAAGCAAATAAAAACGTGTAACTATGAAGCAAAGATGACCGTGGGTGTCAGGACCGTATTCGCGTGTATGGGTATATGTTAAGCATGCGAGAATCACGATATTGAATCTGTATTCGGGAATCGTCAAGCAACAAAAATAGAGAAATCACCTCCCGGCATATAACTCACTATCTAAAGTTCTCTAAATCCATATCCCTATGTGATTTATCAAACTAGATGCATGAAGAACACTATCATCAACCCTAGATCGATCAAACCATATTCCTATGTGAATAATACGATCTATTCTATCGATTTCGATCCGAAACTAAACCCATATTCCTATGTAGTTCAGAATCTGAAATAATTGGCCAAGGGGTCAGCAAACACCAATCGAATAATGCAGAAATCGATAAAACCAAAACAAATCCAAATCGCAACCAAGTTAGGGTTCAAACATACCCAAAACACAAACGAATCCCTAACCCACAGCCGTGGATCTACTCACGGTTCATGGAAAAACACTGAGCAAAACCAGAAATAGAAAGAAAAGAGGGAGAAGAAAGACTCATGTCAACATCAAGCGATCTTCACGTTCCAGCTCTCCTTCTTCTTCCCGAAATCCCGTTTTTACTCCTATTTCTCTCACCAAAGCTCTCCAAAAGTCTGTATAAAGTCTGTCCCCCTTCTAGGACGTCGTAGAGTCTTTTTATAAACCCTAGGTGGCGCTCCCAAAGTCCTACTCCCGTTCTAAACTCTGAAAATTCGAATCTGGGCTTTTTCTGGGTTTTGATTCGGACCGAGTCAGTACTCTGACTCGACCGAGTCAAAACGAGACATAAGGATTCGGCCCAGCCCAATCTTCTGACTCGGGCCTTCTGACTCGGACATGTTGACTCGGGGTAATCTGACTCGGTCTCCTCGTAACATGCTTGAATTTGGTCATTTTCAGCGTGTTGACTCGGCCCAATCTCCGTTGTTAACTCTGGCCGAGTCAAGGCAGGAAGTTCTTGATGTATTTCATCCTTTTAGCTCAAGATCGCTTCCATCTTGGTCCAAATCTCATCCAAGACATGTAATCCAATAAAAACACAACCAAACCGAGTTTCGTAGCCTAACACACCTATAATGCCTACAAATGAACATGATCCTCATATAAATCCTATAAAAACGTCCAGGAAATATAGAGAGAATTAGGAGTTATCACTACGCATGGTGCACGTAGAGACGATTTGACGGACTCTGTCCTGCGACCTTTCGTATGAACTTGATTGTGATTGCTGCATGCTTATTGTGATTCCATGTTTCATTCCTGTTTATTAGAATACTAGTATATATATATGTATTTGCTTTCCCTGACACCATGAGAATAGAACTCCGGTTGCGCCCGAGTTCACTCTCTAAGCAATTAGCTTAGGACGTTGTTACGCAACGTTTCAGGTCGCGAGCAGCCGTAGCCGAGGAGCGGACGTCAGAGACTTGGGCGACCTGCCGTTTGATCATGTATAATTATTTCATATGGTACATTTACGCTTTCGGGGAAAAACGGTTTTGTGTTATGTCGGTGGTAGACTTTTACGGTTTGTAATAATTTCATCACTACCACTGTTTATGTATAATTATCTCTGGGATAATGTACCGTATATGTATGTATGAATGTTTTCCTTCCGCTAACTCTGAAAAGAAAAGTTTTAAATTCCTGCGGATTTTCAGAAATTGAGTTTTTGTTTTAGTTGTCCATGTGACGCAACTCGTATTGCGGGATGCAGGTTTCGGGTGTTACAATGTTGGTATCAGAGCAGTTCCTTCCACGGGGAAAGGATGTGCTCGTGTTTTCACTGGAATTTGGGAATGGGTAAAAATGATTTTTAAAGATTTTATAAAAATTCAAGCATGATCACCAGGTCCCAATACTAAATAAAAGTTTTTTGTCCGCAGTAGCTATGCCTCCACGACGTGCTGCACCTGCGCAACGACCTCAAGGATTGAGGGCACCTGCTCCGAATAACGACATGGCGGAAATGCAACGCCAATTCGCATTGTTCCAAGGGAATGTCTGGCAGTTCATACGAGGTTGCATGCCACCGCCTGTTGCTCCACCTGCGGCAAGGCCGGAGGGAGGTTTGCCACCACTACCACTGATGCCTGCACCTCCGAGGATTCCAGAGCAAGTTGTAGTGGACTACTTGCCATTCGTCAAGGAACTTCGAGCCTTGGACACTCCAGAGTTTGAGGGTTCTCTTAGCCCGGAGACAGCAGAAGACTAGATGATTAAGATCACCCATCACTTCAACTACATCAGGTGCCCGCTGGAGTACCGCATTGAGTCAGCGAGCCATCATTTGGTTGGCGCGGCTCGCCATTGGTGGGAGGAAGTTGTACGTGAGGCTCCCGCAGGACACCAATTCTCGTGGGAAGAGTTTCGGGCGGAATCCGAGCAGAAGTACTACCAGAGGCAAGATCAGGGTCATCGTATTACGGAATTCCTTCGCCTTAAACAGGGTAATATGACTGTTCGAGAGTACGAATTCAACCGACTGTTGAAGTATGGAGGCCACCTAGTGCCAACCGAGGAGTACAAGATCCAGAAATTCATTGCTGGGTTACGTGCTTCTCTCAGGAGGAGAATTGAGTGCCATGAGTATCCTACGTTGAGTCGGTACATCAACCAACTCGACAAGGTGGAACGCAGTGAGAAGGAGAAGATGGAAGCTAAGATGCAAGACCGTAGTCCATACAGGAGGGTACCAGTCAACCGTCCCCCGGTGAGAGTTGGGCAGACGAGTCAACCCCGCGACTAGGGATGTCAATTAAACCCGGAGCCCGAAACCCGACCCGAACCCGCCCGAGAATAATAAGGACATGGATCTAAAAAGTATAGACTCATTAAATTTCGGGCTTTCGGGCCTCGGGCTAAATGGGCTGCGGGCCAGTCGGGTCTCGGGTCGGGCTTGAGGCCCATTAATTTTTTTTCTAACCCTTTTTTCTAAACCAAAGTTTTAACTCTCTATAATTATCTTAACTTCTTTTTAACCATATTACATCATATATTGTATAATCTTCTTTTGTATTATTTTTTTTACCAAATCAAACCTAATACTTACTATTTGATTATATTTTTTTGTTTTATATTTTTTTTCTCACTCTATATTAGTTTTGTTTGGTACTAGTGGTTTGGATTTTGTTCTTCGATGTGTAAAAACAAACACATGTGCTATATTTATATATGTGTATCTTTTAACCAAATGACGAAGCTTTATCTTGATTCCAATTAACACTTTTTAAAGTGACATAAACTTTTATTTTTAAAACCATATTACATCATATATATATATATCAATTTATGTTTTTGAAAGCGTAGAAACTTTCAAACATATATATTTTTAAACCTTTGTTTGCATATGAATATATTGATTTTTTTTCTACGTGTTTCAAATTAATTACATCATATAATATCTTTTTTATACTATGTCTGGTTTTTTTTAATATTTTACATTATTATTATTATTATTATTATTATCGCAAGACAAAAATATTTTTATTTGATAAAAACCCCGAAGCCCGGCCCGAACCCGCCTGAAGCCCTATAGGGCCGGGCTCCGGGCCATCGATCCTAGATCCGAAAAATAAATGGGCGGACCGGCTCGGCCCGAAAAATTCCAGGCCCGAATTGAACCCGACCCGAACCTGGTCCGACCCGCCCATTTTACACCCCTACCCGCGACAAGGGGAAGGCTCCGGCGTTTCGCCCCACGGCCCCGACCCAACCACTACATTATAGGAGGCCCTGTGCTAAATGTGGTCGAGACCATACTGGAACTTGTGGAAACACCATGTCTTGTTACCACTGCAGTCAACCAGGGCATTTTGTTGCGAGTTGCACTGCGAACATAGCTCCTCAAACCAACAACAAGCCACCGCGTCCATCACAAAAGAGATCGGGTGTTGCTCCGAGAGTTTATGCTCTCACAGCGGAGGAGAATGTCCAGGAGGAGCCATACACTGTTAGATGAGCCATTTGCTGCAGAGCCATTGACCACCTACGAGGCCACTAATGAAGAGTATCTGGAGGAGGCTGATGTTGCCGCTATCACAGGTATCATTTACATGCACGATGTTGCATGCGTCACTTTGTTTGACACAGGAACTACACATAGCTTCTTGAGTGAGAAAAAGGCAGGAGAGTTGTCAATCATGGAGATCGATACGACTACACCTTTTATGGTGTATACACCTGCGGGACAGACTCTTCCAGTACAGGAGATTTTGCATTGCATGCCCTTGACTATCTGTGGGAGGATGTTGACTGCAGATCTTATCGTCGTACCTATCTGGGGTTACGACTTAATACTGGGAATGGATTGGTTGTCGAAGCATCAAGCCCAGATTGACTGTCATCAGCGAACTATTTGGTTCACTGAGGAGAGCGGAGGATTCGAGTTCGTTGGGAACAGATCACGGAAGGTGTATCCCATTATATCAGCTCTGAAGGCTAACAAGATGATCGAGAAAGGAAATGAAACCTTCCTGGTTGTAATCACAGCAACCGAAGAAGCAAAGGCAAGGCTGGAAGATACTGCTGTGGTTCGGGAATTTCTCGATGTGTTTCCTGATGAACTACTCGGACTACCACCAGAACGGGAGTGATGAGGACATTGGATCTAGCAGCTTGGAGGAGGACGGGAGCATAACGGAAGGAGCTCTTGAAGACGGGAGCTTAACGGAAGGAGCTCTTGAGGACGTTGAAGGCTTTGCCTCTCAGGTGCCAAGAGACATGCCGAGTGATCACGACGTTACACGATCATTCGAAGCCGCAGGAACAGGATGTGACGTGCACAACACGAAGGCTCCCTGAGCAAGTCATAGAGCTGAGCCTCCACTTACTCGTGCTAGAGCTCGAGCACTTCGTGTCACGCTTACCGAAGCCATCACCAAAGTTCCACGGATCCCGGGTTCACGATAACAATGATACTTCGTTTTTCGGACGAAGCTCGACCCGGAACTTTCTCACACTTGAATTGTCGATGTCTAAGCCTAAGATGCAGCCCATGGGCCTTTCTCATCAGCCCACTCGGCCCATTAAAGAAGTTGCAACAGCCATATTTTGTCAACTACTTCATTTAATGACAATTAGGCTCCTATCCTTGCGTGTTAGCTAGTATTTAATGTATTGTTTTCACTTAAACTCTTTTAAAACACTTGTAATGCATCATGAACGAAGCTAAGTTTGATTATTGAAGTTTTCTTTTGAGAAATCTCTCTCTTTGGCTGGTTCGTCCGCCCCTCTTCACGTGGTTCGCCGGTTTGTCTAGCAGCCCCATTGTTGGCCGTCGTCGGTGTGTCCGCCGGTCATCCTTGAGCTCGATGTGTTCGACTCTTCTCCTTGGTCTGTCCGAGGAAGCCTTCATTCATCTCCATCTCCTTGAAACGATTCCGAATTCGAGAGCCACTCCCGTGAGCCGGTGATCGAAATCGTTTCTCCGTAAACCCACTTCGATTATTCCCCGTTCATCCGTGAATTCGAGAGCCACTCACCGTGAGCCGGTGATTGCGGTTGAACCTCCTGCCCATCCTCCTCTGTGCGTACATCATTTTGGTATCAGAGCTTGCTCGAGCCATAGGACGTTCCCCGGGTGAGATCTATCCTTTATCAATTTCTGTTTTGTCATTTGATTCGGTCCCATCGGAAACCCGAAAACAATTCTGCGTGTTGCGGCTTGTACGTCGATGAGAAATCTGATTTCGTGTTGCATTGTTTGCATATTGTAATCGAGGAAGAGAGATCAAGTTCCTACAGTCGGAAACGCAGCTACAATCCGGGTGAGATCCCTCCTTGATCAATCTCGATTGTTTGCTTCGTGATTCACGAAATCTGTGCGTGTTCGTGAACTATTCGTCTTCCGAAAATCTGGTTTGTTATCCGTTGTTGTGTGACGTGTTGGACAGATTGCGTGACGCTTATTGTGGAACTCTTGCACGTTTGTGTGTGATTAGAACTGAACTATCTGTACCCGCAAGTGACTCATGTACCCGGTAGAAATCTGCACGTTCGTTAAGAAAAATATGTTCTAGTGAGCGTTGTATGCGAAACCGTTGAATTGAAAATGCACGTTCGTTGTTCGTCTTGCTTGCACGATCCCATTGCGAGGTTGTTGTCTGTTTGGTTGGTGCATCTCGTTGTACGGTGAGTGTGAAACGTGTTGCTTGCTGTTATCCCGTCTCACACGTCGATTCGATCTTTCGCGCGTTTGCACGTCCATCTACTTGCACGTCGTGATCGATTGTTGCTTTGCACGTTGATTGTATACCCCTGCACGTGAGTAAGAATATACGTACAGATTGCACTTTGCGTGATTGGCCGTTGACAACCCCGTGATTGTGTGATTACTCGTCTATCATTTCCGCATTTGCACGTTGATTGTGGATCCATTTGAGTGTTTTGCGCGTTATTTGCATTGTGCGAGATTTGAGCGAAACATGAGTGCCAACGACGCCACCAACGAGGGTGAGAACGTAGGGTC